>NC_092086.1:59038101-59351576 GCF_045679555.1 Salvelinus alpinus | reverse complement strand
AAGGTTAAATTGAAGGTTATGGTTAGTGTTCCCACATGGCCATATCTCCATGTTACTGCACGTGTTAACGGAAGACAGAGGGACCACCTGTGTTTATTAGCTATCTAGTATGCTCTGAACGTCTGTGTGTAATGGAAGAAGGCTGACAGAAACGTGTTGTAACTGAAAAATACTGTCGGCTGAAACTGTGATAAAGCCAGTTAAAACAGTAAGTGTATATTTTGCATTTGTGAAATTGTTTTGATGTGATATGAAAGTAAATGGCTTTTTGTAGGTAGCCTTGTGGTTAGAGCGTTGGGCCAGTAACCGAAAGATTGCTGATCGAATCCCCGAGCTGACGAGGTAAAATCTGTTGAGCTGAGGAGGTAAAAATCTGTCGTTCTGCTCCTGAACAAGGCTGTTAACCCATGTCTATGTGGCTGCCTATCGAATGGATGATAGACTTTTTGTGGTGTCAGGGCATGTAGCCTATAGCTTTGCTTTAGCTAATGGATACATGTTCATTGGTAGTCCTATTTGGTTGTCATTTTCTCATGTTAAGCCTAACATTTCAGGCAGCTATACATGGTCTCACAATGCTGACATGTAGACTGCTGGTTGGCGGCAATGTAATAAATAGGGCTAGGCGTTCCGCTAGCGGGACAACCTCCGGTGAAACTGGAGGGCACGTAATTCAAATAAATAATCATTAAAATTATGGATATTAAACATTTAGGTACATACAAGTGTCTCATATCGGTTGAAAGCTTAAATTCTTGTTAATCTGAGTGCACTGTCCGATTTACAGTAGCCATTACAGCGAAAGCCATGCGATTGTTTGAAGACGTCGCCCCATATCAAAATATTTTTCCACTGGCACAGGTTTCATAAATTCACAATAAGCTACTAAATATTCACTTACTTTTTGAAAATCTTCCTCTGATTTGTCATCCAAAGGGTCCCAGCTATAACATGTAGTGTCGTTTTGTGAGATAAAATCCTTCCTTATATCCCAAAAGGCTAGTTAAGTTGGTGCCATCGATTTGAGTGATCCACTCTTTCAACATGCAGAGAAAGGAATCCGAAATCTACCGCTAAACTTTGTTAAAGCGCATGAACCGCTAGCGGGACACCTACGACAACATCCGGTGAAATTGCAAAGAGAAGTTCAAAATATAAAAATCGTAATATTAAACATTCATGAAAATACAAGTGTCATACATCATTTAAAAGCTTAACTTCTTATTAATCCAACCAACCGCGTTGTCAGATTTCAAAAAAGCTTCACGGCGAAAGCATACCATGCGATTATCTGAGGACAGCGCCCTACATCAAAATACTTTTTCAACCAGCACAGGCATCAAAACATCACAAATAGCGATTTAAATAAATCACTTACCTTTGAAGATCTTCCTCTGTTTGCAATTCCAAGGGTCCCAGCTACACAATGAATGGTTGTTTTGTTCGATAAAGTCCTTCTTTATATCCCAAAAATGTCTGTTTAGTTGGCGCTTGATTCAGTAATCCACTCGTTCAACATGCATACGAACAAATCCAAAAAGTTACCTGTAAAGTTTGTCCAAAAAAGTCAAATGATGTTTCTAATGAATCCTCAGTTATTCTAATATCTAAATAAACAATAATATTTTAGACGGAGAATAGTATGTTCAATAGGGAAGATAAATAACGAAGAGTGCGCACCTCATTTACACGCCAACAAGACTACATTTCTAATGAGAGACACCTTGGAAAAACTACAATCTAGTGGAAGCCATAGGAACGGCAATATGGGTCCTATCTATTTGTATTTCCCATAGGTTAGCGTTGAAATGGCCTGTGACCTCAAAAAAAAATCTGGATGTATTTTCCTCAGGTTTTTGCCTGCCATATCAGTTCTGTTATACTCACAGACATTATTTTAACAGTTTTAGAAGTGTGTTCTATCCAATGCTACCAAGTATATGCATATCCTAGCTTCTGGGCCTGAGCAACAGGCAGTTTACTTTGGGCACATCAGTCATCCAAAATTCCGAACAATAACCAGTATGCTAATGAAGTTAAAAGTCAAAATACGTTTCTATTGACTCCTCAGATACTCTAAAATGTAATCAATCTATAATATTTCTTACGGAAAGAAGTATGTTCAATAGGAAACCGATTTTAGCTCGCCCAATCACGAATTTCCAAGACTGTGTCCCGGTACTAAAACTCCTTATTCTTATTCGTTTTGAAAGTTACAAGCCTGAAACCTTGAACATAGACTGCTGACACCCTGTGGAATCCATAGGAATTGCATCCTGGGAGCTAGAATTCAGAATGCCCTTATACTTTCCATTGTAAGAGCATGGTCTCTCAAAAAGAAAAAAAATTCTTTGGATTTTCTCCTACCATATCTATTGTGTTATAGTCTCCTACATTATTTTAACATTTCTACAAACGTCGAAGTGTTTTCTTTCCAATGGTACCAATTATATGCATATCTTGGCTTCAGGGCCTGAGCAACAGGCAGTTTACAGTCAGGAGAAAATTGAGAAAAAAGGACCCTAGCCCTAAGAAGTTTTAATTGTTCAGTAGGCTAATTAAAGTTAGGAATTCAAACAATGTAGATTGTAAAATAAATGTTCGATTCAACAGCATACTAATAAGCTACCAATTCATTTTTTTTTATATACACTGCTCATGGTAGCATGGAGATGCTACCAGGAGACAGGCCAGTACATCAGGAGACGTGGAGGAGGCCGTAGGAGGGCAACAACCCAGCAGCAGGACCGCTACCTCCGCCTTTGTGCAAGGAGGAGCAGGAGGAGCACTGCCAGAGCCCTGCAAAATGACCTCCAGCAGGCCACAAATGTGCATGTGTCTGCTCAAACGGTCAGACACAGACTCCATGAGGGTGGTATGAGGGCCCGACGTCCACAGGTGGTGGTTGTGCTTACAGCCCAACACCGTGCAGGACGTTTGGCATTTGCCAGAGAACACCAAGATTGGCAAATTCGCCACTGGCGCCCTGTGCTCTTCACAGATGAAAGCAGGTTCACACTGAGCACATGTGACAGACGTGACAGAGTCTGGAGACGCCGTGGAGAACATTCTGCTGCCTGCAACATCCTCCAGCATGACCAGTTTGGCGGTGGGTCAGTCATGGTGTGGGGTGGCATTTCTTTGGGGGGCCGCACAGCCCTCCATGTGCTCGCCAGAGGTAGCCTGACTGCCATTAGGTACCGAGATGAGATCCTCAGACCCCTTGTGAGACCATATGCTGGTGTGGTTGGCCCTGCGTTCCTCCTAATGCAATGCAATGCTAGACCTCATGTGGCTGGAGTGTGTCAGCAGTTCCTGCAAGAAGAAGGCATTGATGCTATGGACTGGCCCGCCCGTTCCCCAGACCTGAATCCAATTGAGCACATCTGGGACATCATGTCTCGCTCCATCCACCAACGCCACGTTGCACCACAGACTGTTCAGGAGTTGGCGGATGCTTTAGTCCAGGTCTGGGAGGAGATCCCTCAGGAGACCATCCGCCACCTCATCAGGAGCATGCCCAGGCGTTGTAGGGAGGTCATACAGGCACGTGGAGGCCACACACACTACTGAGCCTCATTTTGACTTGTTTTAAGGACATTACATCAAAGTTGGATCAGCCTGTAGTGTTGTTTTCCACTTTAATTTTGAGTGTGACTCCAAATCCAGACCTCCATGGGTTGATAAATTTGATTTCCATTGATAATTTTTGTGTGATTTTGTTGTCAGCACATTCAACTATGTAAAGAAAAAAGTATTTAATAAGAATATTTCTTTCATTCAGATCTAGGATGTGTTATTTTAGTGTTCCCTTTATTTTTTTGAGCAGTGTATATACAACTGTCCTGTATAGCCTACCTGAATCTGCATGTCCCAGCTTGGATAGAAAGTTGTGGTGCGTAAAACCAGTCTTTTAATGCCAAATAATACAGTCAGTCCCTCCTCACAACACTAGCTTACTAGGGATTGTTTCATTATGCACTGTAGGTTACTATCTATAGCTACCGTATATATACAGTGGTTCCTCCTTTAAAAGTTGCTTCCACCGCAGGACTTAGAGGTACCCAGCGTCACGGCTTCATTGCTCCAGACCACCACAGGGGGGAGTTAGAGCACTCATTATGCATTTGGGTCCCAAGGTTTTTATATGACCAATCATATTGAGCGGTTCCAGTGACGAATTTGATGTGAGCCACCCGTCCCTGGTGACTTTCTTCAACGAAGAAGACTGACTAAACATTACGGGGGAAGCAGATGTAAGTAGTTATAACATCATAACGAGTCAAGCTAAAAATTTACAATTGAGAGGAATATGTTAGTTAATGTAGAGACAAACGATTGTGCATATTTTTTTATCTTAAAGTTAATTTACGAAAATCGCGATTTAGCAAGTTAGCTGACTATCTAACATTAGCCAGCTAGCTGGTGTTATGACATGAGTACAGTATGACATTGTAATTCGTGTTGTTTAATGTTTTAGGGACTCCTGAGAAAACAAAGCAAACCAGGCTGTCGTCTTGGGAAACAGTGGATGTAAAGAATCTAGCTAGCTAAAGCATTTACTGCAAATTGAATGTACAATTGTGTAAGCTTGCTTTGCTGTGCAATGCAGCTGAAGTAACATAGCTAATGTTAGCTAACTATTTACTTGCTTCTTGTGGAGTGGAGGATAAAAATAACTATGCCTATGGATGTGTAGCTAGCTACAGTATGTAGCCAATCTGTGTATGGACCCCAAAACGTTAGGTTCTGAACTAATTTTCAGACCAATCTAAGAACCTCAGCTATCATATTTGTTGTATCAACTTCAAGTCTGAATTGCATTATTAATGAAGCCTATGGATTGAGTAGAATATAATAACTTTATTGTGCCAGGGATGCAAGTCCTATGTACTGTAGTTATTACCACGCATGAGATCCACACATTGTAGCCTGTACATTGAATATATTCACTGATCATGTACTCTTCCTTGGCAAATAAAGGTGTGGTTCAGGTATGAATCTCTGAGACATTCTTTTTCAGTCATATCCAATACCAGGTGTATCAAACTCCATTCTTTGAATGATGCTGTGTCTGCATGTATGTATTGCAATTATACACTTCAACAGTGTTTACCACTCCTGCTCCTGAGACATCAATGATTACACATTGTAACTATGCAATAGACTAGAAACATTATTTAAAGGGTGATTTGTAATTCATGTATACAGAAAGAAAAAAACCTATGCAAATCTAACTCCCTTCATCTGCATTAATCTGAGGACACAGGATAGTATTTCAATGAGATACTTAATTTCAACCAGTGGAGAATGTGAAACGCTTTTGTAACGGCTTTCGTCGGTGGAAGGAGAGGACCAAAGCGCAGCGTGGTTAGTGTTCATCTTAATTTAATAAAAATCAAAAAACAGAACACTTCAAAATACAAAACAACAAAAGTGAAAACCGAAACAGTTCTATCTGGTGCAGACACACAAAGACTGAAGACAACCACCCACAAAACACAATAGAACACAGGCTACCTAAATATGGTTCCCAATCAGAGACAATGACTAACACCTGCCTCTGATTGAGAACCATATCAGGCCAAACGAGAAACCCCACATAGAAACAGAAAACATAGATCATACCCACCCAACTCACGCCCTGACCACATTAAAACAAAAAAAATACAAAAGAACTATGGTCAGAACGTGACAGCTTTATTGAAAGAAGTTCATTATCCAGGTGTTATAAATACATAATACATGCATTATAATTATGATAATTGTAATACTATATTATAAATACAAGTTCAATCTGTACTTCAATGCACATATGGTGTGCATTATAAAACGAGGAAGAAAGACGAGGTGGGGAGAGAGGTGTAGAAGACAGAAAGGGAAAGAGGCAAGAACAGAGGCAGACAGCAAATGATTAACCTTTTGTCAATAGGGGGAGCTGTTAGCATTATTTATTTTTTTACATTTCCAAATTAAACTGCCTCGTACTCAATTCTTGCTTGTACAATATGCATATTATTATTACTATTGGATAGAAAACAATCTCTAGTTTCTAAAACCGTTTGAATTATGTCTGTGGGTGAACCAGAACTCTTTCTACAGCGAAACTCATGACAGGACATACGAAGCTCTGAAAAATAGTCTCTGATCTCGGATCAGTTTAAAACTCTGTGTGTGCCCTATGGCTTGACATGAACTGCACCCGCCTTCCCCTGGATGTCAGTAACCAATGAGAAGTGGAATGGTGTCTCTAGGTGTTTCTCAGAGTTTATAAAAGGGAATGGAGTGAGATGACCCTTCTTTTCGACGCTCGCCAGGACGCAAGGGAGGACATCAGAATCACATGCTCAAAAGCTCTCGTTATTGATCAAAGATATATCCGTCTGTGATTTAAACTTCATAACGAAGTTATTTGAAACCGATTTATATCAGTTTATGCGAGTATATTGCTATTTTTCTGAATTTCCTTAGTATTGCGTTTGAGGATTTGGGCATGTGTGTGCCGTGTAGCTATCGTTAGCTGCTAGTTCCGAAGTTGAGGAGGTCGTTTTACAACAAAGCAACGATTCTTTTGGACAAAGGACACATTGCCCAAGATACTGATGGAAGCTCGTCCAAAAGTAAGAGTTATTTATGATTTTATTCCGTATTTATGTGGAAAAATGTAAACGCAGTTGTCAGCCATTTTTTGCGGCACTAGTCTGGCTGTAACTCACAATGTATGTCTAGTAACGTAAATTTTAAAAATCTAAATCAGCGGTTGCATTAATAACCAATGCATCTTTCATTAGCTGTCCAACCTGTATTTTTTTAGTCAATCTAATCGATAAATAATCGTAAACTTAGGTGCCTTTCCAAGATGGCGCCGGCCAGAATGCATGCCATGTTTTGACAGATTACATTGCATTACCACGATTTGTGATGCTAAATATGCACATTTTCGAACAAACTCTATATGCATTGTGTAATATGATGTTACAGGACTGTCATCTGAAGAATTCTGAGAAGGTTAGTGAAAAAATTTATATATTTTGGTGGCGATAACGTTATCGCCCCTTTTGCCTTGATTTAATGCTGGTGTGATGTTAGCTCATGTGGTATGCTAATATAACGATATATTGTGTTTTCGCTGTAAAACACTTAGAAAATCTGAAATATTGTCTGGATTCACAAGATCTGTGTCTTTCGATTGCTGTAGGCTGTGTATTTTTCAGAAATGTTTTAGGATGAGTATTTTGGTAATTGACGTCGGTCTCTGTAATTATTCCGGCTGCTTCCAACGCTATTTCAGATTGCAGCTGCAATGTAGAACTGTGATTTATACCTGAAATATGCACATTTTTCTAAAAAAACATATCCTATACCATAAATATGTTATCAGACTGTCATCTTATGAAGTTGTTTCTTGGTTAGTGGCTATATATATCTTTATTTAGTCGAATTAGTGATAGCTACTGATGCAGGAAAAAAATGGTGGAGAAAAAAAGTTGTGTCTTTTGCTATCGTGGTTAGCTAATAGATTTACATATTGTGTCTTCCCTGTAAAACACTTAGAAAATCTGAAATATTGTCTGGATTCACAAGATCTTTGTCTTTCAATTGCTGTAGGCTGTGTATTTTTCAGAAATGTTTTAGGATGAGTATTTTGGTAATTGACGTCGGTCTCTGTAATTATTCCGGCTGCTTCCAACGCTATTTCAGATTGCAGCTGCAATGTAGAACTGTGATTTATACCTGAAAAATGCACATTTTTCTAAAAAAACATATCCTATACCATAAATATGTTATCAGACTGTCATCTTATGAAGTTGTTTCTTGGTTAGTGGCTATATATATCTTTATTTAGTCGAATTAGTGATAGCTACTGATGCAGGAAAAAAATGGTGGAGAAAAAAAGTTGTGTCTTTTGCTATCGTGGTTAGCTAATAGATTTACATATTGTGTCTTCCCTGTAAAACACTTAGAAAATCTGAAATATTGTCTGGATTCACAAGATCTTTGTCTTTCGATTGCTGTAGGCTGTGTATTTTTCAGAAATGTTTTAGGATGAGTATTTTGGTAATTGACGTCGGTCTCTGTAATTATTCCGGCTGCTTCCAACGCTATTTCAGATTGCAGCTGCAATGTAGAACTGTGATTTATACCTGAAAAATGCACATTTTTCTAAAAAAACATATCCTATACCATAAATATGTTATCAGACTGTCATCTTATGAAGTTGTTTCTTGGTTAGTGGCTATATATATCTTTATTTAGTCGAATTAGTGATAGCTACTGATGCAGTAAAAAAGTGGTGGAGTAAAAAAAGTGGTGTCTTTTGCTAACGTGGTTAGCTAATAGATTTACATATTGTGTCTTCCCTGTAAAACATTTTAAAAATCAGAAATGATGGCTGGATTCACAAGATCTGTATCTTTCATCTGGTGTCTTGGACTTGTGATTTAATGATATTTAGATGCTAGTATTTACTTGTGACGCTATGCTAGGCTATGCTAGTCAGCTTTTTTACTGTGGGGGGTGCTCCCGGATCCGGGATGAGTACCAAGTAAAAGTTAATGAATTACAGTGCTACCCTAATATTCTCTCAGTTCATCACAATTACAGTGTCTCTAGCGGTGTCTCCTAACAAGCCTTGGGCCCCCAGTTGGCTCGAAGGTTATCTTAACTTCTTCAGGCTGCAAGCCCGACATCGGGATCAATATGACAACAGCCTGTCCAAGTGCAGAGCGCGAAATTCAAAATCTATTTTTGTAAAATATTTAACTTTCACACATTAACAAGTCCAATACAGCATTTGAAAGATAAACATCTTGTCAATCCAGCCAACATGTCCGATTTTTTAAATGTTTTACAGAGAAAACACCACATATATTTATGTTAGGTCACCACCAAATAAAAAAAGACAGAAAGACATTTTTCACAGCACAAGTAGGCTGCATTTAGCATGCACAAGCCAACCTAACTAACCTAGAACCAACCTAAATAACCTAGAAAAAACTACCTCAGATGACAGTCCTATAACATGTTACACAATAAATCTATGTTTTGTTCAAAAAAAATGCATATTTTAGCTATAAATCAGTTTTACATTACTGCTACCATCATAGCTACAGTAAGAAATCGCACGGGAGTAGCCAGAGAAAATACAGACACCAACGTCAACTACCTTATTACACTTCAGAAAACATTTCAGAGAAATATATGGTGGATAGCTAATGAAAGAGAAAGATCTTGTGAATACAGACAATATTTCAGATTCTTTAAATGTTTTACAGCGAAAACACCACATATATTCATGTTAGCTCACCACCAAATACAAAAAGAGAGACACTTATTTTTCACAGCACCGGTAGCATGCAGCTAGCATGCAGCTAGCATGCAAAGCCAACCTAACTAACCTAGAACTAACCTAAATAACCTAGAAAAAACTCCCTCAGATGACAGTCCTATAACATGTTACACAATAAATCTATGTTTTGTTCAAAAAAAATGCATATTTTAGCTATAAATCAGTTTTACATTACTGCTACCATCATAGCTACAGTAAGAAATCGCACGGCAGTAGCCAGAGAAAACAGACACCAACGTCTACTTCTAATTTCACATCAGAAAAGATTTCAGAAAAATATATGGTGGATAGCTAATGAAAGAGAAAGATCTTGTGAATACAGACAATATTTCCGATTTCTGAAGTGTTTTACAGCGAAAACACAATATATCGTTATATTAGCTTACTACAATAGCTAGCACACAGCAGCATTGATTCTAGTCAAACGCTAGCGATAGCACAGTTCGACAGATATATGAAAAAGCATCCCAAATTGGGTCCTTATCTTTGTTGATTTTCCATCAGAATGTTCTCCAAAGGGTCCTTTGTTCAGAACCGTGTTCATTTGGACCTAGAACGAACGATGTCCCTGTTGAATTAGCATGACACACTGGCCATGCCATGCTAACCTCTCCGTCTTGACAAAATTCTTGCGTCGCATCACGTCTAAAGTCCAGAATAAATTTCAATAATATAATTAAAGTATATTGAAAAAACATACTTTAGGATGATTTTGTGACATGTATCAAAGAAAATCGAAGCTGGAGGTCATATTCACCTATAACGAGTGTTTTCCAGGAGCGCGGTCCAGTTCCTACTTCGCGCCCAGAAAAAATTATAAAGTGCGCACTTATCACTCAAAGAGGTTCCTTTCAGTCCCTGACAGAGATAATCAAGTCCTTTTTTCTCTCACTTCCGCATGACAACCAGGGGAAGATGTGTGACGTGTTTGTACAGTCCCAAGTGCCAAGGCCTTTTATAGAGAGTATCTTGAAGAGAGACATAGCTTCTTGGAAAATTCACTTTTTCCAGAAAATGGGCTGTAAAAAGAGTTATGTTTCACTTAGAGAAATAATTAAACCTGTTTTAGAAACTAGAAGGTGTTTTATATCCAAAGGTAATAAATAATATGCATATTGTACGAGCAAGAATTGAGTACGAGGCCGTTTGAAATGGGCACCTTTTTTCTGGCTACTCAATAATTTCCCTTGCAGCCATAAGAGGTTAAGAGCGGGTGAGGTGGCGATGACGGGACTGGCTTCCTTTCTCACATGAAAACATACCTGCAGACGAGAGACAGATAGATAGAGAGAAAGCATGATTAAGCCTTGTTTTTTTTATTCTAACACGGCCAGTCATCATAATCATCAGGAGGTGAAAAGCAAAACTGACCTTGGATCATTAACTCTGGGACTACTACAACATCTCTATCTGTTTTTCAATGTAAAGCATCTCTTTAATAATACTTCCTGTTGACCCAACCTCTCACCTGTGATCATGCTGTGCCCTCTGTGTCAGCCAGATCAAATGCGGGAGGGGTTCACCGACACAGCTGATCTAACCTAGAGGATTTAGGGAGAAGGGGGGAGGGATGAAGTGAAGGAGAGAGACTGTTATTGTGTGTGTGTGGTCTCACCTGGTGTCCACACTAAGTGGCCAAAGAGTACTTTATGATGAAAAACAGACACATGAGGACAAACAATAGAAGATAATGTCATTATTAGACACTAATACCACTTGAAGCTTGATGATGACTTGACCATTTGAATCAGCTGTGTAGTGCTAAAGCAAGAACAAAAATGTGCACAGGTGTTTGGAGCATTCCGATATGCCACAGTTGGTGAGGGGTCAGGTTCGCCTCTGTACTTAAAGGGTGATTATTCCAACTCTCTGTGAAATGCTGCAGATCTGCCCGCAGACAAGACAGGAACACATATCCCACACAGAAGAGGTAGATAGAATTCGACAGGTCAAGGTATCCTTCTTCCTCCAAACTGTGCTTGTGAGACAGGTTCCATGTACAACAAGACAGGCAGAGAGGAAGAGAGAAATAGAACACAGAACAGTTTAATTACCTCTGGTTATGTACACTTTTGCCAGAAATTAAGCTTCCATGGCCTGTTCCTCAGACAGTGAACATCTGGCAATATCTAAATTTTCGACCCCTTGATCAGCTCGCACTCTAAAAGTAAAGAAAATAGCTTATTTTTTGTAGATATGACAACAATAACTTAGATATGACCGTTCATTCTAAAGCAGCAGATGTCATTTTCAGTATACGTCAATACAGCACAGAAAGCTTAACACCAGACTGGTATTGTGGTTGTTCATTAGGTGATGGGAAATATGCAATATGTATACAAAATAATATACTTACCTGTTGTATCTTGAAAAAAAGCATTGGAATTAAAAGTGAAATGTTTAACATATTAACCTGCTTCATTATTTATATATTACCAGTTGATGAAGAACAACTCCAATTTCTAACATCATTGAACATTTGTATAGGAACAAGTAAGAATAAAAAAGTTAAAATAACTTCTTAGATTTGATGGAGACATTATACATCTTAGTACCTTATCAATTTATGATTTGTATCAATGTGGACGAGAGACAGGGGTGGTGTAAAGGTCTGGGTGTAGCTGGTGCAGAGGAGTCAGGCGCAGGACAGCAGAGATGAGTAATAAAAGTAACATTACTCAAAATTACCAAATACATGTAGTAATACCAAGCCCACACAAAAGAACCGAAATACATAAAACAAACACGCACAAAAACCATGGGGAAAACAGAGGGCTAAATAATGAACATGTAATTGGGGGGATTGAAACCAGGTGTGTAAAACAAAGACAAAACAAATGGAAAATGAAAAGTGGATCGGCGATGGCTGAAGGCCGGTGACGTCGACCGTCGAACGCCGCCCAAACAAGGAGAGGGACCGACTTCGGCGGAAGTCTTGACAGGTGGAGAAACAGAGTATTTTTGCCGAGCAATGCAACGCAGCTGGATCATTCTGGCAATGATACCTTCACCATCTACACGCTGCAAAGACTCTTCGCCATTGTACACGATGGCCCATTGCTCTGAGACTTCCTTTGACCAGCCTTGCCTTAATGGTGCTGACTTTCTGGTCTAACTCTTCATCTGGCATATCAGAATAGCATTCCCTAACAGGCATATTGTGCTCTTTCATCCTTCTATAAACAAAGTTAACCGTTACACTGTCATGAAATATGATTATATATCGACTATGAAACAAACACGACATGGCCTGCTTATGAGATGCCATGAAAGAAAGTTAGATTAATTCAACTGAAAAAGGCGAGAAAAGGCATTCGTTGCTAAATGCTTTTGGTTAGCTTGAGAATAATAATTGCATGATTTATCATTCTACGGTATGTATCTATGTAATATATAATGCAATGTTATGATCCGACACTGAATGGTAGGAGCTAACTACTAGCTATGTAAAAGTTGGTTGGAAGAATGCCCAGTGCTGCTTACCTGAGATGCCATCATCACACAGTCCTTCTTCATAGGTGTCCGCGATGACTTCCTTTGTGTCGGAAAGAAAGGCTGAACAGTATTGGTTGTAGCCAAACTGACACTCAAAAAATGGCCAAAATGGAGGGTGGTTGTTAGTTTTGTTTTCAAATACATTTTTTTGTTGTCAAAATATTTTTGGGGAATAAAATGCATAAAGTTTTGCGCTCTATTACAAAATATTTGATTGCAAAACTTTTTTTTTTTACTTTAGAGCCTCGTTTTGGCTTTCAGAACAATTATTTTGGATTGAAAATAAAAAAGTTGCTTTCAGAACGATTCTTTTTTACTTTTGCTCTTGACAAAAAGACATCCATTTGTTGCAAGTTGGGGAGGGGGGCTAATAGCTGAACAATAGACTATTCAACCTTTACTAAAGTATAGTCTAAAAGCCGAGCTAGGTGTGAAAAACCCCCGTCCTATTACAGACCAGATTTGCCTTAACGACCAAGTTAGAGCACTGATTTGATTATGCTTTTGGGTTCCAATGCACTACTGTCTCTAACTGACAATGAATGGGCAATATAAACCAAACAATTAACTGATAATTGTGCAGGACTTCAAATGAAACAAGCAGGTAGCAGGTTTCGAATTCTCAATCTTCTTGCCCGAAGTCCAGCGCGCTATCGACAGTGCACCAAAAGCGTCCTCAAAAGAGTCGATAGAGCGCGTCCTCGCGGTAGCTTGCTACTCAATGTAATAAAGTAATGACTTTTCAAATAAGTTACCTTACACGTTATGTTGGCTGACAATTTGTTAGCTGCGCTGTCCTTACGAACCACATATCATATCATTACAGCAGTATGTACCAGTATGTTAGCTATCTACCTAACGTTAATAGTTATACATCAAACTTGACAGTATATTAACTATAGGCTATCTAACTACCCAACGTTTATTGACTTGATTATTCCCATCATTCTTAGCTTAGCTAAATGGTATAGTTGGTGTGCGTTCTCAATGGACATTAGGGTGCTTTCGTAAATTCGCTCTGGCTATCTACTCCGATTTCAGAGCACTCTCGTCGGAGTGAACCAGAGCGCGGAATAATGAATTTACGAGCGCTCAACACCCATTGAATATGGCCGGTGTCAGTAAACGTCGGCAAAAAAAGCGTAATTAAATTGTTTCCTGCAGCACAGTTACAGTCACCAACGCTCTGGTTAACACGAAAACTGCCTAACCAGCTCTGCTAGGGCGAGTAAAATGGTCAGTGTGGTCTCATTTGTGTCTGGAAGTATCTAGTAAGCTAGCCAACGTTAGCTTGGGTGCTTGACTGCCTCGGCCCGAACGTCCAGTGTATGCTCTGAGAGTGAAACGGTCTGAATTTACCCAGAGGGTTTTGCGTTTTTCATGGAATAGAAACACCATAATATTAATCTAATTACTATAGTCATCAGAGAATTTCTGTAAGTGGCTCAGTTCATTGTTGTGTGTGAAGTCATTTGTGTAAAGGGTATTCAACCCCTTTGTTATGGCAAGATTAAATACACTACATGACCAAAAGTTTGTGGACACCTGCTCGTCAAACATCTCATTCCAATATCATGGGCATTAATATGGAGTTGGTCCCCCCTTTGCTGCTATAACAGCCTCCACTCTTCTGGGAAGGCGTTCCACTAGATGTTGGAACATTGCTGCGGTGACTTGCTTCCATTCAGCCACAAGAGCATTAGTGAGGTCGGGCACTGATGTTGGGCGATTAGGCCAGGCTCGCAGTCGGCATTCCAATTCATCCCAAAGGTGTTCGATGGAGTTGAGGTCAGGGCTTTGTGCAGGCCAGTCAAGTTCTTCCACACTGATCTAGACAAACCATTTCTGTATGGACCTGGCTTTGTGCATGGGGGCATTGTCATGCTGAAACAGGAAAAGGCCTTCCCCAAACTGTTGCCACAAAGTTGGAAGCACAGAATGTCAATATATGATGTAAGATTTCCCTTCACTGGAACTAAAGGGCCTAGCCCGTATCATGAAAAACAGCCCCAGACCATTATTCCTCTCCCACCAAACTTTACAGTTGGCACTATGAATTCGGGCAGGTAGCATTCTCCTGGCATCCGCCAAATCCAGATCCGTCTGTCGGACTGCCAGATGGTGAAGGGTGATTCATCACTCCAGAGAACGTGTTTCCACTGCCTCAGAGTCTAATGGTAGCAAGCAATACACCACTCCAGCTGACTATTGGCATTGCGCATGGTGATCTTAGGCTTGTGTGCGGCTGCTCGGCCATGAAAACACATTTCATGAAGCTTCAGACGAACAGTTCTTGTGCTGATGTTCCTTGCAGGGGCAGTTTGGAACTCGGTAGTGTGTTGCAACCAGGCGAGGACAGACAATTTTTACGCGCTTCAGCACTCAGTGCTGTGAATTTCAAACACAGATTCAACCACAAAGACCAGGGAGGTTTTCCAATGCCTTGCAAAGAAGGACACCTATTGGTAGATGTATAGAAATTTAAAAAAGCAGACATTGAATATAACTTTGAGCATGGTGAAGATATTAATTACACTTTGGATGATGTATCAATAGACCCAGTCACTACGAAGATACAGGGGAATCTACAAAGTATTGACTCAGTTGTGTGAATACTTATGTAAATTAGATATTTCTGTATCACATTTTCCAAAATTGCTAGAATTCTTTATTAAAACATGTTTCACTTTGTCATTATGGGATATTGTGTGTAGATGGGTGAGAAAAAAAATAGATTTAATCCATTTGGAATTAAGGCTGCAATAACAAAATGTGGAAGGCACTGTAACTGCCTGGTGAAAATCTTATTTTTTAAAGTGTATATTCTGTTAACTCATACCCAATTAATGTTGTTGACTCGTTCTATACTTCTATGTGACCAAAGCATAAATTGGAGGGGAATAAACACAAAAAACCCGACCGTTTCAAAAATGCTTGATATTTCCTCATAGAGTATGATGTAATACTCCTCAGGAGGATGAGCCAATTGGCGGTCTAGAGGAGGAAGAGATGGCCAATCAGCACTCTACTTGCATGAATATTTTTATATTCACACTCACACCATTCCAACACAACGCAGATTTTTAACATAGGTCATGAACAGTCAAAATCAAAAATTATATTTGGATGAAACCAGATCAAAGTATGATGATCAAAGTATGAAAAATTACTTGCTTATACATTGATAAAGTTTGATCATTTAGTTATTAGTCCCCTCCCACATGTCAAACACTTATTTAGGAGGCGGGATTATTAAGGGGATACGGTAACCTAGTTTAAAAAGTACCCTCTTGTAACCAACATCGGAGAAGACTTGTTTGCAGAGGGATGTGGTTTATATAGCTCAAAAGTTACTATACTTGTGCCAAAATTTGAATGTAGGGTGTCAGCAAATATAATTCAAAGTTTACACTATCATCTATGGCACAGATATTTATGTCTCCCCTGTCATCTTTGTCTGGTGTTCCGGTCTTCAGCCAGCATGAAACAAAATGGGAGGAAGGGTCCTTCAAAACATGTCAACACATCCGTCAGTGTTGCTGTGAACCGCATAACAAGAGACATGCCAAACAGGAGATGTATTAAAAAAATGGACATCATTGATGCAATTTCAATACTGTTTGAGTTGCTTTGTGTATCACCAAATGTGCTTGCATAGACACTCTGAATTTCCACTGGCTTTGAGGAAAACCATTACTAAAGATTGAAAAAAGTAATGGGCCTAGACAGCTGCCTTGGGGAATTCCTCATTCTACCTGGATTATGTTGGAGAGGCTCCCATTAAAGAACCCCCTCTGTGTTCTGCTAGACAGGTAACTCTTTATCCAGAATATAGCAGGGTGTATAAAGTCATAACACATCAGTTTTGCCAGCAGCAGACTATGATCGATAATGACAAAAGCCGCACTGAAGTCTAACAAAACAGCCCCCACAATCTTTTTATCATCAATTTCTCTCAGCCAAACATCAGTCATTTGTGTAAGTGCTGTGCTTGTAGAATGTCCTTCTCTATAAGCATGCTGAAAGTTTGTCAATTTGTGTACTGTAAAATAGCATTGTATCTGGTCAAACAAAAAAACATTTTTTTTCTCCAAAAGTTTACTAAGGGTTAGTAACAGACTGATTGGTTGTCTATTTGAGCCAGTAAAGGGGGCTTTACTATTCTTAGGTAGCGGAATGACTTTTGCATCCCTTCAAGCCCGGGGGCACAAACATTCTAGAGACTTAAATTGAAAATATGACAAATAGGAGTGGCAATATCATTCGCTATTATCCTCAGTAATTTTCCATCCAAGTTGTCAGACCCTGGTGGCTTGTCATTGTTGATAGACAACAACAACAAAAATGCACCTCTTCCACACTAACTTTATGGAATTTAAAATTAGAATGCTTGTCTTTCATAATTTGGTCAAATATACTTGGATGTGTAATGTCAGCATTTGTTGCTGGCATGTCATGCCTAAATTTGCTAATCTTGCCGATTAAAAAAATCATTAAAGTAGTTGGAAATATCAGTTGGTTTTCTGATTAATGAGCCATCTGATTCAATGAATGATGGAGCTGAGTTTGCCTTTTTTACCAGAATTTCATTTAAGGTGTTCCAAAGCTTAGTAATTTTCTTAATGGGTGCATGCTTGTTAGCAACTAAAATGAGCAATTTCATAAATGTGTCAAGTGCAGTGTCTGTTTTCTCCTCATTACACACCACTGACCAACATATAGTCTTTACATCAATAACATAGGAATCACTACAAAACGTTTTGTATGACACTATATTATACACTATATTAGGCCCAGCCTTTGGAACTTTGGTTTTCCTAGATATGGCTACTATATTGTGATTACTACATCCGATGGATCTGGATACTGCCTTCAAGCTCATTTCTGCAGCATTAGTAAAGATGTGATCAATACTGATTGATGAGTTCATTCCTGTGCTGTTTGTAGCTACCCTGGTAGGTTGACTGATTACAGTTTGAAGCATTTTATTGAGTCGGCAGCATAAAGGCGTGTCCCTTACATATGTTAGATGTAGTTTTTCTTTGTCGAAGCGAATGAGCTGGTATTGAGGCAAAAGAGTTGGGGCTGCCTTGGCAGGCGGACTAGTCAAATTGTTCTTTGTTATGTGTTTATATGTTTGTCTTATTTTGTCACCCCTTCTCCAGAGACCTTCAGGGCTGGCTGCCTTTTGGAGGGCCTATTTTGGTTATAGAGTAGCAGTCTTATGAATTCACGTGTGTGCTTTTGTATTCCAATTATCACAAAGTGTGTTATCATCTTTCAGTGTTTAATCTCCAGTGTGCCATTTTACAACAAGTGTGAATATACTTTATAAAAATGTACATAATGTTCTCCTAGAAGAGTTTTACATGCAAGGCTTGAGTCTTGGAAACTTGGTGTTATTTCTTGCCCTGCTGCTAATTCATTGTGTGTGCCCTCTAAGCTGTAGTTCCAGACAGTTAGTCTGTTCAAATTGTGGTGACCTATCTTATGAATTGTATGTATTGCCTCTTATCTGTAATAAATCTTTCCACTTTGGTTAACTCTGTCGATTTTTTGACATACCTGTGTATAACATGTCCCAAGAACATCCTCTCTTAACAAAAAGGTGGCATAGCACAGTTTACATAAAGTTAACACAATACCATAAAGTAACAAAAATCACCTCACACACAACTCTCTCACATAAAACAGATGCACAAACAAAAACACTCACAGCACTCCATTGCATAGAAAAACAAGTATGAACACACATTAAAGCCACAAAAACCATAAAAGTTTGTCATTATTTATATGATCAGAGTGGGCCACCAATAAAACAAACAATGGAACATGTGTTTGCTCTTACCGTCTCTGGAGATGGTTTGACTGAGCTGGTCGAGGGAAGCGCTGCCACTCATGGAGGGAGACAAAGAGCAGAGAGAGGAGGAGGTGCTGATGGATGGAGAACTGCGGCTGCTGGGGAGCGTTCTTCTCCCGCCTCCTATCCTCTGCTGTTGTTCCTCCCGGCACCGCCAAGACCGACCTGTCGGAGTCTTCTCCACCATGGCTTTGCAAGCACTGCCGCGTCGGCTAGTGCTACCGCTGACACTGTCGCTACTTTTGCTGCTAGCGCTTTTACTGATGCTACAGCTAGGGCAACTGCTGTAGCTACCATTAGCGCTTCCAGCACTGCCGCTAGTAGCACTGCTGTTACTTTTAATGCTAACAGTATTTTTCCTGCTGATGCCCGGCTGGTCAACTCCACTGGTCACAGCCACCCTAGCTGGCCCGGGTTCCTGGAAGGAAGAGTGAGAGAGAGAAAGAAAGAAATAAAGAGGTAAGAGAAGGAGAGAGAGAGATTGAAAGGCAGACAGAGATTGAGTCAGAGCGAGAGATAATGTGAGCCACTCAGAAACAGACAAATAAGAGGGAGAAAAGGACGAGGAATGATGAGGATGCAGAAGTACATTTCAATAAAATCTGTGGAGACTCCAACTGCTACCACTGGACCACCAATGTAAACTGTTTCCCATCTGCCTTGACCACATCCCTCGTCTCTTCCAATCACACACCTAATCCCCTATGTAGTCCAGTTAGCTCCTCCCCCTCATATAGTTTAATGTCCCATGGAGCAGCACCACATCCCCTGTGTGCGTCCCAAATGGCAACGTATGGACCCAGGTCAAAATTATTTCACTATATAGGGAATGGGGTGCCGTTTGGGACACGGCTGCTCCTCCGCCTCTCAATCCCATCAGCCTGGGAGGGGAGTGTCCTTTAATCCTGATCAGATCGCTGCAGCTAATTCTGTTAATGTGACCATCTGACTGGGCCTTTAATCACACTTGTACACACAGCCGGCTGACCAACAACGCTAAAAGTCCCTCCCCACACACACACACACACACACACACACACACACACACACACACACACACACACACACACACACACACACACACACACACACACACACACACACACACACACACACACGAGCAAGTGTAAATCACATACTGTATACACACACACAAGTCTGACTAAAGCTTAATTACACTAGAGCACAGGATTCCGTCAGACAGACGTTCTAGGAAGACGGAATGCCATTGGGAGATGTGCAAATCTTGAGAGCTGCAACCTCACCAAGTACACACACACACACACACACACACACACACACACACACACACACACACAATAATCAATCAGTAGGGCCCATCTATCTGTGGCTGCACCATTTATAAAGCAGGGTGAAATCAATTGGCTCCAGCCTGCTGCCAGGAAAGTCCTGACTCTGCTACTGATGCAGTCATAAACAAACTCTTTAGTTCACTCCAAATGTTTTTCCAACCTTTTCAGACCTCAAGTAGTCTGTCAAGATGAGTCTACATCCCACAACATCCGGTGTGTAGTTTCAGCTATATACACAAGTTGTATTGTGTATATAGAATTCATCCCAGCATTGGACATACTGTACTAGACATCATCTCACCATGTTGTTGACAAAGCTATAGAGGTAGAACAATGAGGAAAAGAAGGCGGGTTTACAGTATCTGTGGTTGTGTTATGATGAGTCGAAAGACAGGGTCTACCTGGAATGTGGGTGTGTCCACTTTCCTCTTCTTCTTCTGTGTCAGTTTGTGGGTCTTGGGGTATACAACGAGGGCCTCCTGCCACCTGCTTGAGAAAAACACATAGTTAGAAACCTACACACACAAACAACACGGTATCAATTTAAATATATACACACAAAAAACACACACAAAACAGACAGCACACACAACCAGCTGCATACAACAAGCCGGAATGTTGAGCATGGCTGATCTCCAACTGTTTGTTTCTGTGTATAGGCTAGTGCGTTTTCAGAGTCTAACAGTTAATTATATATATTGTATAACAATGTGTAGTCAAGTTTATAGAGGTCAGCTTCAGTAGCTAACCAGTGGATTAGTCAGTAGCCTTTGGCAGGAGAGTAGTGTTGACTACCTTGGATTAAACTCTTGAGATCTAGATTGCTGACATAAACGCATAGGCTGTGTTTACACAGGCAGCACAATTCTGATCTTTTAAATTATTGGCATAAAAGCTGATCTGATTGGTAAAAAAAAACTATTAGTGAATAAAAAGATCAGAATTGGGCTGCCAGTGTAAATGCAGATGTAGACTGGAGAGGAAACAGATAGACATTACTGTTTCATGTGTAATGTTTTCAAATGTATTATTGTATACTTGAGGTGCACTTGATTCATATTAAGCTTTATCGTGTGCAGGATGGGTGGAGTTTGCAATTCTGGGACTATTCCAATGGTTTGGATCACGTTTGGAACTTCAGCAACAGCCAGTTCTGATGTAAATCAGTGGTAATGATAAAGAATTAAAAGGCCACTGAGGTCAAGAAGGCATTGCTATCCTAACAAAATGGCTGGCATCCAGACTGGAATAGCATTACGTATAGAACTAAATTAGCCCTAAAGAGGATTAAGGCTTTAAATGAACATTTCATTAGTGGTAAAGAGGTTCACATCACATCAAACAACTTTCAGTCATATGTAGAAGTTATTGTGAGAATTTTGTTTACTGTGAATTCCTTTTATGTGTTTGTTTTCTTAATAGATTATAGTCACTTAGAGTGATATGCCAGACATACTCCAGACAAGCAAACCTTAAGGTTTGAGTCACAGACTTTCAGACGCTGCCGTCAAATAGTCTTTAGATAGACATAGTTTCAATGACATCCAGACTGTCCTGCTGATCACAATAAGAAAGTATCGCTCCTACAGTTACAAAGTGTCCCATGCACATTTAACATTCAGAAATAAAAAGCATTATGTTGGACTATTATCATGACAAGACCTCTAAAGCTTGGAAACTAATTTAACTCATATCTACACAAATAGAGTCCAATTCCCTTTTCTAACCCTACAATATTCCCATGTCTACATCTAAATATTCAGATTTCTTACTTCTGTTTCCTGGACATTGCCTGGTCTCAGAAAAGTGGTTAGCCCAGAAGAGATGTCCACAATAATCCACACCAGCCACAATAGATCTCTATCTCAAATGAGGAATGACCAAGACCAAACAATCCTTAAATATCGGTAATGTCGAACAAAGAAATCCGAATTTAGATTACAAGAATTCACAAGTATGCCATTGAGTCAGTGTTTGGGATACAGAGCCACACACAAAAAGTCAGGTACTCAAGTAGACACACCAATCATGCTGCACACAGACACACACCTTGGTGCACACGCATACATGCACACACAAACACATTAACACCCCCACTTTAATCCTGTTCAGACAGAGTTGACACACTACATTACAGTCTTACTGGATTAAGCATAGATTCCTTCAGATTTACAGCCTAATGACACTTAAAGTACAAGGAAACAAGGATGAGAGAGGAACAGGGAGACAGTGAGTGAGCGATGAAGGACATGGGGAGCGAGAAAGAGAGATAGAGAGACTCAGGAAGAACAAGACAAGAGGGGGTTGGTTATATTTCCATTAAATATCTGTGTTAAAGGCTTTAACCCTTGCTAAACACTAAAATCCAGAAAGCCCATCAGCATTGAACTTGAACTGAGGGGACCTGTATCTAGTCTAAGTCAGAGAGGCTTACTCACTGATGTGGCTAAAATTGGTAGAGCATAGCGCTTGCAACTCTTCAGTCAGGATAGTGGATTAGATTCCCGCTGGCGCCACACATGGGAAAATGTATACAAGCACTAATGTAAAGCGCTTGGTATAAAGTGTCTGCTAAATTGTATATAGAATATTGACTGGGTAAATGAGGAGTGAGAGGCACAGGAGGAACATTCCAATTAGGATCTAAATCAAAACCCTTTTCCCCAAAAGCCACCACACTTGGCCACAGTTTCAAAGGCTCATTTGGGTAGCTGCAGTTTAAGACTTATTACACTAGAGGGAGCCATCAGCAGTGTGTGTGTATTTTCCTCTAATCCAATGATTGTCTACTTGGTGTCAACACAGATAAGGTTATCTGTGGCGTAATACTGTGTCTGTGTTGTTTTTTTCACCCTGCTCTGCTCTCACCAGGACATCCAAGGCTTAGCGTAGAGAGAGAAGAGAGAAAAGAGAGGAGATGGATGGAGGAAGTGAGAACAGAGGGCAGATGAATTTCATATGCCCAAAAATAAGTGATTAACATTCACTAAAAAGTTATTTAATGTTATTTTATTCTCCCAATCTTTATTTTAAAATGGTGTTATTATTCCAGTGCCAAAAAGGGAAATAAAAAATTAACTAAAGGAGCAGTGTGTGAGGTGGAAAGGTCATAAACTCAGCAAAAAAAAAAAAAATCCTCTCACTGTCAACTGCGTTTATTTTCAGCAAATTTAACATGTGTAAATATTGTATGAACATAACAACATTCAACAACTGAGACATAAACTGAACAAGTTCCACAGACATGTGACTAACAGAAATGGAATAATGTGTCCCTGAACAAAGGGGGGGGGGTCAAAATCAAAAGTAACAGTCAGTATCTGGTGTGACCACCAGCTGCATTAAGTACTGCAGAGCATCTCCTCCTCATGGACAGCACCAGATTTGCCAGTTCTTGCTGTGAGATGTTACCCCACTCTTCCACAAAGGCACCTACAAGTTCCCGGACATTTCTGGGGGGAATGGCCCTAGCCCTCACCCTCCAATCCAACAGGTCTCAGACATACTCAATGGGATTGAGATATTGGCTCTTCGATGGCCATAGCAGAACACTGATATTCCTGTCGTGCAGGAAATCACGCACAGAACGAGCAGTATGGCTGGTGGCATTGTCATGCTGGAGGGTCATGTCAGGGTGAGTCTGCAGAAAGGGTACCACATGAGGGAGGAGGATGTCTTCCCTGTAACACACAGTGTTGAGATTGCCTGCAATGACAACAAGCTCAGTCCGATGATGCTGTGACACACCGCCCCAGACCATGACGGACCCTCCACCTCCAAATCGATCCCGCTCCAGAGTACAGGCCTCGGTGTAACGCTCATTCCTTCGACCATAAACGCGAATCCGACCATCACCCCTGGTGAGACAAAACCGCGACTTGTCGGTGAAGAGCACTTTTTGCCAGTCCTGTCTGGTCCAGCGACGATGGGTTTGTGACCATAGGCAACGTTGTTGCCGGTGATGTCTGGTGAGGTCCTACCAAGCACGACCCCACTCACATTGACGGGGATGTAGTGGAGCGGTTCGAAAACTTGTGTCCATATCACTAAGGATCTATCACGGTCCAAACACACCAACACAGTTGTGAAAAGGGCACAACAACGCATCTTCCCCCTCAGGAGGCTGAAAATATTTGGCTTGGGCCCTTAGATGCTCCAAACGTTCTACAGCTGCACTATTGAGAGCATCTTGACTGGCTGCATCACCGCTTGCTATGGCAACAGCTTGGCATCTGACCACAAGGCACTACAGAGGGTAGTTTGGACTTCCCAGTACATCACTGGGGCCAAGCTCCCTGCCATCCAGAGCCTCTATACCAGGCGGCGTCAGAGGAAGGTCCTAGAAATTATCAGACTCCAGCCACCCAAGTCATAGACTTCTCTCCGATATCGCACGGTAAGCAGTACCAATGCACCAAGTCTGAGACCAACAGGACCCTAAACAGCTTCTACCCCAAGCCATAAGACTAACTAATAGTTAGTTAACTAGACAACCACATAGCAACCCAGACAATCTGCATTGACCCTCTTTGCACTCACTTTTTTGACTCATCACATTCGCTACCACTACTGTTTACTATATGTCACTTTATTCCTAGTTGTAAGTGCAGTGCATTCGGAAAGTATTCAGACCCTTGACTTTTTCCAAATTTTGTTACGTTACAGCCTTATTCTAAAATGGATTAAATCGTTTTTTCCCCCTCATCAATCTACACACAATACCCCATAACGACAAAGCAAAAACTGTTTTTTAATATTCTTTTCAGGTCTCTCCAGAGATGCTCAATCGGGTTCAAGTCCAGGCTCTGGCTGGGCCACTCAAGGACATTCAGAGACTTCAGAGTACCGAAGCCACTCCTGTGTTGTCTTGACTGTATGATTAGGGTTGTTGCCCTGTTGGAAGGTGAACCTTTGGCCCATTCTTGGGTCCTGAGCACTCTGGAGCAGGTTTTCATCAAGGGTCTCTCTGTCCTTCGCTCTGTTCATCTTTCCCTCGATCCTGGCTAGTCTCCCAGTCCCTGCCACTGAAAAACATCCCCACAACATGATGCTGCCACCACCGTGCATGGTGCCAGGTTTCCTCGAGACGTGACACTTGGCATTCAGGCCAAAGAGTTTAATCTTAGTTTCATCAGACCAGATAATCTTGTTTTTCATGTTCTGAGAGTCCTTTAGGTGCCTTTTGGCAAACTCCAAGTGGGGCTGTCATGTGCCTTTTAATGAGGAGTGGCTTCTGTCTGGCCACTGTACCATAAAGGCCTGATTGGTGGAGTCCTGCAGAGATGGTTGTCCTTCTGGAAGGTTCTTCCATCTCCACAGATGAACTCTGGAGCTCTGTACTTCGACCTCGTGGCTTGGTTTTTGCTCTGACATACATTGTCAACTGTGGGACCTTATATAGACAGGTGTGTGCCTTTCCAAATCATCTCCAATCAATTGAATTTAACACAGGTGAACTCCAATCAAGCTGTAGAAACATATCAAGGATAACCAATGGAAACAGGATGCACCTGAGCTCAATTTCGAGTCTCATAGCAAAGGTTCTGAATAAATACGGTTATTCAGTTTTTTTTGCAAAAATTTCTAAAAACATGTTTTTGCTTTGTCATTATGGGGTATTGTGTGTAGATTGTTGAGGGGAAAAAAGTAATTTAATCCATTTTACAATAAGGCTGTAACGTAACAAAATGTGGATAAAGGGAAGGGGTCTGAATACTTTCCAAATGCACTGTACATATCTACCTCAATTAACTTGTACCCCTGGTGCGGCAGGTAGCCTAGTGGTTAGAGCGTTGGGCCAGTAACCAAAAGGTTCCTAGATCAAATCTCTGAGCTGACAAGGTAAAAATCTGTCATTCTGCCCCTGAACAAGGCAGTTAACCCACTGTTCCTAGGTCGTCATTGTAAATAAGAATGTGTTCTTAACTGACTTAGCTAGTTAAATAAAGGCTCAATTTAAAAAAGAAAAACATTCGCGTGGTACCGGTACCCCTTGTATATAGTCAAGTCATCATTACTCATTGTGTATCTATTATTATGTGTTTCACTTTTCTATTATTTCTCTTTTCTTTCTCTCTGCATTGTTGAGAAGGGCCCGTAAGTGACCTGTAGTTTACGAAGTATGTGACGAATAAAATGTTATAAGTAATAAACAACAAAATGGTATACCACTAAATCAATAAATATGCATCTGAATGTGTCACACCCTGATCGGTTTCACCTGTCTTTGTGCTTGTCTCCACCCCGCTCCAGGTGTCACCTATCTTCCCCATTATCCCCTGTGTCTTTATACCTGTGTTCTCTGTTTGTCTGCCAGTTCATCTTGTCTTGTCAGGTCTTACCAGCGTGCTTTCCCATCTTCCTGCTTTCTCAAGTTTCTGTTTCCTAGTTTCCCTGGATCTGACCATTCTGCCAGCCTTGGTCGCGAGCCTGCCTGCCGTTCTGTACTTGCCTGACTCTGACCCGATTACGAACTTCTGCCTGCCCTGACCCCGAGCCTGCCTGCTGTTCTGTACCTTATTGACTCTGCCCTAGATTACGGACCTTTGCCTGCCCTTGACCTGTCTTGTGCCTGCCCCATGTTTGGGTCAATAAACATCTGTGATTCTAGCTGTCTGCATCTGGGTCTTATCCTGAGTTATGATAGAATGTCTTTAGAAATGGAGAGTGTCATTTGCATAATTTGAGAGCTCTTGCCAAGAAGGATGTCTGGGGTTTGTTTTGTAGCTCTCCAAAACCCTTCTCCATATACAAGGTTTTCAGCGGTTACATTCGCTCACATATGGCTCCATGTGAACCAAAATCTGACGCTGTGTTTTAATGTTTAGAAAAGTAAATAATCGGGGCCTCCCGGGTGGCGCAGTGGTCTAAGGCTGAGCCACCAGAGATTCTGGGTTCGAGCAGGCTCTGCCGCATCCGGCCGCGACTGGGAGGCCCATGGGGCGGCGCACATTTGGCGCACAATTGGCCCAGCGTCGTCTGGGTTAGGGAGGGTTTGGCCGGCAGGGATATCCTTGTCTCATTGCGCACTAGTGACTCCTGTGGCGGGCCGGGCGCAGTGCACGCTGACCAGGTTGCTAGGTGTACAGTGTTTCCTCCGAACACATTGGTGCGGCTGGCTTCCGGGTTGGATGTGCGTTGTGTCAAGAAGCAGTGCAGCTTGGTTGGGTTGTGTTTCGGAGTGCGCATAGCTCTCGACCTTCGCCTCTCCCGAGTCTGTACGGGAGTTGCAGCGATGAGACAAGACAGTAGACACTACCAATTGGATACCACGAAATTGGGGAGAAAAAGGGAAGAAAAAAAAATCAATAATCATCGCTTTCAAACTGGTTTCCGAAACATATGCCCCTTATCTTTCAAATAAAAAATATACACTTATTGTTGCTCTTGATCATTACTCTCAGTTCCATTACATTACACAAGTGGCATTGGACGAAAGGCATCTTCTGTACGGGGGAGTTTCATTGAAAGCCCTGGCGCTCGGTCTGAACATTAACACGCATGGCTTGAGGTACGGTTTTGGAAGTAAAAGGACATTATCTTCAAAAAACAAAAGGTTAAATTGAAGGTTATGGTTAGTGTTCCCACATGGCCATATCTCCATGTTACTGCACGTGTTAACGGAAGACAGAGGGACCACCTGTGTTTATTAGCTATCTAGTATGCTCTGAACGTCTGTGTGTAATGGAAGAAGGCTGACAGAAACGTGTTGTAACTGAAAAATACTGTCGGCTGAAACTGTGATAAAGCCAGTTAAAACAGTAAGTGTATATTTTGCATTTGTGAAATTGTTTTGATGTGATATGAAAGTAAATGGCTTTTTGTAGGTAGCCTTGTGGTTAGAGCGTTGGGCCAGTAACCGAAAGATTGCTGATCGAATCCCCGAGCTGACGAGGTAAAATCTGTTGAGCTGAGGAGGTAAAAATCTGTCGTTCTGCTCCTGAACAAGGCTGTTAACCCATGTCTATGTGGCTGCCTATCGAATGGATGATAGACTTTTTGTGGTGTCAGGGCATGTAGCCTATAGCTTTGCTTTAGCTAATGGATACATGTTCATTGGTAGTCCTATTTGGTTGTCATTTTCTCATGTTAAGCCTAACATTTCAGGCAGCTATACATGGTCTCACAATGCTGACATGTAGACTGCTGGTTGGCGGCAATGTAATAAATAGGGCTAGGCGTTCCGCTAGCGGGACAACCTCCGGTGAAACTGGAGGGCACGTAATTCAAATAAATAATCATTAAAATTATGGATATTAAACATTTAGGTACATACAAGTGTCTCATATCGGTTGAAAGCTTAAATTCTTGTTAATCTGAGTGCACTGTCCGATTTACAGTAGCCATTACAGCGAAAGCCATGCGATTGTTTGAAGACGTCGCCCCATATCAAAATATTTTTCCACTGGCACAGGTTTCATAAATTCACAATAAGCTACTAAATATTCACTTACTTTTTGAAAATCTTCCTCTGATTTGTCATCCAAAGGGTCCCAGCTATAACATGTAGTGTCGTTTTGTGAGATAAAATCCTTCCTTATATCCCAAAAGGCTAGTTAAGTTGGTGCCATCGATTTGAGTGATCCACTCTTTCAACATGCAGAGAAAGGAATCCGAAATCTACCGCTAAACTTTGTTAAAGCGCATGAACCGCTAGCGGGACACCTACGACAACATCCGGTGAAATTGCAAAGAGAAGTTCAAAATATAAAAATCGTAATATTAAACATTCATGAAAATACAAGTGTCATACATCATTTAAAAGCTTAACTTCTTATTAATCCAACCAACCGCGTTGTCAGATTTCAAAAAAGCTTCACGGCGAAAGCATACCATGCGATTATCTGAGGACAGCGCCCTACATCAAAATACTTTTTCAACCAGCACAGGCATCAAAACATCACAAATAGCGATTTAAATAAATCACTTACCTTTGAAGATCTTCCTCTGTTTGCAATTCCAAGGGTCCCAGCTACACAATGAATGGTTGTTTTGTTCGATAAAGTCCTTCTTTATATCCCAAAAATGTCTGTTTAGTTGGCGCTTGATTCAGTAATCCACTCGTTCAACATGCATACGAACAAATCCAAAAAGTTACCTGTAAAGTTTGTCCAAAAAAGTCAAATGATGTTTCTAATGAATCCTCAGTTATTCTAATATCTAAATAAACAATAATATTTTAGACGGAGAATAGTATGTTCAATAGGGAAGATAAATAACGAAGAGTGCGCACCTCATTTACACGCCAACAAGACTACATTTCTAATGAGAGACACCTTGGAAAAACTACAATCTAGTGGAAGCCATAGGAACGGCAATATGGGTCCTATCTATTTGTATTTCCCATAGGTTAGCGTTGAAATGGCCTGTGACCTCAAAAAAAAATCTGGATGTATTTTCCTCAGGTTTTTGCCTGCCATATCAGTTCTGTTATACTCACAGACATTATTTTAACAGTTTTAGAAGTGTGTTCTATCCAATGCTACCAAGTATATGCATATCCTAGCTTCTGGGCCTGAGCAACAGGCAGTTTACTTTGGGCACATCAGTCATCCAAAATTCCGAACAATAACCAGTATGCTAATGAAGTTAAAAGTCAAAATACGTTTCTATTGACTCCTCAGATACTCTAAAATGTAATCAATCTATAATATTTCTTACGGAAAGAAGTATGTTCAATAGGAAACCGATTTTAGCTCGCCCAATCACGAATTTCCAAGACTGTGTCCCGGTACTAAAACTCCTTATTCTTATTCGTTTTGAAAGTTACAAGCCTGAAACCTTGAACATAGACTGCTGACACCCTGTGGAATCCATAGGAATTGCATCCTGGGAGCTAGAATTCAGAATGCCCTTATACTTTCCATTGTAAGAGCATGGTCTCTCAAAAAGAAAAAAAATTCTTTGGATTTTCTCCTACCATATCTATTGTGTTATAGTCTCCTACATTATTTTAACATTTCTACAAACGTCGAAGTGTTTTCTTTCCAATGGTACCAATTATATGCATATCTTGGCTTCAGGGCCTGAGCAACAGGCAGTTTACAGTCAGGAGAAAATTGAGAAAAAAGGACCCTAGCCCTAAGAAGTTTTAATTGTTCAGTAGGCTAATTAAAGTTAGGAATTCAAACAATGTAGATTGTAAAATAAATGTTCGATTCAACAGCATACTAATAAGCTACCAATTCATTTTTTTTTATATACACTGCTCATGGTAGCATGGAGATGCTACCAGGAGACAGGCCAGTACATCAGGAGACGTGGAGGAGGCCGTAGGAGGGCAACAACCCAGCAGCAGGACCGCTACCTCCGCCTTTGTGCAAGGAGGAGCAGGAGGAGCACTGCCAGAGCCCTGCAAAATGACCTCCAGCAGGCCACAAATGTGCATGTGTCTGCTCAAACGGTCAGACACAGACTCCATGAGGGTGGTATGAGGGCCCGACGTCCACAGGTGGTGGTTGTGCTTACAGCCCAACACCGTGCAGGACGTTTGGCATTTGCCAGAGAACACCAAGATTGGCAAATTCGCCACTGGCGCCCTGTGCTCTTCACAGATGAAAGCAGGTTCACACTGAGCACATGTGACAGACGTGACAGAGTCTGGAGACGCCGTGGAGAACATTCTGCTGCCTGCAACATCCTCCAGCATGACCAGTTTGGCGGTGGGTCAGTCATGGTGTGGGGTGGCATTTCTTTGGGGGGCCGCACAGCCCTCCATGTGCTCGCCAGAGGTAGCCTGACTGCCATTAGGTACCGAGATGAGATCCTCAGACCCCTTGTGAGACCATATGCTGGTGTGGTTGGCCCTGCGTTCCTCCTAATGCAATGCAATGCTAGACCTCATGTGGCTGGAGTGTGTCAGCAGTTCCTGCAAGAAGAAGGCATTGATGCTATGGACTGGCCCGCCCGTTCCCCAGACCTGAATCCAATTGAGCACATCTGGGACATCATGTCTCGCTCCATCCACCAACGCCACGTTGCACCACAGACTGTTCAGGAGTTGGCGGATGCTTTAGTCCAGGTCTGGGAGGAGATCCCTCAGGAGACCATCCGCCACCTCATCAGGAGCATGCCCAGGCGTTGTAGGGAGGTCATACAGGCACGTGGAGGCCACACACACTACTGAGCCTCATTTTGACTTGTTTTAAGGACATTACATCAAAGTTGGATCAGCCTGTAGTGTTGTTTTCCACTTTAATTTTGAGTGTGACTCCAAATCCAGACCTCCATGGGTTGATAAATTTGATTTCCATTGATAATTTTTGTGTGATTTTGTTGTCAGCACATTCAACTATGTAAAGAAAAAAGTATTTAATAAGAATATTTCTTTCATTCAGATCTAGGATGTGTTATTTTAGTGTTCCCTTTATTTTTTTGAGCAGTGTATATACAACTGTCCTGTATAGCCTACCTGAATCTGCATGTCCCAGCTTGGATAGAAAGTTGTGGTGCGTAAAACCAGTCTTTTAATGCCAAATAATACAGTCAGTCCCTCCTCACAACACTAGCTTACTAGGGATTGTTTCATTATGCACTGTAGGTTACTATCTATAGCTACCGTATATATACAGTGGTTCCTCCTTTAAAAGTTGCTTCCACCGCAGGACTTAGAGGTACCCAGCGTCACGGCTTCATTGCTCCAGACCACCACAGGGGGGAGTTAGAGCACTCATTATGCATTTGGGTCCCAAGGTTTTTATATGACCAATCATATTGAGCGGTTCCAGTGACGAATTTGATGTGAGCCACCCGTCCCTGGTGACTTTCTTCAACGAAGAAGACTGACTAAACATTACGGGGGAAGCAGATGTAAGTAGTTATAACATCATAACGAGTCAAGCTAAAAATTTACAATTGAGAGGAATATGTTAGTTAATGTAGAGACAAACGATTGTGCATATTTTTTTATCTTAAAGTTAATTTACGAAAATCGCGATTTAGCAAGTTAGCTGACTATCTAACATTAGCCAGCTAGCTGGTGTTATGACATGAGTACAGTATGACATTGTAATTCGTGTTGTTTAATGTTTTAGGGACTCCTGAGAAAACAAAGCAAACCAGGCTGTCGTCTTGGGAAACAGTGGATGTAAAGAATCTAGCTAGCTAAAGCATTTACTGCAAATTGAATGTACAATTGTGTAAGCTTGCTTTGCTGTGCAATGCAGCTGAAGTAACATAGCTAATGTTAGCTAACTATTTACTTGCTTCTTGTGGAGTGGAGGATAAAAATAACTATGCCTATGGATGTGTAGCTAGCTACAGTATGTAGCCAATCTGTGTATGGACCCCAAAACGTTAGGTTCTGAACTAATTTTCAGACCAATCTAAGAACCTCAGCTATCATATTTGTTGTATCAACTTCAAGTCTGAATTGCATTATTAATGAAGCCTATGGATTGAGTAGAATATAATAACTTTATTGTGCCAGGGATGCAAGTCCTATGTACTGTAGTTATTACCACGCATGAGATCCACACATTGTAGCCTGTACATTGAATATATTCACTGATCATGTACTCTTCCTTGGCAAATAAAGGTGTGGTTCAGGTATGAATCTCTGAGACATTCTTTTTCAGTCATATCCAATACCAGGTGTATCAAACTCCATTCTTTGAATGATGCTGTGTCTGCATGTATGTATTGCAATTATACACTTCAACAGTGTTTACCACTCCTGCTCCTGAGACATCAATGATTACACATTGTAACTATGCAATAGACTAGAAACATTATTTAAAGGGTGATTTGTAATTCATGTATACAGAAAGAAAAAAACCTATGCAAATCTAACTCCCTTCATCTGCATTAATCTGAGGACACAGGATAGTATTTCAATGAGATACTTAATTTCAACCAGTGGAGAATGTGAAACGCTTTTGTAACGGCTTTCGTCGGTGGAAGGAGAGGACCAAAGCGCAGCGTGGTTAGTGTTCATCTTAATTTAATAAAAATCAAAAAACAGAACACTTCAAAATACAAAACAACAAAAGTGAAAACCGAAACAGTTCTATCTGGTGCAGACACACAAAGACTGAAGACAACCACCCACAAAACACAATAGAACACAGGCTACCTAAATATGGTTCCCAATCAGAGACAATGACTAACACCTGCCTCTGATTGAGAACCATATCAGGCCAAACGAGAAACCCCACATAGAAACAGAAAACATAGATCATACCCACCCAACTCACGCCCTGACCACATTAAAACAAAAAAAATACAAAAGAACTATGGTCAGAACGTGACAGCTTTATTGAAAGAAGTTCATTATCCAGGTGTTATAAATACATAATACATGCATTATAATTATGATAATTGTAATACTATATTATAAATACAAGTTCAATCTGTACTTCAATGCACATATGGTGTGCATTATAAAACGAGGAAGAAAGACGAGGTGGGGAGAGAGGTGTAGAAGACAGAAAGGGAAAGAGGCAAGAACAGAGGCAGACAGCAAATGATTAACCTTTTGTCAATAGGGGGAGCTGTTAGCATTATTTATTTTTTTACATTTCCAAATTAAACTGCCTCGTACTCAATTCTTGCTTGTACAATATGCATATTATTATTACTATTGGATAGAAAACAATCTCTAGTTTCTAAAACCGTTTGAATTATGTCTGTGGGTGAACCAGAACTCTTTCTACAGCGAAACTCATGACAGGACATACGAAGCTCTGAAAAATAGTCTCTGATCTCGGATCAGTTTAAAACTCTGTGTGTGCCCTATGGCTTGACATGAACTGCACCCGCCTTCCCCTGGATGTCAGTAACCAATGAGAAGTGGAATGGTGTCTCTAGGTGTTTCTCAGAGTTTATAAAAGGGAATGGAGTGAGATGACCCTTCTTTTCGACGCTCGCCAGGACGCAAGGGAGGACATCAGAATCACATGCTCAAAAGCTCTCGTTATTGATCAAAGATATATCCGTCTGTGATTTAAACTTCATAACGAAGTTATTTGAAACCGATTTATATCAGTTTATGCGAGTATATTGCTATTTTTCTGAATTTCCTTAGTATTGCGTTTGAGGATTTGGGCATGTGTGTGCCGTGTAGCTATCGTTAGCTGCTAGTTCCGAAGTTGAGGAGGTCGTTTTACAACAAAGCAACGATTCTTTTGGACAAAGGACACATTGCCCAAGATACTGATGGAAGCTCGTCCAAAAGTAAGAGTTATTTATGATTTTATTCCGTATTTATGTGGAAAAATGTAAACGCAGTTGTCAGCCATTTTTTGCGGCACTAGTCTGGCTGTAACTCACAATGTATGTCTAGTAACGTAAATTTTAAAAATCTAAATCAGCGGTTGCATTAATAACCAATGCATCTTTCATTAGCTGTCCAACCTGTATTTTTTTAGTCAATCTAATCGATAAATAATCGTAAACTTAGGTGCCTTTCCAAGATGGCGCCGGCCAGAATGCATGCCATGTTTTGACAGATTACATTGCATTACCACGATTTGTGATGCTAAATATGCACATTTTCGAACAAACTCTATATGCATTGTGTAATATGATGTTACAGGACTGTCATCTGAAGAATTCTGAGAAGGTTAGTGAAAAAATTTATATATTTTGGTGGCGATAACGTTATCGCCCCTTTTGCCTTGATTTAATGCTGGTGTGATGTTAGCTCATGTGGTATGCTAATATAACGATATATTGTGTTTTCGCTGTAAAACACTTAGAAAATCTGAAATATTGTCTGGATTCACAAGATCTGTGTCTTTCGATTGCTGTAGGCTGTGTATTTTTCAGAAATGTTTTAGGATGAGTATTTTGGTAATTGACGTCGGTCTCTGTAATTATTCCGGCTGCTTCCAACGCTATTTCAGATTGCAGCTGCAATGTAGAACTGTGATTTATACCTGAAATATGCACATTTTTCTAAAAAAACATATCCTATACCATAAATATGTTATCAGACTGTCATCTTATGAAGTTGTTTCTTGGTTAGTGGCTATATATATCTTTATTTAGTCGAATTAGTGATAGCTACTGATGCAGGAAAAAAATGGTGGAGAAAAAAAGTTGTGTCTTTTGCTATCGTGGTTAGCTAATAGATTTACATATTGTGTCTTCCCTGTAAAACACTTAGAAAATCTGAAATATTGTCTGGATTCACAAGATCTTTGTCTTTCAATTGCTGTAGGCTGTGTATTTTTCAGAAATGTTTTAGGATGAGTATTTTGGTAATTGACGTCGGTCTCTGTAATTATTCCGGCTGCTTCCAACGCTATTTCAGATTGCAGCTGCAATGTAGAACTGTGATTTATACCTGAAAAATGCACATTTTTCTAAAAAAACATATCCTATACCATAAATATGTTATCAGACTGTCATCTTATGAAGTTGTTTCTTGGTTAGTGGCTATATATATCTTTATTTAGTCGAATTAGTGATAGCTACTGATGCAGGAAAAAAATGGTGGAGAAAAAAAGTTGTGTCTTTTGCTATCGTGGTTAGCTAATAGATTTACATATTGTGTCTTCCCTGTAAAACACTTAGAAAATCTGAAATATTGTCTGGATTCACAAGATCTTTGTCTTTCGATTGCTGTAGGCTGTGTATTTTTCAGAAATGTTTTAGGATGAGTATTTTGGTAATTGACGTCGGTCTCTGTAATTATTCCGGCTGCTTCCAACGCTATTTCAGATTGCAGCTGCAATGTAGAACTGTGATTTATACCTGAAAAATGCACATTTTTCTAAAAAAACATATCCTATACCATAAATATGTTATCAGACTGTCATCTTATGAAGTTGTTTCTTGGTTAGTGGCTATATATATCTTTATTTAGTCGAATTAGTGATAGCTACTGATGCAGTAAAAAAGTGGTGGAGTAAAAAAAGTGGTGTCTTTTGCTAACGTGGTTAGCTAATAGATTTACATATTGTGTCTTCCCTGTAAAACATTTTAAAAATCAGAAATGATGGCTGGATTCACAAGATCTGTATCTTTCATCTGGTGTCTTGGACTTGTGATTTAATGATATTTAGATGCTAGTATTTACTTGTGACGCTATGCTAGGCTATGCTAGTCAGCTTTTTTACTGTGGGGGGTGCTCCCGGATCCGGGATGAGTACCAAGTAAAAGTTAATGAATTACAGTGCTACCCTAATATTCTCTCAGTTCATCACAATTACAGTGTCTCTAGCGGTGTCTCCTAACAAGCCTTGGGCCCCCAGTTGGCTCGAAGGTTATCTTAAGAGCGGGTGAGGTGGCGATGACGGGACTGGCTTCCTTTCTCACATGAAAACATACCTGCAGACGAGAGACAGATAGATAGAGAGAAAGCATGATTAAGCCTTGTTTTTTTTATTCTAACACGGCCAGTCATCATAATCATCAGGAGGTGAAAAGCAAAACTGACCTTGGATCATTAACTCTGGGACTACTACAACATCTCTATCTGTTTTTCAATGTAAAGCATCTCTTTAATAATACTTCCTGTTGACCCAACCTCTCACCTGTGATCATGCTGTGCCCTCTGTGTCAGCCAGATCAAATGCGGGAGGGGTTCACCGACACAGCTGATCTAACCTAGAGGATTTAGGGAGAAGGGGGAGGGATGAAGTGAAGGAGAGAGACTGTTATTGTGTGTGTGTGGTCTCACCTGGTGTCCACACTAAGTGGCCAAAGAGTACTTTATGATGAAAAACAGACACATGAGGACAAACAATAGAAGATAATGTCATTATTAGACACTAATACCACTTGAAGCTTGATGATGACTTGACCATTTGAATCAGCTGTGTAGTGCTAAAGCAAGAACAAAAATGTGCACAGGTGTTTGGAGCATTCCGATATGCCACAGTTGGTGAGGGGTCAGGTTCGCCTCTGTACTTAAAGGGTGATTATTCCAACTCTCTGTGAAATGCTGCAGATCTGCCCGCAGACAAGACAGGAACACATATCCCACACAGAAGAGGTAGATAGAATTCGACAGGTCAAGGTATCCTTCTTCCTCCAAACTGTGCTTGTGAGACAGGTTCCATGTACAACAAGACAGGCAGAGAGGAAGAGAGAAATAGAACACAGAACAGTTTAATTACCTCTGGTTATGTACACTTTTGCCAGAAATTAAGCTTCCATGGCCTGTTCCTCAGACAGTGAACATCTGGCAATATCTAAATTTTCGACCCCTTGATCAGCTCGCACTCTAAAAGTAAAGAAAATAGCTTATTTTTTGTAGATATGACAACAATAACTTAGATATGACCGTTCATTCTAAAGCAGCAGATGTCATTTTCAGTATACGTCAATACAGCACAGAAAGCTTAACACCAGACTGGTATTGTGGTTGTTCATTAGGTGATGGGAAATATGCAATATGTATACAAAATAATATACTTACCTGTTGTATCTTGAAAAAAAGCATTGGAATTAAAAGTGAAATGTTTAACATATTAACCTGCTTCATTATTTATATATTACCAGTTGATGAAGAACAACTCCAATTTCTAACATCATTGAACATTTGTATAGGAACAAGTAAGAATAAAAAAGTTAAAATAACTTCTTAGATTTGATGGAGACATTATACATCTTAGTACCTTATCAATTTATGATTTGTATCAATGTGGACGAGAGACAGGGGTGGTGTAAAGGTCTGGGTGTAGCTGGTGCAGAGGAGTCAGGCGCAGGACAGCAGAGATGAGTAATAAAAGTAACATTACTCAAAATTACCAAATACATGTAGTAATACCAAGCCCACACAAAAGAACCGAAATACATAAAACAAACACGCACAAAAACCATGGGGAAAACAGAGGGCTAAATAATGAACATGTAATTGGGGGGATTGAAACCAGGTGTGTAAAACAAAGACAAAACAAATGGAAAATGAAAAGTGGATCGGCGATGGCTGAAGGCCGGTGACGTCGACCGTCGAACGCCGCCCAAACAAGGAGAGGGACCGACTTCGGCGGAAGTCTTGACAGGTGGAGAAACAGAGTATTTTTGCCGAGCAATGCAACGCAGCTGGATCATTCTGGCAATGATACCTTCACCATCTACACGCTGCAAAGACTCTTCGCCATTGTACACGATGGCCCATTGCTCTGAGACTTCCTTTGACCAGCCTTGCCTTAATGGTGCTGACTTTCTGGTCTAACTCTTCATCTGGCATATCAGAATAGCATTCCCTAACAGGCATATTGTGCTCTTTCATCCTTCTATAAACAAAGTTAACCGTTACACTGTCATGAAATATGATTATATATCGACTATGAAACAAACACGACATGGCCTGCTTATGAGATGCCATGAAAGAAAGTTAGATTAATTCAACTGAAAAAGGCGAGAAAAGGCATTCGTTGCTAAATGCTTTTGGTTAGCTTGAGAATAATAATTGCATGATTTATCATTCTACGGTATGTATCTATGTAATATATAATGCAATGTTATGATCCGACACTGAATGGTAGGAGCTAACTACTAGCTATGTAAAAGTTGGTTGGAAGAATGCCCAGTGCTGCTTACCTGAGATGCCATCATCACACAGTCCTTCTTCATAGGTGTCCGCGATGACTTCCTTTGTGTCGGAAAGAAAGGCTGAACAGTATTGGTTGTAGCCAAACTGACACTCAAAAAATGGCCAAAATGGAGGGTGGTTGTTAGTTTTGTTTTCAAATACATTTTTTTGTTGTCAAAATATTTTTGGGGAATAAAATGCATAAAGTTTTGCGCTCTATTACAAAATATTTGATTGCAAAACTTTTTTTTTTTACTTTAGAGCCTCGTTTTGGCTTTCAGAACAATTATTTTGGATTGAAAATAAAAAAGTTGCTTTCAGAACGATTCTTTTTTACTTTTGCTCTTGACAAAAAGACATCCATTTGTTGCAAGTTGGGGAGGGGGGCTAATAGCTGAACAATAGACTATTCAACCTTTACTAAAGTATAGTCTAAAAGCCGAGCTAGGTGTGAAAAACCCCCGTCCTATTACAGACCAGATTTGCCTTAACGACCAAGTTAGAGCACTGATTTGATTATGCTTTTGGGTTCCAATGCACTACTGTCTCTAACTGACAATGAATGGGCAATATAAACCAAACAATTAACTGATAATTGTGCAGGACTTCAAATGAAACAAGCAGGTAGCAGGTTTCGAATTCTCAATCTTCTTGCCCGAAGTCCAGCGCGCTATCGACAGTGCACCAAAAGCGTCCTCAAAAGAGTCGATAGAGCGCGTCCTCGCGGTAGCTTGCTACTCAATGTAATAAAGTAATGACTTTTCAAATAAGTTACCTTACACGTTATGTTGGCTGACAATTTGTTAGCTGCGCTGTCCTTACGAACCACATATCATATCATTACAGCAGTATGTACCAGTATGTTAGCTATCTACCTAACGTTAATAGTTATACATCAAACTTGACAGTATATTAACTATAGGCTATCTAACTACCCAACGTTTATTGACTTGATTATTCCCATCATTCTTAGCTTAGCTAAATGGTATAGTTGGTGTGCGTTCTCAATGGACATTAGGGTGCTTTCGTAAATTCGCTCTGGCTATCTACTCCGATTTCAGAGCACTCTCGTCGGAGTGAACCAGAGCGCGGAATAATGAATTTACGAGCGCTCAACACCCATTGAATATGGCCGGTGTCAGTAAACGTCGGCAAAAAAAGCGTAATTAAATTGTTTCCTGCAGCACAGTTACAGTCACCAACGCTCTGGTTAACACGAAAACTGCCTAACCAGCTCTGCTAGGGCGAGTAAAATGGTCAGTGTGGTCTCATTTGTGTCTGGAAGTATCTAGTAAGCTAGCCAACGTTAGCTTGGGTGCTTGACTGCCTCGGCCCGAACGTCCAGTGTATGCTCTGAGAGTGAAACGGTCTGAATTTACCCAGAGGGTTTTGCGTTTTTCATGGAATAGAAACACCATAATATTAATCTAATTACTATAGTCATCAGAGAATTTCTGTAAGTGGCTCAGTTCATTGTTGTGTGTGAAGTCATTTGTGTAAAGGGTATTCAACCCCTTTGTTATGGCAAGATTAAATACACTACATGACCAAAAGTTTGTGGACACCTGCTCGTCAAACATCTCATTCCAATATCATGGGCATTAATATGGAGTTGGTCCCCCCTTTGCTGCTATAACAGCCTCCACTCTTCTGGGAAGGCGTTCCACTAGATGTTGGAACATTGCTGCGGTGACTTGCTTCCATTCAGCCACAAGAGCATTAGTGAGGTCGGGCACTGATGTTGGGCGATTAGGCCAGGCTCGCAGTCGGCATTCCAATTCATCCCAAAGGTGTTCGATGGAGTTGAGGTCAGGGCTTTGTGCAGGCCAGTCAAGTTCTTCCACACTGATCTAGACAAACCATTTCTGTATGGACCTGGCTTTGTGCATGGGGGCATTGTCATGCTGAAACAGGAAAAGGCCTTCCCCAAACTGTTGCCACAAAGTTGGAAGCACAGAATGTCAATATATGATGTAAGATTTCCCTTCACTGGAACTAAAGGGCCTAGCCCGTATCATGAAAAACAGCCCCAGACCATTATTCCTCTCCCACCAAACTTTACAGTTGGCACTATGAATTCGGGCAGGTAGCATTCTCCTGGCATCCGCCAAATCCAGATCCGTCTGTCGGACTGCCAGATGGTGAAGGGTGATTCATCACTCCAGAGAACGTGTTTCCACTGCCTCAGAGTCTAATGGTAGCAAGCAATACACCACTCCAGCTGACTATTGGCATTGCGCATGGTGATCTTAGGCTTGTGTGCGGCTGCTCGGCCATGAAAACACATTTCATGAAGCTTCAGACGAACAGTTCTTGTGCTGATGTTCCTTGCAGGGGCAGTTTGGAACTCGGTAGTGTGTTGCAACCAGGCGAGGACAGACAATTTTTACGCGCTTCAGCACTCAGTGCTGTGAATTTCAAACACAGATTCAACCACAAAGACCAGGGAGGTTTTCCAATGCCTTGCAAAGAAGGACACCTATTGGTAGATGTATAGAAATTTAAAAAAGCAGACATTGAATATAACTTTGAGCATGGTGAAGATATTAATTACACTTTGGATGATGTATCAATAGACCCAGTCACTACGAAGATACAGGGGAATCTACAAAGTATTGACTCAGTTGTGTGAATACTTATGTAAATTAGATATTTCTGTATCACATTTTCCAAAATTGCTAGAATTCTTTATTAAAACATGTTTCACTTTGTCATTATGGGATATTGTGTGTAGATGGGTGAGAAAAAAAATAGATTTAATCCATTTGGAATTAAGGCTGCAATAACAAAATGTGGAAGGCACTGTAACTGCCTGGTGAAAATCTTATTTTTTAAAGTGTATATTCTGTTAACTCATACCCAATTAATGTTGTTGACTCGTTCTATACTTCTATGTGACCAAAGCATAAATTGGAGGGGAATAAACACAAAAAACCCGACCGTTTCAAAAATGCTTGATATTTCCTCATAGAGTATGATGTAATACTCCTCAGGAGGATGAGCCAATTGGCGGTCTAGAGGAGGAAGAGATGGCCAATCAGCACTCTACTTGCATGAATATTTTTATATTCACACTCACACCATTCCAACACAACGCAGATTTTTAACATAGGTCATGAACAGTCAAAATCAAAAATTATATTTGGATGAAACCAGATCAAAGTATGATGATCAAAGTATGAAAAATTACTTGCTTATACATTGATAAAGTTTGATCATTTAGTTATTAGTCCCCTCCCACATGTCAAACACTTATTTAGGAGGCGGGATTATTAAGGGGATACGGTAACCTAGTTTAAAAAGTACCCTCTTGTAACCAACATCGGAGAAGACTTGTTTGCAGAGGGATGTGGTTTATATAGCTCAAAAGTTACTATACTTGTGCCAAAATTTGAATGTAGGGTGTCAGCAAATATAATTCAAAGTTTACACTATCATCTATGGCACAGATATTTATGTCTCCCCTGTCATCTTTGTCTGGTGTTCCGGTCTTCAGCCAGCATGAAACAAAATGGGAGGAAGGGTCCTTCAAAACATGTCAACACATCCGTCAGTGTTGCTGTGAACCGCATAACAAGAGACATGCCAAACAGGAGATGTATTAAAAAAATGGACATCATTGATGCAATTTCAATACTGTTTGAGTTGCTTTGTGTATCACCAAATGTGCTTGCATAGACACTCTGAATTTCCACTGGCTTTGAGGAAAACCATTACTAAAGATTGAAAAAAGTAATGGGCCTAGACAGCTGCCTTGGGGAATTCCTCATTCTACCTGGATTATGTTGGAGAGGCTCCCATTAAAGAACCCCCTCTGTGTTCTGCTAGACAGGTAACTCTTTATCCAGAATATAGCAGGGTGTATAAAGTCATAACACATCAGTTTTGCCAGCAGCAGACTATGATCGATAATGACAAAAGCCGCACTGAAGTCTAACAAAACAGCCCCCACAATCTTTTTATCATCAATTTCTCTCAGCCAAACATCAGTCATTTGTGTAAGTGCTGTGCTTGTAGAATGTCCTTCTCTATAAGCATGCTGAAAGTTTGTCAATTTGTGTACTGTAAAATAGCATTGTATCTGGTCAAACAAAAAAACATTTTTTTTCTCCAAAAGTTTACTAAGGGTTAGTAACAGACTGATTGGTTGTCTATTTGAGCCAGTAAAGGGGGCTTTACTATTCTTAGGTAGCGGAATGACTTTTGCATCCCTTCAAGCCCGGGGGCACAAACATTCTAGAGACTTAAATTGAAAATATGACAAATAGGAGTGGCAATATCATTCGCTATTATCCTCAGTAATTTTCCATCCAAGTTGTCAGACCCTGGTGGCTTGTCATTGTTGATAGACAACAACAACAAAAATGCACCTCTTCCACACTAACTTTATGGAATTTAAAATTAGAATGCTTGTCTTTCATAATTTGGTCAAATATACTTGGATGTGTAATGTCAGCATTTGTTGCTGGCATGTCATGCCTAAATTTGCTAATCTTGCCGATTAAAAAAATCATTAAAGTAGTTGGAAATATCAGTTGGTTTTCTGATTAATGAGCCATCTGATTCAATGAATGATGGAGCTGAGTTTGCCTTTTTTACCAGAATTTCATTTAAGGTGTTCCAAAGCTTAGTAATTTTCTTAATGGGTGCATGCTTGTTAGCAACTAAAATGAGCAATTTCATAAATGTGTCAAGTGCAGTGTCTGTTTTCTCCTCATTACACACCACTGACCAACATATAGTCTTTACATCAATAACATAGGAATCACTACAAAACGTTTTGTATGACACTATATTATACACTATATTAGGCCCAGCCTTTGGAACTTTGGTTTTCCTAGATATGGCTACTATATTGTGATTACTACATCCGATGGATCTGGATACTGCCTTCAAGCTCATTTCTGCAGCATTAGTAAAGATGTGATCAATACTGATTGATGAGTTCATTCCTGTGCTGTTTGTAGCTACCCTGGTAGGTTGACTGATTACAGTTTGAAGCATTTTATTGAGTCGGCAGCATAAAGGCGTGTCCCTTACATATGTTAGATGTAGTTTTTCTTTGTCGAAGCGAATGAGCTGGTATTGAGGCAAAAGAGTTGGGGCTGCCTTGGCAGGCGGACTAGTCAAATTGTTCTTTGTTATGTGTTTATATGTTTGTCTTATTTTGTCACCCCTTCTCCAGAGACCTTCAGGGCTGGCTGCCTTTTGGAGGGCCTATTTTGGTTATAGAGTAGCAGTCTTATGAATTCACGTGTGTGCTTTTGTATTCCAATTATCACAAAGTGTGTTATCATCTTTCAGTGTTTAATCTCCAGTGTGCCATTTTACAACAAGTGTGAATATACTTTATAAAAATGTACATAATGTTCTCCTAGAAGAGTTTTACATGCAAGGCTTGAGTCTTGGAAACTTGGTGTTATTTCTTGCCCTGCTGCTAATTCATTGTGTGTGCCCTCTAAGCTGTAGTTCCAGACAGTTAGTCTGTTCAAATTGTGGTGACCTATCTTATGAATTGTATGTATTGCCTCTTATCTGTAATAAATCTTTCCACTTTGGTTAACTCTGTCGATTTTTTGACATACCTGTGTATAACATGTCCCAAGAACATCCTCTCTTAACAAAAAGGTGGCATAGCACAGTTTACATAAAGTTAACACAATACCATAAAGTAACAAAAATCACCTCACACACAACTCTCTCACATAAAACAGATGCACAAACAAAAACACTCACAGCACTCCATTGCATAGAAAAACAAGTATGAACACACATTAAAGCCACAAAAACCATAAAAGTTTGTCATTATTTATATGATCAGAGTGGGCCACCAATAAAACAAACAATGGAACATGTGTTTGCTCTTACCGTCTCTGGAGATGGTTTGACTGAGCTGGTCGAGGGAAGCGCTGCCACTCATGGAGGGAGACAAAGAGCAGAGAGAGGAGGAGGTGCTGATGGATGGAGAACTGCGGCTGCTGGGGAGCGTTCTTCTCCCGCCTCCTATCCTCTGCTGTTGTTCCTCCCGGCACCGCCAAGACCGACCTGTCGGAGTCTTCTCCACCATGGCTTTGCAAGCACTGCCGCGTCGGCTAGTGCTACCGCTGACACTGTCGCTACTTTTGCTGCTAGCGCTTTTACTGATGCTACAGCTAGGGCAACTGCTGTAGCTACCATTAGCGCTTCCAGCACTGCCGCTAGTAGCACTGCTGTTACTTTTAATGCTAACAGTATTTTTCCTGCTGATGCCCGGCTGGTCAACTCCACTGGTCACAGCCACCCTAGCTGGCCCGGGTTCCTGGAAGGAAGAGTGAGAGAGAGAAAGAAAGAAATAAAGAGGTAAGAGAAGGAGAGAGAGAGATTGAAAGGCAGACAGAGATTGAGTCAGAGCGAGAGATAATGTGAGCCACTCAGAAACAGACAAATAAGAGGGAGAAAAGGACGAGGAATGATGAGGATGCAGAAGTACATTTCAATAAAATCTGTGGAGACTCCAACTGCTACCACTGGACCACCAATGTAAACTGTTTCCCATCTGCCTTGACCACATCCCTCGTCTCTTCCAATCACACACCTAATCCCCTATGTAGTCCAGTTAGCTCCTCCCCCTCATATAGTTTAATGTCCCATGGAGCAGCACCACATCCCCTGTGTGCGTCCCAAATGGCAACGTATGGACCCAGGTCAAAATTATTTCACTATATAGGGAATGGGGTGCCGTTTGGGACACGGCTGCTCCTCCGCCTCTCAATCCCATCAGCCTGGGAGGGGAGTGTCCTTTAATCCTGATCAGATCGCTGCAGCTAATTCTGTTAATGTGACCATCTGACTGGGCCTTTAATCACACTTGTACACACAGCCGGCTGACCAACAACGCTAAAAGTCCCTCCCCACACACACACACACACACACACACACACACACACACACACACACACACACACACACACACACACACACACACACACACACACACACACACACACACACACACACACACGAGCAAGTGTAAATCACATACTGTATACACACACACAAGTCTGACTAAAGCTTAATTACACTAGAGCACAGGATTCCGTCAGACAGACGTTCTAGGAAGACGGAATGCCATTGGGAGATGTGCAAATCTTGAGAGCTGCAACCTCACCAAGTACACACACACACACACACACACACACACACACACACACACACACACACACAATAATCAATCAGTAGGGCCCATCTATCTGTGGCTGCACCATTTATAAAGCAGGGTGAAATCAATTGGCTCCAGCCTGCTGCCAGGAAAGTCCTGACTCTGCTACTGATGCAGTCATAAACAAACTCTTTAGTTCACTCCAAATGTTTTTCCAACCTTTTCAGACCTCAAGTAGTCTGTCAAGATGAGTCTACATCCCACAACATCCGGTGTGTAGTTTCAGCTATATACACAAGTTGTATTGTGTATATAGAATTCATCCCAGCATTGGACATACTGTACTAGACATCATCTCACCATGTTGTTGACAAAGCTATAGAGGTAGAACAATGAGGAAAAGAAGGCGGGTTTACAGTATCTGTGGTTGTGTTATGATGAGTCGAAAGACAGGGTCTACCTGGAATGTGGGTGTGTCCACTTTCCTCTTCTTCTTCTGTGTCAGTTTGTGGGTCTTGGGGTATACAACGAGGGCCTCCTGCCACCTGCTTGAGAAAAACACATAGTTAGAAACCTACACACACAAACAACACGGTATCAATTTAAATATATACACACAAAAAACACACACAAAACAGACAGCACACACAACCAGCTGCATACAACAAGCCGGAATGTTGAGCATGGCTGATCTCCAACTGTTTGTTTCTGTGTATAGGCTAGTGCGTTTTCAGAGTCTAACAGTTAATTATATATATTGTATAACAATGTGTAGTCAAGTTTATAGAGGTCAGCTTCAGTAGCTAACCAGTGGATTAGTCAGTAGCCTTTGGCAGGAGAGTAGTGTTGACTACCTTGGATTAAACTCTTGAGATCTAGATTGCTGACATAAACGCATAGGCTGTGTTTACACAGGCAGCACAATTCTGATCTTTTAAATTATTGGCATAAAAGCTGATCTGATTGGTAAAAAAAAACTATTAGTGAATAAAAAGATCAGAATTGGGCTGCCAGTGTAAATGCAGATGTAGACTGGAGAGGAAACAGATAGACATTACTGTTTCATGTGTAATGTTTTCAAATGTATTATTGTATACTTGAGGTGCACTTGATTCATATTAAGCTTTATCGTGTGCAGGATGGGTGGAGTTTGCAATTCTGGGACTATTCCAATGGTTTGGATCACGTTTGGAACTTCAGCAACAGCCAGTTCTGATGTAAATCAGTGGTAATGATAAAGAATTAAAAGGCCACTGAGGTCAAGAAGGCATTGCTATCCTAACAAAATGGCTGGCATCCAGACTGGAATAGCATTACGTATAGAACTAAATTAGCCCTAAAGAGGATTAAGGCTTTAAATGAACATTTCATTAGTGGTAAAGAGGTTCACATCACATCAAACAACTTTCAGTCATATGTAGAAGTTATTGTGAGAATTTTGTTTACTGTGAATTCCTTTTATGTGTTTGTTTTCTTAATAGATTATAGTCACTTAGAGTGATATGCCAGACATACTCCAGACAAGCAAACCTTAAGGTTTGAGTCACAGACTTTCAGACGCTGCCGTCAAATAGTCTTTAGATAGACATAGTTTCAATGACATCCAGACTGTCCTGCTGATCACAATAAGAAAGTATCGCTCCTACAGTTACAAAGTGTCCCATGCACATTTAACATTCAGAAATAAAAAGCATTATGTTGGACTATTATCATGACAAGACCTCTAAAGCTTGGAAACTAATTTAACTCATATCTACACAAATAGAGTCCAATTCCCTTTTCTAACCCTACAATATTCCCATGTCTACATCTAAATATTCAGATTTCTTACTTCTGTTTCCTGGACATTGCCTGGTCTCAGAAAAGTGGTTAGCCCAGAAGAGATGTCCACAATAATCCACACCAGCCACAATAGATCTCTATCTCAAATGAGGAATGACCAAGACCAAACAATCCTTAAATATCGGTAATGTCGAACAAAGAAATCCGAATTTAGATTACAAGAATTCACAAGTATGCCATTGAGTCAGTGTTTGGGATACAGAGCCACACACAAAAAGTCAGGTACTCAAGTAGACACACCAATCATGCTGCACACAGACACACACCTTGGTGCACACGCATACATGCACACACAAACACATTAACACCCCCACTTTAATCCTGTTCAGACAGAGTTGACACACTACATTACAGTCTTACTGGATTAAGCATAGATTCCTTCAGATTTACAGCCTAATGACACTTAAAGTACAAGGAAACAAGGATGAGAGAGGAACAGGGAGACAGTGAGTGAGCGATGAAGGACATGGGGAGCGAGAAAGAGAGATAGAGAGACTCAGGAAGAACAAGACAAGAGGGGGTTGGTTATATTTCCATTAAATATCTGTGTTAAAGGCTTTAACCCTTGCTAAACACTAAAATCCAGAAAGCCCATCAGCATTGAACTTGAACTGAGGGGACCTGTATCTAGTCTAAGTCAGAGAGGCTTACTCACTGATGTGGCTAAAATTGGTAGAGCATAGCGCTTGCAACTCTTCAGTCAGGATAGTGGATTAGATTCCCGCTGGCGCCACACATGGGAAAATGTATACAAGCACTAATGTAAAGCGCTTGGTATAAAGTGTCTGCTAAATTGTATATAGAATATTGACTGGGTAAATGAGGAGTGAGAGGCACAGGAGGAACATTCCAATTAGGATCTAAATCAAAACCCTTTTCCCCAAAAGCCACCACACTTGGCCACAGTTTCAAAGGCTCATTTGGGTAGCTGCAGTTTAAGACTTATTACACTAGAGGGAGCCATCAGCAGTGTGTGTGTATTTTCCTCTAATCCAATGATTGTCTACTTGGTGTCAACACAGATAAGGTTATCTGTGGCGTAATACTGTGTCTGTGTTGTTTTTTTCACCCTGCTCTGCTCTCACCAGGACATCCAAGGCTTAGCGTAGAGAGAGAAGAGAGAAAAGAGAGGAGATGGATGGAGGAAGTGAGAACAGAGGGCAGATGAATTTCATATGCCCAAAAATAAGTGATTAACATTCACTAAAAAGTTATTTAATGTTATTTTATTCTCCCAATCTTTATTTTAAAATGGTGTTATTATTCCAGTGCCAAAAAGGGAAATAAAAAATTAACTAAAGGAGCAGTGTGTGAGGTGGAAAGGTCATAAACTCAGCAAAAAAAAAAAAAAATCCTCTCACTGTCAACTGCGTTTATTTTCAGCAAATTTAACATGTGTAAATATTGTATGAACATAACAACATTCAACAACTGAGACATAAACTGAACAAGTTCCACAGACATGTGACTAACAGAAATGGAATAATGTGTCCCTGAACAAAGGGGGGGGGGTCAAAATCAAAAGTAACAGTCAGTATCTGGTGTGACCACCAGCTGCATTAAGTACTGCAGAGCATCTCCTCCTCATGGACAGCACCAGATTTGCCAGTTCTTGCTGTGAGATGTTACCCCACTCTTCCACAAAGGCACCTACAAGTTCCCGGACATTTCTGGGGGGAATGGCCCTAGCCCTCACCCTCCAATCCAACAGGTCTCAGACATACTCAATGGGATTGAGATATTGGCTCTTCGATGGCCATAGCAGAACACTGATATTCCTGTCGTGCAGGAAATCACGCACAGAACGAGCAGTATGGCTGGTGGCATTGTCATGCTGGAGGGTCATGTCAGGGTGAGTCTGCAGAAAGGGTACCACATGAGGGAGGAGGATGTCTTCCCTGTAACACACAGTGTTGAGATTGCCTGCAATGACAACAAGCTCAGTCCGATGATGCTGTGACACACCGCCCCAGACCATGACGGACCCTCCACCTCCAAATCGATCCCGCTCCAGAGTACAGGCCTCGGTGTAACGCTCATTCCTTCGACCATAAACGCGAATCCGACCATCACCCCTGGTGAGACAAAACCGCGACTTGTCGGTGAAGAGCACTTTTTGCCAGTCCTGTCTGGTCCAGCGACGATGGGTTTGTGACCATAGGCAACGTTGTTGCCGGTGATGTCTGGTGAGGTCCTACCAAGCACGACCCCACTCACATTGACGGGGATGTAGTGGAGCGGTTCGAAAACTTGTGTCCATATCACTAAGGATCTATCACGGTCCAAACACACCAACACAGTTGTGAAAAGGGCACAACAACGCATCTTCCCCCTCAGGAGGCTGAAAATATTTGGCTTGGGCCCTTAGATGCTCCAAACGTTCTACAGCTGCACTATTGAGAGCATCTTGACTGGCTGCATCACCGCTTGCTATGGCAACAGCTTGGCATCTGACCACAAGGCACTACAGAGGGTAGTTTGGACTTCCCAGTACATCACTGGGGCCAAGCTCCCTGCCATCCAGAGCCTCTATACCAGGCGGCGTCAGAGGAAGGTCCTAGAAATTATCAGACTCCAGCCACCCAAGTCATAGACTTCTCTCCGATATCGCACGGTAAGCAGTACCAATGCACCAAGTCTGAGACCAACAGGACCCTAAACAGCTTCTACCCCAAGCCATAAGACTAACTAATAGTTAGTTAACTAGACAACCACATAGCAACCCAGACAATCTGCATTGACCCTCTTTGCACTCACTTTTTTGACTCATCACATTCGCTACCACTACTGTTTACTATATGTCACTTTATTCCTAGTTGTAAGTGCAGTGCATTCGGAAAGTATTCAGACCCTTGACTTTTTCCAAATTTTGTTACGTTACAGCCTTATTCTAAAATGGATTAAATCGTTTTTTCCCCCTCATCAATCTACACACAATACCCCATAACGACAAAGCAAAAACTGTTTTTTAATATTCTTTTCAGGTCTCTCCAGAGATGCTCAATCGGGTTCAAGTCCAGGCTCTGGCTGGGCCACTCAAGGACATTCAGAGACTTCAGAGTACCGAAGCCACTCCTGTGTTGTCTTGACTGTATGATTAGGGTTGTTGCCCTGTTGGAAGGTGAACCTTTGGCCCATTCTTGGGTCCTGAGCACTCTGGAGCAGGTTTTCATCAAGGGTCTCTCTGTCCTTCGCTCTGTTCATCTTTCCCTCGATCCTGGCTAGTCTCCCAGTCCCTGCCACTGAAAAACATCCCCACAACATGATGCTGCCACCACCGTGCATGGTGCCAGGTTTCCTCGAGACGTGACACTTGGCATTCAGGCCAAAGAGTTTAATCTTAGTTTCATCAGACCAGATAATCTTGTTTTTCATGTTCTGAGAGTCCTTTAGGTGCCTTTTGGCAAACTCCAAGTGGGGCTGTCATGTGCCTTTTAATGAGGAGTGGCTTCTGTCTGGCCACTGTACCATAAAGGCCTGATTGGTGGAGTCCTGCAGAGATGGTTGTCCTTCTGGAAGGTTCTTCCATCTCCACAGATGAACTCTGGAGCTCTGTACTTCGACCTCGTGGCTTGGTTTTTGCTCTGACATACATTGTCAACTGTGGGACCTTATATAGACAGGTGTGTGCCTTTCCAAATCATCTCCAATCAATTGAATTTAACACAGGTGAACTCCAATCAAGCTGTAGAAACATATCAAGGATAACCAATGGAAACAGGATGCACCTGAGCTCAATTTCGAGTCTCATAGCAAAGGTTCTGAATAAATACGGTTATTCAGTTTTCTTTGCAAAAATTTCTAAAAACATGTTTTTGCTTTGTCATTATGGGGTATTGTGTGTAGATTGTTGAGGGGAAAAAAGTAATTTAATCCATTTTACAATAAGGCTGTAACGTAACAAAATGTGGATAAAGGGAAGGGGTCTGAATACTTTCCAAATGCACTGTACATATCTACCTCAATTAACTTGTACCCCTGGTGCGGCAGGTAGCCTAGTGGTTAGAGCGTTGGGCCAGTAACCAAAAGGTTCCTAGATCAAATCTCTGAGCTGACAAGGTAAAAATCTGTCATTCTGCCCCTGAACAAGGCAGTTAACCCACTGTTCCTAGGTCGTCATTGTAAATAAGAATGTGTTCTTAACTGACTTAGCTAGTTAAATAAAGGCTCAATTTAAAAAAGAAAAACATTCGCGTGGTACCGGTACCCCTTGTATATAGTCAAGTCATCATTACTCATTGTGTATCTATTATTATGTGTTTCACTTTTCTATTATTTCTCTTTTCTTTCTCTCTGCATTGTTGAGAAGGGCCCGTAAGTGACCTGTAGTTTACGAAGTATGTGACGAATAAAATGTTATAAGTAATAAACAACAAAATGGTATACCACTAAATCAATAAATATGCATCTGAATGTGTCACACCCTGATCGGTTTCACCTGTCTTTGTGCTTGTCTCCACCCCGCTCCAGGTGTCACCTATCTTCCCCATTATCCCCTGTGTCTTTATACCTGTGTTCTCTGTTTGTCTGCCAGTTCATCTTGTCTTGTCAGGTCTTACCAGCGTGCTTTCCCATCTTCCTGCTTTCTCAAGTTTCTGTTTCCTAGTTTCCCTGGATCTGACCATTCTGCCAGCCTTGGTCGCGAGCCTGCCTGCCGTTCTGTACTTGCCTGACTCTGACCCGATTACGAACTTCTGCCTGCCCTGACCCCGAGCCTGCCTGCTGTTCTGTACCTTATTGACTCTGCCCTAGATTACGGACCTTTGCCTGCCCTTGACCTGTCTTGTGCCTGCCCCATGTTTGGGTCAATAAACATCTGTGATTCTAGCTGTCTGCATCTGGGTCTTATCCTGAGTTATGATAGAATGTCTTTAGAAATGGAGAGTGTCATTTGCATAATTTGAGAGCTCTTGCCAAGAAGGATGTCTGGGGTTTGTTTTGTAGCTCTCCAAAACCCTTCTCCATATACAAGGTTTTCAGCGGTTACATTCGCTCACATATGGCTCCATGTGAACCAAAATCTGACGCTGTGTTTTAATGTTTAGAAAAGTAAATAATCGGGGCCTCCCGGGTGGCGCAGTGGTCTAAGGCTGAGCCACCAGAGATTCTGGGTTCGAGCAGGCTCTGCCGCATCCGGCCGCGACTGGGAGGCCCATGGGGCGGCGCACATTTGGCGCACAATTGGCCCAGCGTCGTCTGGGTTAGGGAGGGTTTGGCCGGCAGGGATATCCTTGTCTCATTGCGCACTAGTGACTCCTGTGGCGGGCCGGGCGCAGTGCACGCTGACCAGGTTGCTAGGTGTACAGTGTTTCCTCCGAACACATTGGTGCGGCTGGCTTCCGGGTTGGATGTGCGTTGTGTCAAGAAGCAGTGCAGCTTGGTTGGGTTGTGTTTCGGAGTGCGCATAGCTCTCGACCTTCGCCTCTCCCGAGTCTGTACGGGAGTTGCAGCGATGAGACAAGACAGTAGACACTACCAATTGGATACCACGAAATTGGGGAGAAAAAGGGAAGAAAAAAAAATCAATAATCATCGCTTTCAAACTGGTTTCCGAAACATATGCCCCTTATCTTTCAAATAAAAAATATACACTTATTGTTGCTCTTGATCATTACTCTCAGTTCCATTACATTACACAAGTGGCATTGGACGAAAGGCATCTTCTGTACGGGGGAGTTTCATTGAAAGCCCTGGCGCTCGGTCTGAACATTAACACGCATGGCTTGAGGTACGGTTTTGGAAGTAAAAGGACATTATCTTCAAAAAACAAAAGGTTAAATTGAAGGTTATGGTTAGTGTTCCCACATGGCCATATCTCCATGTTACTGCACGTGTTAACGGAAGACAGAGGGACCACCTGTGTTTATTAGCTATCTAGTATGCTCTGAACGTCTGTGTGTAATGGAAGAAGGCTGACAGAAACGTGTTGTAACTGAAAAATACTGTCGGCTGAAACTGTGATAAAGCCAGTTAAAACAGTAAGTGTATATTTTGCATTTGTGAAATTGTTTTGATGTGATATGAAAGTAAATGGCTTTTTGTAGGTAGCCTTGTGGTTAGAGCGTTGGGCCAGTAACCGAAAGATTGCTGATCGAATCCCCGAGCTGACGAGGTAAAATCTGTTGAGCTGAGGAGGTAAAAATCTGTCGTTCTGCTCCTGAACAAGGCTGTTAACCCATGTCTATGTGGCTGCCTATCGAATGGATGATAGACTTTTTGTGGTGTCAGGGCATGTAGCCTATAGCTTTGCTTTAGCTAATGGATACATGTTCATTGGTAGTCCTATTTGGTTGTCATTTTCTCATGTTAAGCCTAACATTTCAGGCAGCTATACATGGTCTCACAATGCTGACATGTAGACTGCTGGTTGGCGGCAATGTAATAAATAGGGCTAGGCGTTCCGCTAGCGGGACAACCTCCGGTGAAACTGGAGGGCACGTAATTCAAATAAATAATCATTAAAATTATGGATATTAAACATTTAGGTACATACAAGTGTCTCATATCGGTTGAAAGCTTAAATTCTTGTTAATCTGAGTGCACTGTCCGATTTACAGTAGCCATTACAGCGAAAGCCATGCGATTGTTTGAAGACGTCGCCCCATATCAAAATATTTTTCCACTGGCACAGGTTTCATAAATTCACAATAAGCTACTAAATATTCACTTACTTTTTGAAAATCTTCCTCTGATTTGTCATCCAAAGGGTCCCAGCTATAACATGTAGTGTCGTTTTGTGAGATAAAATCCTTCCTTATATCCCAAAAGGCTAGTTAAGTTGGTGCCATCGATTTGAGTGATCCACTCTTTCAACATGCAGAGAAAGGAATCCGAAATCTACCGCTAAACTTTGTTAAAGCGCATGAACCGCTAGCGGGACACCTACGACAACATCCGGTGAAATTGCAAAGAGAAGTTCAAAATATAAAAATCGTAATATTAAACATTCATGAAAATACAAGTGTCATACATCATTTAAAAGCTTAACTTCTTATTAATCCAACCAACCGCGTTGTCAGATTTCAAAAAAGCTTCACGGCGAAAGCATACCATGCGATTATCTGAGGACAGCGCCCTACATCAAAATACTTTTTCAACCAGCACAGGCATCAAAACATCACAAATAGCGATTTAAATAAATCACTTACCTTTGAAGATCTTCCTCTGTTTGCAATTCCAAGGGTCCCAGCTACACAATGAATGGTTGTTTTGTTCGATAAAGTCCTTCTTTATATCCCAAAAATGTCTGTTTAGTTGGCGCTTGATTCAGTAATCCACTCGTTCAACATGCATACGAACAAATCCAAAAAGTTACCTGTAAAGTTTGTCCAAAAAAGTCAAATGATGTTTCTAATGAATCCTCAGTTATTCTAATATCTAAATAAACAATAATATTTTAGACGGAGAATAGTATGTTCAATAGGGAAGATAAATAACGAAGAGTGCGCACCTCATTTACACGCCAACAAGACTACATTTCTAATGAGAGACACCTTGGAAAAACTACAATCTAGTGGAAGCCATAGGAACGGCAATATGGGTCCTATCTATTTGTATTTCCCATAGGTTAGCGTTGAAATGGCCTGTGACCTCAAAAAAAAATCTGGATGTATTTTCCTCAGGTTTTTGCCTGCCATATCAGTTCTGTTATACTCACAGACATTATTTTAACAGTTTTAGAAGTGTGTTCTATCCAATGCTACCAAGTATATGCATATCCTAGCTTCTGGGCCTGAGCAACAGGCAGTTTACTTTGGGCACATCAGTCATCCAAAATTCCGAACAATAACCAGTATGCTAATGAAGTTAAAAGTCAAAATACGTTTCTATTGACTCCTCAGATACTCTAAAATGTAATCAATCTATAATATTTCTTACGGAAAGAAGTATGTTCAATAGGAAACCGATTTTAGCTCGCCCAATCACGAATTTCCAAGACTGTGTCCCGGTACTAAAACTCCTTATTCTTATTCGTTTTGAAAGTTACAAGCCTGAAACCTTGAACATAGACTGCTGACACCCTGTGGAATCCATAGGAATTGCATCCTGGGAGCTAGAATTCAGAATGCCCTTATACTTTCCATTGTAAGAGCATGGTCTCTCAAAAAGAAAAAAAATTCTTTGGATTTTCTCCTACCATATCTATTGTGTTATAGTCTCCTACATTATTTTAACATTTCTACAAACGTCGAAGTGTTTTCTTTCCAATGGTACCAATTATATGCATATCTTGGCTTCAGGGCCTGAGCAACAGGCAGTTTACAGTCAGGAGAAAATTGAGAAAAAAGGACCCTAGCCCTAAGAAGTTTTAATTGTTCAGTAGGCTAATTAAAGTTAGGAATTCAAACAATGTAGATTGTAAAATAAATGTTCGATTCAACAGCATACTAATAAGCTACCAATTCATTTTTTTTTATATACACTGCTCATGGTAGCATGGAGATGCTACCAGGAGACAGGCCAGTACATCAGGAGACGTGGAGGAGGCCGTAGGAGGGCAACAACCCAGCAGCAGGACCGCTACCTCCGCCTTTGTGCAAGGAGGAGCAGGAGGAGCACTGCCAGAGCCCTGCAAAATGACCTCCAGCAGGCCACAAATGTGCATGTGTCTGCTCAAATGGTCAGACACAGACTCCATGAGGGTGGTATGAGGGCCCGACGTCCACAGGTGGTGGTTGTGCTTACAGCCCAACACCGTGCAGGACGTTTGGCATTTGCCAGAGAACACCAAGATTGGCAAATTCGCCACTGGCGCCCTGTGCTCTTCACAGATGAAAGCAGGTTCACACTGAGCACATGTGACAGACGTGACAGAGTCTGGAGACGCCGTGGAGAACATTCTGCTGCCTGCAACATCCTCCAGCATGACCAGTTTGGCGGTGGGTCAGTCATGGTGTGGGGTGGCATTTCTTTGGGGGGCCGCACAGCCCTCCATGTGCTCGCCAGAGGTAGCCTGACTGCCATTAGGTACCGAGATGAGATCCTCAGACCCCTTGTGAGACCATATGCTGGTGTGGTTGGCCCTGCGTTCCTCCTAATGCAATGCAATGCTAGACCTCATGTGGCTGGAGTGTGTCAGCAGTTCCTGCAAGAAGAAGGCATTGATGCTATGGACTGGCCCGCCCGTTCCCCAGACCTGAATCCAATTGAGCACATCTGGGACATCATGTCTCGCTCCATCCACCAACGCCACGTTGCACCACAGACTGTTCAGGAGTTGGCGGATGCTTTAGTCCAGGTCTGGGAGGAGATCCCTCAGGAGACCATCCGCCACCTCATCAGGAGCATGCCCAGGCGTTGTAGGGAGGTCATACAGGCACGTGGAGGCCACACACACTACTGAGCCTCATTTTGACTTGTTTTAAGGACATTACATCAAAGTTGGATCAGCCTGTAGTGTTGTTTTCCACTTTAATTTTGAGTGTGACTCCAAATCCAGACCTCCATGGGTTGATAAATTTGATTTCCATTGATAATTTTTGTGTGATTTTGTTGTCAGCACATTCAACTATGTAAAGAAAAAAGTATTTAATAAGAATATTTCTTTCATTCAGATCTAGGATGTGTTATTTTAGTGTTCCCTTTATTTTTTTGAGCAGTGTATATACAACTGTCCTGTATAGCCTACCTGAATCTGCATGTCCCAGCTTGGATAGAAAGTTGTGGTGCGTAAAACCAGTCTTTTAATGCCAAATAATACAGTCAGTCCCTCCTCACAACACTAGCTTACTAGGGATTGTTTCATTATGCACTGTAGGTTACTATCTATAGCTACCGTATATATACAGTGGTTCCTCCTTTAAAAGTTGCTTCCACCGCAGGACTTAGAGGTACCCAGCGTCACGGCTTCATTGCTCCAGACCACCACAGGGGGGAGTTAGAGCACTCATTATGCATTTGGGTCCCAAGGTTTTTATATGACCAATCATATTGAGCGGTTCCAGTGACGAATTTGATGTGAGCCACCCGTCCCTGGTGACTTTCTTCAACGAAGAAGACTGACTAAACATTACGGGGGAAGCAGATGTAAGTAGTTATAACATCATAACGAGTCAAGCTAAAAATTTACAATTGAGAGGAATATGTTAGTTAATGTAGAGACAAACGATTGTGCATATTTTTTTATCTTAAAGTTAATTTACGAAAATCGCGATTTAGCAAGTTAGCTGACTATCTAACATTAGCCAGCTAGCTGGTGTTATGACATGAGTACAGTATGACATTGTAATTCGTGTTGTTTAATGTTTTAGGGACTCCTGAGAAAACAAAGCAAACCAGGCTGTCGTCTTGGGAAACAGTGGATGTAAAGAATCTAGCTAGCTAAAGCATTTACTGCAAATTGAATGTACAATTGTGTAAGCTTGCTTTGCTGTGCAATGCAGCTGAAGTAACATAGCTAATGTTAGCTAACTATTTACTTGCTTCTTGTGGAGTGGAGGATAAAAATAACTATGCCTATGGATGTGTAGCTAGCTACAGTATGTAGCCAATCTGTGTATGGACCCCAAAACGTTAGGTTCTGAACTAATTTTCAGACCAATCTAAGAACCTCAGCTATCATATTTGTTGTATCAACTTCAAGTCTGAATTGCATTATTAATGAAGCCTATGGATTGAGTAGAATATAATAACTTTATTGTGCCAGGGATGCAAGTCCTATGTACTGTAGTTATTACCACGCATGAGATCCACACATTGTAGCCTGTACATTGAATATATTCACTGATCATGTACTCTTCCTTGGCAAATAAAGGTGTGGTTCAGGTATGAATCTCTGAGACATTCTTTTTCAGTCATATCCAATACCAGGTGTATCAAACTCCATTCTTTGAATGATGCTGTGTCTGCATGTATGTATTGCAATTATACACTTCAACAGTGTTTACCACTCCTGCTCCTGAGACATCAATGATTACACATTGTAACTATGCAATAGACTAGAAACATTATTTAAAGGGTGATTTGTAATTCATGTATACAGAAAGAAAAAAACCTATGCAAATCTAACTCCCTTCATCTGCATTAATCTGAGGACACAGGATAGTATTTCAATGAGATACTTAATTTCAACCAGTGGAGAATGTGAAACGCTTTTGTAACGGCTTTCGTCGGTGGAAGGAGAGGACCAAAGCGCAGCGTGGTTAGTGTTCATCTTAATTTAATAAAAATCAAAAAACAGAACACTTCAAAATACAAAACAACAAAAGTGAAAACCGAAACAGTTCTATCTGGTGCAGACACACAAAGACTGAAGACAACCACCCACAAAACACAATAGAACACAGGCTACCTAAATATGGTTCCCAATCAGAGACAATGACTAACACCTGCCTCTGATTGAGAACCATATCAGGCCAAACGAGAAACCCCACATAGAAACAGAAAACATAGATCATACCCACCCAACTCACGCCCTGACCACATTAAAACAAAAAAAATACAAAAGAACTATGGTCAGAACGTGACAGCTTTATTGAAAGAAGTTCATTATCCAGGTGTTATAAATACATAATACATGCATTATAATTATGATAATTGTAATACTATATTATAAATACAAGTTCAATCTGTACTTCAATGCACATATGGTGTGCATTATAAAACGAGGAAGAAAGACGAGGTGGGGAGAGAGGTGTAGAAGACAGAAAGGGAAAGAGGCAAGAACAGAGGCAGACAGCAAATGATTAACCTTTTGTCAATAGGGGGAGCTGTTAGCATTATTTATTTTTTTACATTTCCAAATTAAACTGCCTCGTACTCAATTCTTGCTTGTACAATATGCATATTATTATTACTATTGGATAGAAAACAATCTCTAGTTTCTAAAACCGTTTGAATTATGTCTGTGGGTGAACCAGAACTCTTTCTACAGCGAAACTCATGACAGGACATACGAAGCTCTGAAAAATAGTCTCTGATCTCGGATCAGTTTAAAACTCTGTGTGTGCCCTATGGCTTGACATGAACTGCACCCGCCTTCCCCTGGATGTCAGTAACCAATGAGAAGTGGAATGGTGTCTCTAGGTGTTTCTCAGAGTTTATAAAAGGGAATGGAGTGAGATGACCCTTCTTTTCGACGCTCGCCAGGACGCAAGGGAGGACATCAGAATCACATGCTCAAAAGCTCTCGTTATTGATCAAAGATATATCCGTCTGTGATTTAAACTTCATAACGAAGTTATTTGAAACCGATTTATATCAGTTTATGCGAGTATATTGCTATTTTTCTGAATTTCCTTAGTATTGCGTTTGAGGATTTGGGCATGTGTGTGCCGTGTAGCTATCGTTAGCTGCTAGTTCCGAAGTTGAGGAGGTCGTTTTACAACAAAGCAACGATTCTTTTGGACAAAGGACACATTGCCCAAGATACTGATGGAAGCTCGTCCAAAAGTAAGAGTTATTTATGATTTTATTCCGTATTTATGTGGAAAAATGTAAACGCAGTTGTCAGCCATTTTTTGCGGCACTAGTCTGGCTGTAACTCACAATGTATGTCTAGTAACGTAAATTTTAAAAATCTAAATCAGCGGTTGCATTAATAACCAATGCATCTTTCATTAGCTGTCCAACCTGTATTTTTTTAGTCAATCTAATCGATAAATAATCGTAAACTTAGGTGCCTTTCCAAGATGGCGCCGGCCAGAATGCATGCCATGTTTTGACAGATTACATTGCATTACCACGATTTGTGATGCTAAATATGCACATTTTCGAACAAACTCTATATGCATTGTGTAATATGATGTTACAGGACTGTCATCTGAAGAATTCTGAGAAGGTTAGTGAAAAAATTTATATATTTTGGTGGCGATAACGTTATCGCCCCTTTTGCCTTGATTTAATGCTGGTGTGATGTTAGCTCATGTGGTATGCTAATATAACGATATATTGTGTTTTCGCTGTAAAACACTTAGAAAATCTGAAATATTGTCTGGATTCACAAGATCTGTGTCTTTCGATTGCTGTAGGCTGTGTATTTTTCAGAAATGTTTTAGGATGAGTATTTTGGTAATTGACGTCGGTCTCTGTAATTATTCCGGCTGCTTCCAACGCTATTTCAGATTGCAGCTGCAATGTAGAACTGTGATTTATACCTGAAATATGCACATTTTTCTAAAAAAACATATCCTATACCATAAATATGTTATCAGACTGTCATCTTATGAAGTTGTTTCTTGGTTAGTGGCTATATATATCTTTATTTAGTCGAATTAGTGATAGCTACTGATGCAGGAAAAAAATGGTGGAGAAAAAAAGTTGTGTCTTTTGCTATCGTGGTTAGCTAATAGATTTACATATTGTGTCTTCCCTGTAAAACACTTAGAAAATCTGAAATATTGTCTGGATTCACAAGATCTTTGTCTTTCAATTGCTGTAGGCTGTGTATTTTTCAGAAATGTTTTAGGATGAGTATTTTGGTAATTGACGTCGGTCTCTGTAATTATTCCGGCTGCTTCCAACGCTATTTCAGATTGCAGCTGCAATGTAGAACTGTGATTTATACCTGAAAAATGCACATTTTTCTAAAAAAACATATCCTATACCATAAATATGTTATCAGACTGTCATCTTATGAAGTTGTTTCTTGGTTAGTGGCTATATATATCTTTATTTAGTCGAATTAGTGATAGCTACTGATGCAGGAAAAAAATGGTGGAGAAAAAAAGTTGTGTCTTTTGCTATCGTGGTTAGCTAATAGATTTACATATTGTGTCTTCCCTGTAAAACACTTAGAAAATCTGAAATATTGTCTGGATTCACAAGATCTTTGTCTTTCGATTGCTGTAGGCTGTGTATTTTTCAGAAATGTTTTAGGATGAGTATTTTGGTAATTGACGTCGGTCTCTGTAATTATTCCGGCTGCTTCCAACGCTATTTCAGATTGCAGCTGCAATGTAGAACTGTGATTTATACCTGAAAAATGCACATTTTTCTAAAAAAACATATCCTATACCATAAATATGTTATCAGACTGTCATCTTATGAAGTTGTTTCTTGGTTAGTGGCTATATATATCTTTATTTAGTCGAATTAGTGATAGCTACTGATGCAGTAAAAAAGTGGTGGAGTAAAAAAAGTGGTGTCTTTTGCTAACGTGGTTAGCTAATAGATTTACATATTGTGTCTTCCCTGTAAAACATTTTAAAAATCAGAAATGATGGCTGGATTCACAAGATCTGTATCTTTCATCTGGTGTCTTGGACTTGTGATTTAATGATATTTAGATGCTAGTATTTACTTGTGACGCTATGCTAGGCTATGCTAGTCAGCTTTTTTACTGTGGGGGGTGCTCCCGGATCCGGGATGAGTACCAAGTAAAAGTTAATGAATTACAGTGCTACCCTAATATTCTCTCAGTTCATCACAATTACAGTGTCTCTAGCGGTGTCTCCTAACAAGCCTTGGGCCCCCAGTTGGCTCGAAGGTTATCTTAAGAGCGGGTGAGGTGGCGATGACGGGACTGGCTTCCTTTCTCACATGAAAACATACCTGCAGACGAGAGACAGATAGATAGAGAGAAAGCATGATTAAGCCTTGTTTTTTTTATTCTAACACGGCCAGTCATCATAATCATCAGGAGGTGAAAAGCAAAACTGACCTTGGATCATTAACTCTGGGACTACTACAACATCTCTATCTGTTTTTCAATGTAAAGCATCTCTTTAATAATACTTCCTGTTGACCCAACCTCTCACCTGTGATCATGCTGTGCCCTCTGTGTCAGCCAGATCAAATGCGGGAGGGGTTCACCGACACAGCTGATCTAACCTAGAGGATTTAGGGAGAAGGGGGGAGGGATGAAGTGAAGGAGAGAGACTGTTATTGTGTGTGTGTGGTCTCACCTGGTGTCCACACTAAGTGGCCAAAGAGTACTTTATGATGAAAAACAGACACATGAGGACAAACAATAGAAGATAATGTCATTATTAGACACTAATACCACTTGAAGCTTGATGATGACTTGACCATTTGAATCAGCTGTGTAGTGCTAAAGCAAGAACAAAAATGTGCACAGGTGTTTGGAGCATTCCGATATGCCACAGTTGGTGAGGGGTCAGGTTCGCCTCTGTACTTAAAGGGTGATTATTCCAACTCTCTGTGAAATGCTGCAGATCTGCCCGCAGACAAGACAGGAACACATATCCCACACAGAAGAGGTAGATAGAATTCGACAGGTCAAGGTATCCTTCTTCCTCCAAACTGTGCTTGTGAGACAGGTTCCATGTACAACAAGACAGGCAGAGAGGAAGAGAGAAATAGAACACAGAACAGTTTAATTACCTCTGGTTATGTACACTTTTGCCAGAAATTAAGCTTCCATGGCCTGTTCCTCAGACAGTGAACATCTGGCAATATCTAAATTTTCGACCCCTTGATCAGCTCGCACTCTAAAAGTAAAGAAAATAGCTTATTTTTTGTAGATATGACAACAATAACTTAGATATGACCGTTCATTCTAAAGCAGCAGATGTCATTTTCAGTATACGTCAATACAGCACAGAAAGCTTAACACCAGACTGGTATTGTGGTTGTTCATTAGGTGATGGGAAATATGCAATATGTATACAAAATAATATACTTACCTGTTGTATCTTGAAAAAAAGCATTGGAATTAAAAGTGAAATGTTTAACATATTAACCTGCTTCATTATTTATATATTACCAGTTGATGAAGAACAACTCCAATTTCTAACATCATTGAACATTTGTATAGGAACAAGTAAGAATAAAAAAGTTAAAATAACTTCTTAGATTTGATGGAGACATTATACATCTTAGTACCTTATCAATTTATGATTTGTATCAATGTGGACGAGAGACAGGGGTGGTGTAAAGGTCTGGGTGTAGCTGGTGCAGAGGAGTCAGGCGCAGGACAGCAGAGATGAGTAATAAAAGTAACATTACTCAAAATTACCAAATACATGTAGTAATACCAAGCCCACACAAAAGAACCGAAATACATAAAACAAACACGCACAAAAACCATGGGGAAAACAGAGGGCTAAATAATGAACATGTAATTGGGGGGATTGAAACCAGGTGTGTAAAACAAAGACAAAACAAATGGAAAATGAAAAGTGGATCGGCGATGGCTGAAGGCCGGTGACGTCGACCGTCGAACGCCGCCCAAACAAGGAGAGGGACCGACTTCGGCGGAAGTCTTGACAGGTGGAGAAACAGAGTATTTTTGCCGAGCAATGCAACGCAGCTGGATCATTCTGGCAATGATACCTTCACCATCTACACGCTGCAAAGACTCTTCGCCATTGTACACGATGGCCCATTGCTCTGAGACTTCCTTTGACCAGCCTTGCCTTAATGGTGCTGACTTTCTGGTCTAACTCTTCATCTGGCATATCAGAATAGCATTCCCTAACAGGCATATTGTGCTCTTTCATCCTTCTATAAACAAAGTTAACCGTTACACTGTCATGAAATATGATTATATATCGACTATGAAACAAACACGACATGGCCTGCTTATGAGATGCCATGAAAGAAAGTTAGATTAATTCAACTGAAAAAGGCGAGAAAAGGCATTCGTTGCTAAATGCTTTTGGTTAGCTTGAGAATAATAATTGCATGATTTATCATTCTACGGTATGTATCTATGTAATATATAATGCAATGTTATGATCCGACACTGAATGGTAGGAGCTAACTACTAGCTATGTAAAAGTTGGTTGGAAGAATGCCCAGTGCTGCTTACCTGAGATGCCATCATCACACAGTCCTTCTTCATAGGTGTCCGCGATGACTTCCTTTGTGTCGGAAAGAAAGGCTGAACAGTATTGGTTGTAGCCAAACTGACACTCAAAAAATGGCCAAAATGGAGGGTGGTTGTTAGTTTTGTTTTCAAATACATTTTTTTGTTGTCAAAATATTTTTGGGGAATAAAATGCATAAAGTTTTGCGCTCTATTACAAAATATTTGATTGCAAAACTTTTTTTTTTTACTTTAGAGCCTCGTTTTGGCTTTCAGAACAATTATTTTGGATTGAAAATAAAAAAGTTGCTTTCAGAACGATTCTTTTTTACTTTTGCTCTTGACAAAAAGACATCCATTTGTTGCAAGTTGGGGAGGGGGGCTAATAGCTGAACAATAGACTATTCAACCTTTACTAAAGTATAGTCTAAAAGCCGAGCTAGGTGTGAAAAACCCCCGTCCTATTACAGACCAGATTTGCCTTAACGACCAAGTTAGAGCACTGATTTGATTATGCTTTTGGGTTCCAATGCACTACTGTCTCTAACTGACAATGAATGGGCAATATAAACCAAACAATTAACTGATAATTGTGCAGGACTTCAAATGAAACAAGCAGGTAGCAGGTTTCGAATTCTCAATCTTCTTGCCCGAAGTCCAGCGCGCTATCGACAGTGCACCAAAAGCGTCCTCAAAAGAGTCGATAGAGCGCGTCCTCGCGGTAGCTTGCTACTCAATGTAATAAAGTAATGACTTTTCAAATAAGTTACCTTACACGTTATGTTGGCTGACAATTTGTTAGCTGCGCTGTCCTTACGAACCACATATCATATCATTACAGCAGTATGTACCAGTATGTTAGCTATCTACCTAACGTTAATAGTTATACATCAAACTTGACAGTATATTAACTATAGGCTATCTAACTACCCAACGTTTATTGACTTGATTATTCCCATCATTCTTAGCTTAGCTAAATGGTATAGTTGGTGTGCGTTCTCAATGGACATTAGGGTGCTTTCGTAAATTCGCTCTGGCTATCTACTCCGATTTCAGAGCACTCTCGTCGGAGTGAACCAGAGCGCGGAATAATGAATTTACGAGCGCTCAACACCCATTGAATATGGCCGGTGTCAGTAAACGTCGGCAAAAAAAGCGTAATTAAATTGTTTCCTGCAGCACAGTTACAGTCACCAACGCTCTGGTTAACACGAAAACTGCCTAACCAGCTCTGCTAGGGCGAGTAAAATGGTCAGTGTGGTCTCATTTGTGTCTGGAAGTATCTAGTAAGCTAGCCAACGTTAGCTTGGGTGCTTGACTGCCTCGGCCCGAACGTCCAGTGTATGCTCTGAGAGTGAAACGGTCTGAATTTACCCAGAGGGTTTTGCGTTTTTCATGGAATAGAAACACCATAATATTAATCTAATTAATTAAGCAAGTACCAGTCAAAAGTTTGGACACACCTACTCATTCCAGGATGTTTCTGGTGGTCAAACTAGCAATAACTTGCATTAACAGAAAAAATGGCTGAGAATGAAATGATGTGCCACAGAATTCTGAGGCAGCATGCAAGGTGTGCCGCAGTATGACAGAACTTTTAAAGTAGGGACCACTCTATACAGTATTAAGCTGCTATTTAGCTGGTATTTATAAACTTTTAATAAAAATGACACATAAAATAGCCTAACAATTCTCCTGAAGTATTCCTTGCTGCATCTCTCTGTGTCTGTCTCTTGTTCTCTTTCTTTCTCTTAGAAAAACCTTTATGTGTCTGTGCTTAAGAGTTTAGTGTCTTTCAACATGGCTCCGTCATAGGATACCACCTATCCAACAAGTCATTTTGACAAATTTCAATCTGTTCAATCTGTACTTCAATGCACATATGGTGTGCATTATAAAACGAGGAAGAAAGACGAGGTGGGGAGAGAGGTGTAGAAGACAGAAAGGGAAAGAGGCAAGAACAGAGGCAGACAGCAAATGATTAACCTTTTGTCAATAGGGGGAGCTGTTAGCATTATTTATTTTTTTACATTTCCAAATTAAACTGCCTCGTACTCAATTCTTGCTTGTACAATATGCATATTATTATTACTATTGGATAGAAAACAATCTCTAGTTTCTAAAACCGTTTGAATTATGTCTGTGGGTGAACCAGAACTCTTTCTACAGCGAAACTCATGACAGGACATACGAAGCTCTGAAAAATAGTCTCTGATCTCGGATCAGTTTAAAACTCTGTGTGTGCCCTATGGCTTGACATGAACTGCACCCGCCTTCCCCTGGATGTCAGTAACCAATGAGAAGTGGAATGGTGTCTCTAGGTGTTTCTCAGAGTTTATAAAAGGGAATGGAGTGAGATGACCCTTCTTTTCGACGCTCGCCAGGACGCAAGGGAGGACATCAGAATCACATGCTCAAAAGCTCTCGTTATTGATCAAAGATATATCCGTCTGTGATTTAAACTTCATAACGAAGTTATTTGAAACCGATTTATATCAGTTTATGCGAGTATATTGCTATTTTTCTGAATTTCCTTAGTATTGCGTTTGAGGATTTGGGCATGTGTGTGCCGTGTAGCTATCGTTAGCTGCTAGTTCCGAAGTTGAGGAGGTCGTTTTACAACAAAGCAACGATTCTTTTGGACAAAGGACACATTGCCCAAGATACTGATGGAAGCTCGTCCAAAAGTAAGAGTTATTTATGATTTTATTCCGTATTTATGTGGAAAAATGTAAACGCAGTTGTCAGCCATTTTTTGCGGCACTAGTCTGGCTGTAACTCACAATGTATGTCTAGTAACGTAAATTTTAAAAATCTAAATCAGCGGTTGCATTAATAACCAATGCATCTTTCATTAGCTGTCCAACCTGTATTTTTTTAGTCAATCTAATCGATAAATAATCGTAAACTTAGGTGCCTTTCCAAGATGGCGCCGGCCAGAATGCATGCCATGTTTTGACAGATTACATTGCATTACCACGATTTGTGATGCTAAATATGCACATTTTCGAACAAACTCTATATGCATTGTGTAATATGATGTTACAGGACTGTCATCTGAAGAATTCTGAGAAGGTTAGTGAAAAAATTTATATATTTTGGTGGCGATAACGTTATCGCCCCTTTTGCCTTGATTTAATGCTGGTGTGATGTTAGCTCATGTGGTATGCTAATATAACGATATATTGTGTTTTCGCTGTAAAACACTTAGAAAATCTGAAATATTGTCTGGATTCACAAGATCTGTGTCTTTCGATTGCTGTAGGCTGTGTATTTTTCAGAAATGTTTTAGGATGAGTATTTTGGTAATTGACGTCGGTCTCTGTAATTATTCCGGCTGCTTCCAACGCTATTTCAGATTGCAGCTGCAATGTAGAACTGTGATTTATACCTGAAATATGCACATTTTTCTAAAAAAACATATCCTATACCATAAATATGTTATCAGACTGTCATCTTATGAAGTTGTTTCTTGGTTAGTGGCTATATATATCTTTATTTAGTCGAATTAGTGATAGCTACTGATGCAGGAAAAAAATGGTGGAGAAAAAAAGTTGTGTCTTTTGCTATCGTGGTTAGCTAATAGATTTACATATTGTGTCTTCCCTGTAAAACACTTAGAAAATCTGAAATATTGTCTGGATTCACAAGATCTTTGTCTTTCAATTGCTGTAGGCTGTGTATTTTTCAGAAATGTTTTAGGATGAGTATTTTGGTAATTGACGTCGGTCTCTGTAATTATTCCGGCTGCTTCCAACGCTATTTCAGATTGCAGCTGCAATGTAGAACTGTGATTTATACCTGAAAAATGCACATTTTTCTAAAAAAACATATCCTATACCATAAATATGTTATCAGACTGTCATCTTATGAAGTTGTTTCTTGGTTAGTGGCTATATATATCTTTATTTAGTCGAATTAGTGATAGCTACTGATGCAGGAAAAAAATGGTGGAGAAAAAAAGTTGTGTCTTTTGCTATCGTGGTTAGCTAATAGATTTACATATTGTGTCTTCCCTGTAAAACACTTAGAAAATCTGAAATATTGTCTGGATTCACAAGATCTTTGTCTTTCGATTGCTGTAGGCTGTGTATTTTTCAGAAATGTTTTAGGATGAGTATTTTGGTAATTGACGTCGGTCTCTGTAATTATTCCGGCTGCTTCCAACGCTATTTCAGATTGCAGCTGCAATGTAGAACTGTGATTTATACCTGAAAAATGCACATTTTTCTAAAAAAACATATCCTATACCATAAATATGTTATCAGACTGTCATCTTATGAAGTTGTTTCTTGGTTAGTGGCTATATATATCTTTATTTAGTCGAATTAGTGATAGCTACTGATGGAGTAAAAAAGTGGTGGAGTAAAAAAAGTGGTGTCTTTTGCTAACGTGGTTAGCTAATAGATTTACATATTGTGTCTTCCCTGTAAAACATTTTAAAAATCAGAAATGATGGCTGGATTCACAAGATCTGTATCTGTAATCTGGTGTCTTGGACTTGTGATTTAATGATATTTAGATGCTAGTATTTACTTGTGACGCTATGCTAGGCTATGCTAGTCAGCTTTTTTACTGTGGGGGGTGCTCCCGGATCCGGGATGAGTACCAAGTAAAAGTTAATGAATTACAGTGCTACCCTAATATTCTCTCAGTTCATCACAATTACAGTGTCTCTAGCGGTGTCTCCTAACAAGCCTTGGGCCCCCAGTTGGCTCGAAGGTTATCTTAAGAGCGGGTGAGGTGGCGATGACGGGACTGGCTTCCTTTCTCACATGAAAACATACCTGCAGACGAGAGACAGATAGATAGAGAGAAAGCATGATTAAGCCTTGTTTTTTTTATTCTAACACGGCCAGTCATCATAATCATCAGGAGGTGAAAAGCAAAACTGACCTTGGATCATTAACTCTGGGACTACTACAACATCTCTATCTGTTTTTCAATGTAAAGCATCTCTTTAATAATACTTCCTGTTGACCCAACCTCTCACCTGTGATCATGCTGTGCCCTCTGTGTCAGCCAGATCAAATGCGGGAGGGGTTCACCGACACAGCTGATCTAACCTAGAGGATTTAGGGAGAAGGGGGGAGGGATGAAGTGAAGGAGAGAGACTGTTATTGTGTGTGTGTGGTCTCACCTGGTGTCCACACTAAGTGGCCAAAGAGTACTTTATGATGAAAAACAGACACATGAGGACAAACAATAGAAGATAATGTCATTATTAGACACTAATACCACTTGAAGCTTGATGATGACTTGACCATTTGAATCAGCTGTGTAGTGCTAAAGCAAGAACAAAAATGTGCACAGGTGTTTGGAGCATTCCGATATGCCACAGTTGGTGAGGGGTCAGGTTCGCCTCTGTACTTAAAGGGTGATTATTCCAACTCTCTGTGAAATGCTGCAGATCTGCCCGCAGACAAGACAGGAACACATATCCCACACAGAAGAGGTAGATAGAATTCGACAGGTCAAGGTATCCTTCTTCCTCCAAACTGTGCTTGTGAGACAGGTTCCATGTACAACAAGACAGGCAGAGAGGAAGAGAGAAATAGAACACAGAACAGTTTAATTACCTCTGGTTATGTACACTTTTGCCAGAAATTAAGCTTCCATGGCCTGTTCCTCAGACAGTGAACATCTGGCAATATCTAAATTTTCGACCCCTTGATCAGCTCGCACTCTAAAAGTAAAGAAAATAGCTTATTTTTTGTAGATATGACAACAATAACTTAGATATGACCGTTCATTCTAAAGCAGCAGATGTCATTTTCAGTATACGTCAATACAGCACAGAAAGCTTAACACCAGACTGGTATTGTGGTTGTTCATTAGGTGATGGGAAATATGCAATATGTATACAAAATAATATACTTACCTGTTGTATCTTGAAAAAAAGCATTGGAATTAAAAGTGAAATGTTTAACATATTAACCTGCTTCATTATTTATATATTACCAGTTGATGAAGAACAACTCCAATTTCTAACATCATTGAACATTTGTATAGGAACAAGTAAGAATAAAAAAGTTAAAATAACTTCTTAGATTTGATGGAGACATTATACATCTTAGTACCTTATCAATTTATGATTTGTATCAATGTGGACGAGAGACAGGGGTGGTGTAAAGGTCTGGGTGTAGCTGGTGCAGAGGAGTCAGGCGCAGGACAGCAGAGATGAGTAATAAAAGTAACATTACTCAAAATTACCAAATACATGTAGTAATACCAAGCCCACACAAAAGGACCGAAATACATAAAACAAACACGCACAAAAACCATGGGGAAAACAGAGGGCTAAATAATGAACATGTAATTGGGGGGATTGAAACCAGGTGTGTAAAACAAAGACAAAACAAATGGAAAATGAAAAGTGGATCGGCGATGGCTGAAGGCCGGTGACGTCGACCGTCGAACGCCGCCCAAACAAGGAGAGGGACCGACTTCGGCGGAAGTCTTGACAGGTGGAGAAACAGAGTATTTTTGCCGAGCAATGCAACGCAGCTGGATCATTCTGGCAATGATACCTTCACCATCTACACGCTGCAAAGACTCTTCGCCATTGTACACGATGGCCCATTGCTCTGAGACTTCCTTTGACCAGCCTTGCCTTAATGGTGCTGACTTTCTGGTCTAACTCTTCATCTGGCATATCAGAATAGCATTCCCTAACAGGCATATTGTGCTCTTTCATCCTTCTATAAACAAAGTTAACCGTTACACTGTCATGAAATATGATTATATATCGACTATGAAACAAACACGACATGGCCTGCTTATGAGATGCCATGAAAGAAAGTTAGATTAATTCAACTGAAAAAGGCGAGAAAAGGCATTCGTTGCTAAATGCTTTTGGTTAGCTTGAGAATAATAATTGCATGATTTATCATTCTACGGTATGTATCTATGTAATATATAATGCAATGTTATGATCCGACACTGAATGGTAGGAGCTAACTACTAGCTATGTAAAAGTTGGTTGGAAGAATGCCCAGTGCTGCTTACCTGAGATGCCATCATCACACAGTCCTTCTTCATAGGTGTCCGCGATGACTTCCTTTGTGTCGGAAAGAAAGGCTGAACAGTATTGGTTGTAGCCAAACTGACACTCAAAAAATGGCCAAAATGGAGGGTGGTTGTTAGTTTTGTTTTCAAATACATTTTTTTGTTGTCAAAATATTTTTGGGGAATAAAATGCATAAAGTTTTGCGCTCTATTACAAAATATTTGATTGCAAAACTTTTTTTTTTTACTTTAGAGCCTCGTTTTGGCTTTCAGAACAATTATTTTGGATTGAAAATAAAAAAGTTGCTTTCAGAACGATTCTTTTTTACTTTTGCTCTTGACAAAAAGACATCCATTTGTTGCAAGTTGGGGAGGGGGGCTAATAGCTGAACAATAGACTATTCAACCTTTACTAAAGTATAGTCTAAAAGCCGAGCTAGGTGTGAAAAACCCCCGTCCTATTACAGACCAGATTTGCCTTAACGACCAAGTTAGAGCACTGATTTGATTATGCTTTTGGGTTCCAATGCACTACTGTCTCTAACTGACAATGAATGGGCAATATAAACCAAACAATTAACTGATAATTGTGCAGGACTTCAAATGAAACAAGCAGGTAGCAGGTTTCGAATTCTCAATCTTCTTGCCCGAAGTCCAGCGCGCTATCGACAGTGCACCAAAAGCGTCCTCAAAAGAGTCGATAGAGCGCGTCCTCGCGGTAGCTTGCTACTCAATGTAATAAAGTAATGACTTTTCAAATAAGTTACCTTACACGTTATGTTGGCTGACAATTTGTTAGCTGCGCTGTCCTTACGAACCACATATCATATCATTACAGCAGTATGTACCAGTATGTTAGCTATCTACCTAACGTTAATAGTTATACATCAAACTTGACAGTATATTAACTATAGGCTATCTAACTACCCAACGTTTATTGACTTGATTATTCCCATCATTCTTAGCTTAGCTAAATGGTATAGTTGGTGTGCGTTCTCAATGGACATTAGGGTGCTTTCGTAAATTCGCTCTGGCTATCTACTCCGATTTCAGAGCACTCTCGTCGGAGTGAACCAGAGCGCGGAATAATGAATTTACGAGCGCTCAACACCCATTGAATATGGCCGGTGTCAGTAAACGTCGGCAAAAAAAGCGTAATTAAATTGTTTCCTGCAGCACAGTTACAGTCACCAACGCTCTGGTTAACACGAAAACTGCCTAACCAGCTCTGCTAGGGCGAGTAAAATGGTCAGTGTGGTCTCATTTGTGTCTGGAAGTATCTAGTAAGCTAGCCAACGTTAGCTTGGGTGCTTGACTGCCTCGGCCCGAACGTCCAGTGTATGCTCTGAGAGTGAAACGGTCTGAATTTACCCAGAGGGTTTTGCGTTTTTCATGGAATAGAAACACCATAATATTAATCTAATTAATTAAGCAAGTACCAGTCAAAAGTTTGGACACACCTACTCATTCCAGGATGTTTCTGGTGGTCAAACTAGCAATAACTTGCATTAACAGAAAAAATGGCTGAGAATGAAATGATGTGCCACAGAATTCTGAGGCAGCATGCAAGGTGTGCCGCAGTATGACAGAACTTTTAAAGTAGGGACCACTCTATACAGTATTAAGCTGCTATTTAGCTGGTATTTATAAACTTTTAATAAAAATGACACATAAAATAGCCTAACAATTCTCCTGAAGTATTCCTTGCTGCATCTCTCTGTGTCTGTCTCTTGTTCTCTTTCTTTCTCTTAGAAAAACCTTTATGTGTCTGTGCTTAAGAGTTTAGTGTCTTTCAACATGGCTCCGTCATAGGATACCACCTATCCAACAAGTCATTTTGACAAATTTCAATCTGTTCAATCTGTACTTCAATGCACATATGGTGTGCATTATAAAACGAGGAAGAAAGACGAGGTGGGGAGAGAGGTGTAGAAGACAGAAAGGGAAAGAGGCAAGAACAGAGGCAGACAGCAAATGATTAACCTTTTGTCAATAGGGGGAGCTGTTAGCATTATTTATTTTTTTACATTTCCAAATTAAACTGCCTCGTACTCAATTCTTGCTTGTACAATATGCATATTATTATTACTATTGGATAGAAAACAATCTCTAGTTTCTAAAACCGTTTGAATTATGTCTGTGGGTGAACCAGAACTCTTTCTACAGCGAAACTCATGACAGGACATACGAAGCTCTGAAAAATAGTCTCTGATCTCGGATCAGTTTAAAACTCTGTGTGTGCCCTATGGCTTGACATGAACTGCACCCGCCTTCCCCTGGATGTCAGTAACCAATGAGAAGTGGAATGGTGTCTCTAGGTGTTTCTCAGAGTTTATAAAAGGGAATGGAGTGAGATGACCCTTCTTTTCGACGCTCGCCAGGACGCAAGGGAGGACATCAGAATCACATGCTCAAAAGCTCTCGTTATTGATCAAAGATATATCCGTCTGTGATTTAAACTTCATAACGAAGTTATTTGAAACCGATTTATATCAGTTTATGCGAGTATATTGCTATTTTTCTGAATTTCCTTAGTATTGCGTTTGAGGATTTGGGCATGTGTGTGCCGTGTAGCTATCGTTAGCTGCTAGTTCCGAAGTTGAGGAGGTCGTTTTACAACAAAGCAACGATTCTTTTGGACAAAGGACACATTGCCCAAGATACTGATGGAAGCTCGTCCAAAAGTAAGAGTTATTTATGATTTTATTCCGTATTTATGTGGAAAAATGTAAACGCAGTTGTCAGCCATTTTTTGCGGCACTAGTCTGGCTGTAACTCACAATGTATGTCTAGTAACGTAAATTTTAAAAATCTAAATCAGCGGTTGCATTAATAACCAATGCATCTTTCATTAGCTGTCCAACCTGTATTTTTTTAGTCAATCTAATCGATAAATAATCGTAAACTTAGGTGCCTTTCCAAGATGGCGCCGGCCAGAATGCATGCCATGTTTTGACAGATTACATTGCATTACCACGATTTGTGATGCTAAATATGCACATTTTCGAACAAACTCTATATGCATTGTGTAATATGATGTTACAGGACTGTCATCTGAAGAATTCTGAGAAGGTTAGTGAAAAAATTTATATATTTTGGTGGCGATAACGTTATCGCCCCTTTTGCCTTGATTTAATGCTGGTGTGATGTTAGCTCATGTGGTATGCTAATATAACGATATATTGTGTTTTCGCTGTAAAACACTTAGAAAATCTGAAATATTGTCTGGATTCACAAGATCTGTGTCTTTCGATTGCTGTAGGCTGTGTATTTTTCAGAAATGTTTTAGGATGAGTATTTTGGTAATTGACGTCGGTCTCTGTAATTATTCCGGCTGCTTCCAACGCTATTTCAGATTGCAGCTGCAATGTAGAACTGTGATTTATACCTGAAATATGCACATTTTTCTAAAAAAACATATCCTATACCATAAATATGTTATCAGACTGTCATCTTATGAAGTTGTTTCTTGGTTAGTGGCTATATATATCTTTATTTAGTCGAATTAGTGATAGCTACTGATGCAGGAAAAAAATGGTGGAGAAAAAAAGTTGTGTCTTTTGCTATCGTGGTTAGCTAATAGATTTACATATTGTGTCTTCCCTGTAAAACACTTAGAAAATCTGAAATATTGTCTGGATTCACAAGATCTTTGTCTTTCAATTGCTGTAGGCTGTGTATTTTTCAGAAATGTTTTAGGATGAGTATTTTGGTAATTGACGTCGGTCTCTGTAATTATTCCGGCTGCTTCCAACGCTATTTCAGATTGCAGCTGCAATGTAGAACTGTGATTTATACCTGAAAAATGCACATTTTTCTAAAAAAACATATCCTATACCATAAATATGTTATCAGACTGTCATCTTATGAAGTTGTTTCTTGGTTAGTGGCTATATATATCTTTATTTAGTCGAATTAGTGATAGCTACTGATGCAGGAAAAAAATGGTGGAGAAAAAAAGTTGTGTCTTTTGCTATCGTGGTTAGCTAATAGATTTACATATTGTGTCTTCCCTGTAAAACACTTAGAAAATCTGAAATATTGTCTGGATTCACAAGATCTTTGTCTTTCGATTGCTGTAGGCTGTGTATTTTTCAGAAATGTTTTAGGATGAGTATTTTGGTAATTGACGTCGGTCTCTGTAATTATTCCGGCTGCTTCCAACGCTATTTCAGATTGCAGCTGCAATGTAGAACTGTGATTTATACCTGAAAAATGCACATTTTTCTAAAAAAACATATCCTATACCATAAATATGTTATCAGACTGTCATCTTATGAAGTTGTTTCTTGGTTAGTGGCTATATATATCTTTATTTAGTCGAATTAGTGATAGCTACTGATGGAGTAAAAAAGTGGTGGAGTAAAAAAAGTGGTGTCTTTTGCTAACGTGGTTAGCTAATAGATTTACATATTGTGTCTTCCCTGTAAAACATTTTAAAAATCAGAAATGATGGCTGGATTCACAAGATCTGTATCTGTAATCTGGTGTCTTGGACTTGTGATTTAATGATATTTAGATGCTAGTATTTACTTGTGACGCTATGCTAGGCTATGCTAGTCAGCTTTTTTACTGTGGGGGGTGCTCCCGGATCCGGGATGAGTACCAAGTAAAAGTTAATGAATTACAGTGCTACCCTAATATTCTCTCAGTTCATCACAATTACAGTGTCTCTAGCGGTGTCTCCTAACAAGCCTTGGGCCCCCAGTTGGCTCGAAGGTTATCTTAAGAGCGGGTGAGGTGGCGATGACGGGACTGGCTTCCTTTCTCACATGAAAACATACCTGCAGACGAGAGACAGATAGATAGAGAGAAAGCATGATTAAGCCTTGTTTTTTTTATTCTAACACGGCCAGTCATCATAATCATCAGGAGGTGAAAAGCAAAACTGACCTTGGATCATTAACTCTGGGACTACTACAACATCTCTATCTGTTTTTCAATGTAAAGCATCTCTTTAATAATACTTCCTGTTGACCCAACCTCTCACCTGTGATCATGCTGTGCCCTCTGTGTCAGCCAGATCAAATGCGGGAGGGGTTCACCGACACAGCTGATCTAACCTAGAGGATTTAGGGAGAAGGGGGGAGGGATGAAGTGAAGGAGAGAGACTGTTATTGTGTGTGTGTGGTCTCACCTGGTGTCCACACTAAGTGGCCAAAGAGTACTTTATGATGAAAAACAGACACATGAGGACAAACAATAGAAGATAATGTCATTATTAGACACTAATACCACTTGAAGCTTGATGATGACTTGACCATTTGAATCAGCTGTGTAGTGCTAAAGCAAGAACAAAAATGTGCACAGGTGTTTGGAGCATTCCGATATGCCACAGTTGGTGAGGGGTCAGGTTCGCCTCTGTACTTAAAGGGTGATTATTCCAACTCTCTGTGAAATGCTGCAGATCTGCCCGCAGACAAGACAGGAACACATATCCCACACAGAAGAGGTAGATAGAATTCGACAGGTCAAGGTATCCTTCTTCCTCCAAACTGTGCTTGTGAGACAGGTTCCATGTACAACAAGACAGGCAGAGAGGAAGAGAGAAATAGAACACAGAACAGTTTAATTACCTCTGGTTATGTACACTTTTGCCAGAAATTAAGCTTCCATGGCCTGTTCCTCAGACAGTGAACATCTGGCAATATCTAAATTTTCGACCCCTTGATCAGCTCGCACTCTAAAAGTAAAGAAAATAGCTTATTTTTTGTAGATATGACAACAATAACTTAGATATGACCGTTCATTCTAAAGCAGCAGATGTCATTTTCAGTATACGTCAATACAGCACAGAAAGCTTAACACCAGACTGGTATTGTGGTTGTTCATTAGGTGATGGGAAATATGCAATATGTATACAAAATAATATACTTACCTGTTGTATCTTGAAAAAAAGCATTGGAATTAAAAGTGAAATGTTTAACATATTAACCTGCTTCATTATTTATATATTACCAGTTGATGAAGAACAACTCCAATTTCTAACATCATTGAACATTTGTATAGGAACAAGTAAGAATAAAAAAGTTAAAATAACTTCTTAGATTTGATGGAGACATTATACATCTTAGTACCTTATCAATTTATGATTTGTATCAATGTGGACGAGAGACAGGGGTGGTGTAAAGGTCTGGGTGTAGCTGGTGCAGAGGAGTCAGGCGCAGGACAGCAGAGATGAGTAATAAAAGTAACATTACTCAAAATTACCAAATACATGTAGTAATACCAAGCCCACACAAAAGGACCGAAATACATAAAACAAACACGCACAAAAACCATGGGGAAAACAGAGGGCTAAATAATGAACATGTAATTGGGGGGATTGAAACCAGGTGTGTAAAACAAAGACAAAACAAATGGAAAATGAAAAGTGGATCGGCGATGGCTGAAGGCCGGTGACGTCGACCGTCGAACGCCGCCCAAACAAGGAGAGGGACCGACTTCGGCGGAAGTCTTGACAGGTGGAGAAACAGAGTATTTTTGCCGAGCAATGCAACGCAGCTGGATCATTCTGGCAATGATACCTTCACCATCTACACGCTGCAAAGACTCTTCGCCATTGTACACGATGGCCCATTGCTCTGAGACTTCCTTTGACCAGCCTTGCCTTAATGGTGCTGACTTTCTGGTCTAACTCTTCATCTGGCATATCAGAATAGCATTCCCTAACAGGCATATTGTGCTCTTTCATCCTTCTATAAACAAAGTTAACCGTTACACTGTCATGAAATATGATTATATATCGACTATGAAACAAACACGACATGGCCTGCTTATGAGATGCCATGAAAGAAAGTTAGATTAATTCAACTGAAAAAGGCGAGAAAAGGCATTCGTTGCTAAATGCTTTTGGTTAGCTTGAGAATAATAATTGCATGATTTATCATTCTACGGTATGTATCTATGTAATATATAATGCAATGTTATGATCCGACACTGAATGGTAGGAGCTAACTACTAGCTATGTAAAAGTTGGTTGGAAGAATGCCCAGTGCTGCTTACCTGAGATGCCATCATCACACAGTCCTTCTTCATAGGTGTCCGCGATGACTTCCTTTGTGTCGGAAAGAAAGGCTGAACAGTATTGGTTGTAGCCAAACTGACACTCAAAAAATGGCCAAAATGGAGGGTGGTTGTTAGTTTTGTTTTCAAATACATTTTTTTGTTGTCAAAATATTTTTGGGGAATAAAATGCATAAAGTTTTGCGCTCTATTACAAAATATTTGATTGCAAAACTTTTTTTTTTTTACTTTAGAGCCTCGTTTTGGCTTTCAGAACAATTATTTTGGATTGAAAATAAAAAAGTTGCTTTCAGAACGATTCTTTTTTACTTTTGCTCTTGACAAAAAGACATCCATTTGTTGCAAGTTGGGGAGGGGGGCTAATAGCTGAACAATAGACTATTCAACCTTTACTAAAGTATAGTCTAAAAGCCGAGCTAGGTGTGAAAAACCCCCGTCCTATTACAGACCAGATTTGCCTTAACGACCAAGTTAGAGCACTGATTTGATTATGCTTTTGGGTTCCAATGCACTACTGTCTCTAACTGACAATGAATGGGCAATATAAACCAAACAATTAACTGATAATTGTGCAGGACTTCAAATGAAACAAGCAGGTAGCAGGTTTCGAATTCTCAATCTTCTTGCCCGAAGTCCAGCGCGCTATCGACAGTGCACCAAAAGCGTCCTCAAGAGTCGATAGAGCGCGTCCTCGCGGTAGCTTGCTACTCAATGTAATAAAGTAATGACTTTTCAAATAAGTTACCTTACACGTTATGTTGGCTGACAATTTGTTAGCTGCGCTGTCCTTACGAACCACATATCATATCATTACAGCAGTATGTACCAGTATGTTAGCTATCTACCTAACGTTAATAGTTATACATCAAACTTGACAGTATATTAACTATAGGCTATCTAACTACCCAACGTTTATTGACTTGATTATTCCCATCATTCTTAGCTTAGCTAAATGGTATAGTTGGTGTGCGTTCTCAATGGACATTAGGGTGCTTTCGTAAATTCGCTCTGGCTATCTACTCCGATTTCAGAGCACTCTCGTCGGAGTGAACCAGAGCGCGGAATAATGAATTTACGAGCGCTCAACACCCATTGAATATGGCCGGTGTCAGTAAACGTCGGCAAAAAAAGCGTAATTAAATTGTTTCCTGCAGCACAGTTACAGTCACCAACGCTCTGGTTAACACGAAAACTGCCTAACCAGCTCTGCTAGGGCGAGTAAAATGGTCAGTGTGGTCTCATTTGTGTCTGGAAGTATCTAGTAAGCTAGCCAACGTTAGCTTGGGTGCTTGACTGCCTCGGCCCGAACGTCCAGTGTATGCTCTGAGAGTGAAACGGTCTGAATTTACCCAGAGGGTTTTGCGTTTTTCATGGAATAGAAACACCATAATATTAATCTAATTAATTAAGCAAGTACCAGTCAAAAGTTTGGACACACCTACTCATTCCAGGATGTTTCTGGTGGTCAAACTAGCAATAACTTGCATTAACAGAAAAAATGGCTGAGAATGAAATGATGTGCCACAGAATTCTGAGGCAGCATGCAAGGTGTGCCGCAGTATGACAGAACTTTTAAAGTAGGGACCACTCTATACAGTATTAAGCTGCTATTTAGCTGGTATTTATAAACTTTTAATAAAAATGACACATAAAATAGCCTAACAATTCTCCTGAAGTATTCCTTGCTGCATCTCTCTGTGTCTGTCTCTTGTTCTCTTTCTTTCTCTTAGAAAAACCTTTATGTGTCTGTGCTTAAGAGTTTAGTGTCTTTCAACATGGCTCCGTCATAGGATACCACCTATCCAACAAGTCATTTTGACAAATTTCTGCCCTGCTAGAGCTGCCCTGGTCAACTGTAAGTGTTGTTATTATTAAGTGGAAACGACTAGGAGCAACAACAGCTCAGCGGGAAGCGGTAGGCCACACAAGCTCACAGTACAGGATCTCCAATTGCTGAAGCACGTAGTGCCTAAAAAATGTCTGTCCTTGGTTGCAACACTCACTCCCGAGTTCCAAACTGCTTCTGCAAGCAACGTCAGCACAAGAACTGTTCGTTGGGAGCTTCATGAAATGGGTTTCAATGTCCGAGCAGCCGCACACAAGCCTAAGATCACCATGTGCAATGCCAAGCATCGGCTAGAGTGGTGTAAAGCTCACCATCATTGGACTCTGGAGCAGTGGAAACGCATTCTCTGGAGTGATGAATCACGCTTCACCATCTGGCAATCCGACAGAGGAATCTGGGTTTGGTGGATGCCAGGAGGACGCTACCTGCCTGACTGCGAGCCAAGCCTAATCACCCAACATCAGTGCCCGACCTCACTAAAGCTCTTGTGGCTGAATGGAAGCAAGTCCCCGCAGCAATGTTCCAACATTAGTGGAAAGCCTTCCCAGAAGAGTGGAGGCTGTTATAGCAGCAAAGAGGGGACCAGCTCCATATTAATGCCCATGATTTTGGAATGAGATGTTCGACAAGCAGGTGTCCACATAATTTTGGTCATGTAGTGTATGTCCATTGCACTGCACACAATTTAACTTAGTATTGAATGATGCATGCCAAGATATAGCCTACCAGAGATAAGGGACTGTTGATATTGCTATCACACAACTCAAACGCCGGTTCACCAGTATGAACGAAATTTCATTTATTTATTTTTTACTCTTGAGAACTGTTGTCCGCTAAAGATGATAATCTTTTTGCATCTGCCAATTTATTGGCTGTCCAGTATCCAGAGGACCTGTCCCCAGACCATCCTATACAGTTAATCTCTTTCCGTAACGTGTTGAGGCCAGCTATTAAGGAGAATGAGCAGCTCAATTAAAGATGTAGAACTGCTTATTTGAAGCACCACTCCCCTCTGCCCAATTTCCCTGATGTTGCTATGGCAATCAAGCTGTTTAAGCTTCCCTGTAACTGTCCCTTCTGCAGAGAGTTTGTTTTCTAAACCAAAACTAATAAAGAACTACCTAAGAAGCATAGACTCTCGGTCTGATATGCGCTTTTGAACACCTGAATAAGATCCACAAATTATTTTATTTAAAAAATGTTTTTAATCTATATTTAATTTGGCAAGTCAGATAAGAACAAATTCTTATTTACAATGACGGCCTACACCGGCCAAACCCGGACGACGCTGGGCCAATTGTGCGCCGCCCTATGGGACTCCCAATCACGGCCGGTTGTGATACAGCCTGGATTCTAACCAGGGTGTCTGTAGTGACGTCTCTTGCACTGAGATGCAGTGCCTTAGACCCCTGCTCCACTCGGGAGACCTCATTTCACTAGCACCATCGTAGCCTTGACCGCGGCATTTGTTTACTGATATCCCCTTAGTTTCAATCAGTTAAATTATGTATTTTTCAAGGCCTGAGGCACTTTGATCAGTCACATTCTTGAAGCCCAAGAAACAAACACTTACAGTGCCTTCTGAAAGTATTCATACCCCTTGACTTATTCCACATACTGTGTTGTGTTATGGATTACAATTTTTTTTATCTCACCCATCTACACACAATACCCCACAATGACAAAGTGAAAACATGCTTTTATGCATCTTAGCAAATTCTCATTTATAAAACTTTTCACCCCTGAGTCAATATTTTGTAGAAGCACCTTTGGCAGTGATTACAGCTGTGAGTCTCTCAGAGCTTTCCATACCTGGATTGTGCAACATTTGCCAATTTTTCTGTCCAGATTTCTTCAAGCTCTGTGAATTTGGTTGTTGATCATTGCTAGACAACCATGCTGAACAATAGACTATTCAACCTTTACTAAAGAATAGTCTAATAGGGATGCTGGCCTTCTAGGCAGAGTTGCAAAGAAAAAGCCATATCTCAGACTGGCCAATAAAAACAAATGATTAAGATGGCAAAAAGAACACAGACACTGGACAAAAGAACTCCGCCTAGAAGGCCAGCATCCCGGAGTCGCCTCTTTTTTGGGCCTTCCTTTGACAACGCCTAGTATATAGGTCCTGGATATCAGGAAGCTTGGCCACAGTGATGTACTGGGCTGTACACACTACCCTCTGTAGCGCCATATGGTCAGATGTCGAGCAGTTGCCATACCAGGCGGCGATGCAACCGGTCAGGATGCTGATGGTGCAGCTGTATAACTTTTTGAGGATCTGGGGACCCATGACAAATCTTTTCAGTCTCCTGAGGGGGAAAAGGTGCTGTCGTGCCCTCTTCACAACAGTGTTGGTGTGTTTGGAACATGACAGTTTGTTGATGATATGGACACCAAGGAACTTGAAACTCTTGACTCACTCCACTTCAGCCCCGTCGATGTTAATGGGGGCCAGTTGGGCCCTCCTTTTCCTATAGTCCACAATCAGCTCCTTTCTCTTGTTCACATTGAGGGAGAGGTTGTTGTCCTGACACCACACTGCCAGGTCTCTGACCTACTCCATGTAGGCTATCTCATCATTGTCGGTGATCAGGCCTACCGCGGTTTTGTCGTCAGCAAACTTAATGATGGTGTTGGAGTTGTGCTTGGTGAACAGGGAGTACAGGAGGGGACTAAGCACGCACCCCTGAGGGGACCCAGTGTTGAGGATCAGCGTGGCAGATGAGTTGTTGCCAACCCTTACCACCTGGGGTTGGCCCGTCAGGAGGTCCAGGATCCAGTTGCAGAGGGAGGTGTTTAGTCCCAGGGTCCTTAGCTTAGTGATGAGCTTTTTAGGCACTATGGTGTTGAACGCTGAGCTGTTGTCAATCAACAGCCTTCTCACATAGGTGTTCCTTTTTCCAGGTGGGACAGGGCAGTATGGAGTGCGATTGAGATTGTGTCATCTGTGGCTCTCTCATGGCAGTATGCGAATTGGATTGGGTCTAGGGTTTTCAAAGAACTTCATGGCTACCGACGTGAGTGCTACGGGGCGGTAATCATTTAGGCAGGTTACCTTCACTTTCTTGGGCACAGGGACTATGGTTGTCTGTTTGAAACATTTAGGTATTACAGACTCGGTCAGGGACAGGTTGAAAATGTCAGTGAAGACACTGGCCAGTTGGTCCGCGCATGCGAGTACACGTCCTGGTAATGTTGATCTGTTTAAAGGTCTTGCTCACATTGGCTATGGAGAGCGTGATCACACAGTCATCTGGAACAGCTGGTGCTCTCATGCATGCTTCAGTGTTGCTTGCGTCGAAGAGAGCATAAAAGGCATTTAGCTCATCTGGTAGGCTCACGTCACTGGGCAGCTTGCAGCTGGGTTTTCCTTAGTAATCAGTAATATTTTTCAAGCCCTGCCACATCCGACGAGTGTTAGAGTAGTAGAATTCAAATCTTTGTCCTGTATTAACCTGTCTAGGATGAGAGTGGCGCTAGCGGCACTCCCCCCCCACCCCCACTGAAAAACCAGTGCCGCGAAATTCAAAAAAAATATTTTTTTTAAATATTTAACTTTCACACATTAAAGTCCAATACAGCTAATGAAAGACACAGATCTTGTGAATCCAGTCAACATGTCCGATTTTTTAAATGTTTTACAGGGAAGACACAATATGTAAAGATGTACATCTATTACCTAAAAACACATTAGCATAATCCACCATCTTTTATTTGTCCACCAACACCAGTAGCTATCACCAATTCGGCTAAACTAAGATATTTATAGCCCCTAACCAATAAAAAAACTCATCAGATGACAGTCTGATAACATATTTATGGTATGGGATAGGTTTTGTTAGAAAAAAGTGCATATTTCAGGTAGATATCATAGTTTACAATTGCACCCACCGTCACAAATGGAATAGAAAAACTACTTAGAGCAACGTGTTTACCTACTTACTAATCATCAAACATTTCGTAAAAATACACAGCATACACGAATCGAAAGACACAGATCCTGTGAATACAGACAATATTTCAGATTTTCTAAGTGTCTTACAGCGAAAACACAATAAATCGTTATATTAGCATAGCACATAGCACATAGCAGCCCAGCATTGATTCTAGCCAAAGTGAGCGATAAAAGTAAACATCGCCAAAATATATTAATTTTTTCACTAACCTTCTCAGAATTCTTCAGATGACACTCCTGTAACATCATATTACACAATCCATATAGAGTTTGATCGAAAATGTTTATATTTAGCCACCAAAATCATGGTTAGACAATGTGGAATGTAGCTCAGCTGGTCAGAAAAAGTCTGTGCGCCACTTAGACAGTGATCTACTCTTATACATAAATACTCATAAACGTGACTAAAAAATATAGGGTGGACAGGGATTGATAGACAATTTAATTCTTAATACAATCGCGGAATTACATTTTTTAAATTATCCTTACTTTTCAATACAGCTTGCGCCAAGCGAAGCTACGTCAAAAAACATGGCGTCCGAAGCCACTAAAACTTTTCGACAGAAACACGATTTATCATAATAAAAATGTCCTACTTTGAGCTGTTCTTCCATCGGTATCTTGGGCAAAGGATCCTTTCTTGGGTCCAATCGTCTTTTGGTGGAAAGCTGTCCTCTTGCCATGTGGAAATGCCAACTGCGTTCGGGATGAACTGGAAGCGTGCCCAGCAATTCACAGCCTTTCAGAAATAAATGTCCCAAAATCGCACTAAACGGATATAAATTGCTATAAAACGCTTTAAATTAACTACCTTATGATGTTTTTAACTCCCATAACGAGTAGAAACATGACCCGAGTAATATTACTCCCTCCACTAATGCTTGGAACAGGTGCGGGTCGGTGCCCTCTATGCGCATGACGCAGCTCCAAAAGAATGACTAGGCTCAGGGTTTTTTAATTTATAGTGCCTGTGAACGCGCAATCGACCCGATTCAAATCGTCATCACGTAAAGACATCCAGGGGAAGACGTAAGCAGTGTCCGTATAGTCATAGCAATAACAGTGGCCTTTTAACTGACTCCAGAGCAGTGGCCAAAATTTCTGGAATCTGACTCCATGTCAGGGAAATTGCTGTAGAATGGGCTCTGTTCCACTTAGAGACAAAATTTCAACTCCTATAGAAACTATAGACTGTTTTCTATCCAATAATAATAATAATATGCATATTGTACGATCAAGAACTTTGTGGGAAGCCGTTTCAAAAAATTACACGATTAGCATAAATAGCCACAACAGCGCCCTCATCCCCAACAGGTTAACTCTTTTCCTGTTTGGTGGTTCGTCTGAAAGCATAGCGGGATTTCTCATAAGCGTCCGGATTAGTGTCCCCCTCCTTGAAATTGCCAGCTCTAGCTTTTATCTCAGTGCGGATGTTGCCTGTAATCCATGGCTTCTGGTTGGGAAATGTACGTATGGTCACTGTGGGGAGGACGTCGTCAATGCACTTATTGCTGAAGCCGGTGACCAAGGGTCAGCAGGAATCAGGAGGATGGAATTATGATCATTTGCCAAATGGAGGGCGAGGGAGAGCTTTGTTTGCATCTCTGTGTGCGGAGTAATGGTGGTCTAGAGGTTTTTTTTCCCTCTGGTTGCACATGTGACAAGCTGGTAGAAATGAGGTAAAACAGGTTTAAGTTTGCCTGCAATAAAGTCCACTGCCACGAGGAGCGCCACTTCTGAATGAGCATTTTCTTGTTTGCTTATGGCATTACACAGCTCGTTGAGTGCGGTCTTTGTGTCAGCATTGGTTTGTGGTGGTAAATAGACGACTACGAATAATATAGATGAAAACTCTCTTGGTGGATAGTGTGGTCTACAGCTTATCATGAGGTATTCTGCCTCAGGTGAACAATACCTCAAAACTTCTGTCATGACTCTCCTTGTAGAGGATCCAAGGCCTCAGATCAGCTTGGAAAATGGCTGACAAATAGCCAGACCCCCCTCTCTCCCACATGAAAGGAGAGGGGGGCATGGCCGGTTTATGACACCTCACGCCAATCATAAACCTTATGCAGCAGAGAACCCTCTCTTGCTCTTTAGTATCAAGATTGGAATGTCTTTGTTACAGACATTTTGCCACCCAAAAACTATAATGTCCAAAGAGTGAACTTTGGAAGAATATTTATAAGATAGGAATGTTACAAATGGTCAGTGGGGATCTAAAGAATGATAATGTTATATTGCTTTTCATTTTGTGAAGTTATTAACAACTGCATGAACCAAATACTGTATGAACCAAATATACCCTTCTGTTAAGTTTCCTTCCAGTATGATGTTAATACAGTATGAATAATGATGAAACTATTTTTGTTAAGACATGAATGTGATTTAAATTTTCTAACGAGATCCTAGTTTTCATGTCCTTTGCACATTAACTAAGCCACGCCCCAAATGAGGTCAGAAGAGCGTGTCAGTGTGATGGAATCGCCCTTTTCGACCAGAGTGCTTAAAAGGACTCGCTAAGAATTAACATACCAGACCAGCAGACAGCAGCAGACAGCAGCGTGAGCTAAACGTTACAAATGGTTGAAACTCTAAGACCAGAAAACGTGGAGCTGTGGCTACACGGCTGAAAATGGTTAGTAGTTTGAATCTCCACACAAGGCGTAGATGATGAATACTAGACCTTAATAACATTGCCAGTCTGCAGCTGGGCATGTAAAAGTGGCCCTAGAACTTTGACTAAAGATACGAGGTGGGAAGGAAGAAAATCCTACAGAAATTTTTTACCAAGAGTATTATTATATTATTGGTCAATTGACTCTGGCTTTAGCAGTGCTATTCATAGAGTTAGCTACAGGTAAATAATGCAATTATTCAGCCATTCCTGAACCTGCAACCAAGGCAGTACCAAAACAAGTCTATTTTAGGATTCTGTCTCATCACAGCAGAATCTGTCGAGCTGGGATGGTTGTATCCCCCATATACATAACATTCTATTGATCGCAAGAATTTTGTATAGTAATTTTAATTGAAAAACTCAACATTTTTAATCTGCCGTTGTTTTGGGTTCATAAACCATGTGCCATGGAATCGGCACATCAAAAATGTTTTCCCAACTATATATTTTGCAACCTTATGGCGCAGCTGTCCATTTTTGGGTCCTTAAATTAAACTGGTATACTTTTTTATTCATCACAATTTTCTTTCACCAATTTAGGTCTTTTAGTAGGGCCGACAGACAAGTTCCTTACCTTCTCCGGTTCCACTAGCATCCACCATTTTTGTGGTAATGCTGCTATCAGTTGGTTGTAATTTAGGATAGAGCAGACATTTCCATATATTTTTCTTAGCTGCAAGTGTAACATAACTCCACCAGTCCTATTTATGATGTCATTAACAAATATTATACCGTTCTTAATTATTGTTTAATTAATTAGTATATTTGAGTTTAACCATAATACTTGTTGTAATATTTGTTCTGTCTTTTCTGGTGGGTTAAACTGAAGTTGCAACCAGCTTTCTATGGCTTATTTAAAAAAAATAGTGATATACTGGAGATTATTTCATTTTCAAATAGCCGAAAGTGACAGGTTGAATAAAGAGAAAAAGGCCATTTTTGAACACGTGTGAGCCATTCTTACTAATCTGCTGGAAAACCAGTTTGGATTTTAGTACAACTTTTGTATGGCTGAAGCCTTTAGTTAGAGGTTCAATGCTTAAATATTTAATTGCGGCTCAGGTGAATAGAACCCCCTCAATGTCCAATGCGGGCTTCTTTGCAATTCTTACAAACAAGCAAAGAAGTAAAATAAAATAATACGTTTCTAAACATCAAAACGTCCAACCATTGGCAACGCGTCATTCAGGGCAGGTGGGTCATATAGTTGAAGTCGAAAGTTTACATACACCTTAGCCAACTACATTTAAACTCAGTTTTTCACAATTCCGGCCATTTAATCATAGTAAAAATTCCCTGTCAGTTAGGATTACCACTTTATTTTAAGAATGTGAAATGTCAGAATAATAGTAGAGAGAATGATTTATTTCAGCTTTTATTTCTTTCATCACATTCCCAGTGGGTCAGAAGTTTACATACACAGTGAAATGCTTACAAATTCTTACAAATGCTTACAAATTCAAGCCCCGTGGGTTCTGCCATAGACTTACATTAGAAGTGCCCATCCTGGAAGGCTCAATGTCATTTGCCACAGATAAAATGATGTCAAATCACGTTATATCTACAGTAGCTTTGATTGGACTGTCAACGTCATACATTCAAAATCTTAGCTAGCAAGCTAGCAGGCATCATCATGAATCAAGTTGACAATCTACTGGCAAATCCTTTTTAACCCTTGTCATATGAAGAGAAATTATAGATAAAACGTATCGGTGCTCATCGGCCATTAGACATAAACACTACACAGCAAGCTGGAAATAGCAAATTCAACAATGAGTGCTAAGGCTCCACTGCAGCCTTGGGTTTGATCCCAGGCTGTGTCACAGCTGACTGTGACCGGAAAACCCACGAGGCGGCGCACAATTGGCCCAGTGTCTTCCGTGTTAGGGAGGGTTTGGTCGGCCCGGGATGTCCTTGTCTCATCGTGTTCTAGCAACTCCTTGAGGCGGGCCGGGCTCCTACAAGCTGATCTTGGTCGTCAGGTCAAGTTTGAATCATTGGCCATGCTGTCAATCCAGCATGACCTCTGCCGCGTTCAAAACAACTGGAAACTCGGAAATGGGAAATATCAGACAACAGTGAGTTCAAGACAACTGGGAACAAGCTCCGTCTGTGAAAATACAGAAAATAATTTTGAACTGTCATCCAACTCGGAATTCCAAGTCGGGATTTTGGGCCTCTTTCTAGAGCCCACAAGAAGGACTGTCACACCACCTTCCTTCAATTGAGCACAGCACAACAAAGTGAGTCCAAAAAATTATTGAATGCTACTGCATAAATTACGTAATATGCCAGAGAGATATGTATACTGTAGCCAAGAAAGTAATGCTAAGTGTATGTTGTGTAGTAAGTTGTTAGCCCATGTGCCTCACCCTAATAATTTGGTCCCGTTCTTCCCTCATAACTTAGCCTACTGTTCTGACTTGATGGTGCACATGTAGCCTATAGCCTGTTTTAGAGAAATGTAATCATTGATTTTTGTAAGAGCTTTCATTGTCTGCTTATATGCCCCCTTTAATTATCCAACGGTTCTAACTTGGTGTACAGGGAGAATATTGTAAGAACAGCCCATGTTCTGAATTCTGTCACTGTACATTTCAAAAGTGCTGAACAAATACAGTAGTTATATTTACTACGTCCGTCCTAGCTCGCTCATTAATGTCTTAATCAAAATTACGGATTGCATCTTATCCGCAAGTCGTCCGCTTATGCATTTACATTACATTTAAGTCATTTAGCAGACGCTCTTATCCAGAGCGACTTACAAGTTGGTGCATTCACCTTATGATGTCCAGTGGAACAACCACTTTACAATAGTGCATCTAACTCTAAGGGGGGGGGGGGTTAGAAGGATTACTTTATCCTATCCTAGGTATTCCTTAAAGAGGTGGGGTTTCAGGTGTCTCCGGAAGGTGGTGATTGATTCCGCTGACCTGGCGTCGTGGGGGAGTTTGTTCCACCATTGGGGTGCCAGAGCAGCGAACAGTTTTGACTGGGCTGAGCGGGAGCTGTACTTCCTCAGAGGTAGGGAGGCGAGCAGGCCAGAGGTGGATGAACGCAGTGCCCTTGTTTGGGTGTAGGGCCTGATCAGAGCCTGAAGGTACGGAGGTGCCGTTCCCCTCACAGCTCCGTAGGCAAGCACCATGGTCTTGTAGCGGATGCGAGCTTCAACTGGAAGCCAGTGGAGAGAGCGGAGGAGCGGGGTGACGTGAGAGAACTTGGGAAGGTTGAACACCAGACAGGCTGCGGCGTTCTGGATGAGTTGTAGGGGTTTAATGGCACAGGCAGGGAGCCCAGCCAACAGCGAGTTGCAGTAATCCAGACGGGAGATGACAAGTGCCTGGATTAGGACCTGCGCCGCTTCCTGTGTGAGGCAGGGTCGTACTCTGCGAATGTTGTAGAGCATGAACCTACAGGAACGGGTCACCGCCTTGATGTTGGTTGAGAACGACAGGGTATTGTCCAGGATCACGCCAAGGTTCTTAGCGCTCTGGGAGGAGGACACAATGGAGTTGTCAACCGTGATGGCAAGATCATGGAACGGGCAGTCCTTCCCCGGGAGGAAGAGCAGCTCCGTCTTGCCGAGGTTCAGCTTGAGGTGGTGATCCGTCATCCACACTGATATGTCTGCCAGACATGCAGAGATGCGATTCGCCACCTGGTTATCAGAAGGGGGAAAGGAGAAGATTAATTGTGTGTCGTCTGCATAGCAATGATAGGAGAGACCATGTGAGGATATGACAGAGCCAAGTGACTTGGTGTATAGCGAGAATAGGAGAGGGCCTAGAACAGAGCCCTGGGGGACACCAGTGGTGAGAGCACGTGGTGCGGAGACAGATTCTCGCCACGCCACCTGGTAGGAGCGACCTGTCAGGTAGGACGCAATCCAAGCGTGGGCCGCGCCGGAGATGCCCAACTCGGAGAGGGTGGAGAGGAGGATCTGATGGTTCACAGTATCAAAGGCAGCCGATAGGTCTAGAAGGATGAGAGCAGAGGAGAGAGAGTTAGCTTTAGCAGTGCGGAGCGCCTCCGTGACACAGAGAAGAGCAGTCTCAGTTGAATGACTAGTCTTGAAACCTGACTGATTTGGATCAAGAAGGTCATTCTGAGAGAGATAGCAGGAGAGCTGGCCAAGGACGGCACGTTCAAGAGTTTTGGAGAGAAAAGAAAGAAGGGATACTGGTCTGTAGTTGTTGACATCAGAGGGATCGAGTGTAGGTTTTTTCAGAAGGGGTGCAACTCTCGCTCTCTTGAAGGCGGAAGGGACGTAGCCAGCGGTCAAGGATGAGTTGATGAGCGAGGTGAGGTAAGGGAGAAGGTCTCCGGAAATGGTCTGGAGAAGAGAGGAGGGGATAGGGTCAAGCGGGCAGGTTGTTGGGCGGCCGGCCGTCACAAGACGCGAGATCTCATCTGGAGAGAGAGGGGAGAAAGAGGTCAAAGCACAGGGTAGGACAGTGTGAGCAGAACCAGCGGTGTCGTTTGACTTAGCAAACGAGGATCGGATGTCGTCGACCTTCTTTTCAAAATGGTTGACGAAGTCATCCGCAGAGAGGGAGGAGGGGGGGGGGGGGAGGAGGATTCAGGAGGGAGGAGAAGGTGGCAAAGAGCTTCCTAGGGTTAGAGGCAGATGCTTGGAATTTAGAGTGGTAGAAAGTGGCTTTAGCAGCAGAGACAGAAGAGGAGAATGTAGAGAGGAGGGAGTGAAAGGATGCCAGGTCCGCAGGGAGGCGAGTTTTCCTCCATTTCCGCTCGGCTGCCCGGAGCCCTGTTCTGTGAGCTCGCAATGAGTCGTCGAGCCACGGAGCAGGAGGGGAGGACCGAGCCGGCCTGGAGGATAGGGGACATAGAGAGTCAAAGGATGTAGAAAGGGAGGAGAGGAGGGTTGAGGAGGCAGAATCAGGAGATAGGTTGGAGAAGGTTTGAGCAGAGGGAAGAGATGATAGGATGGAAGAGGAGAGAGTAGCGGGGGAGAGAGAGCGAAGGTTGGGAAGGCGCGATACCATCCGAGTAGGGGCAGTGTGGGAAGTGTTGGATGAGAGCGAGAGGGAAAAGGATACAAGGTAGTGGTCAGAGACTTGGAGGGGAGTTGCAATGAGATTAGTGGAAGAACAGCATCTAGTAAAGATGAGGTCAAGCGTATTGCCTGCCTTGTGAGTAGGGGGGAAGGTGAGAGGGTGAGGTCAAAAGAGGAGAGGAGTGGAAAGAAGGAGGCAGAGAGGAATGAGTCAAAGGTAGACGTGGGGAGGTTAAAGTCACCCAGAACTGTGAGAGGTGAGCCATCCTCAGGAAAGGAGCTTATCAAGGCGTCAAGCTCATTGATGAACTCTCCAAGGGAACCTGGGGGGCGATAAATGATAAGGATGTTAAGCTTGAAAGGGCTGGTAACTGTGACAGCATGGAATTCAAAGGAGGCGATAGACAGATGGGTCAGGGGAGAAAGAGAGAATGTCCACTTGGGAGAGATGAGGATCCCAGTGCCACCACCCCGCTGACCAGAAGCTCTCGGGGTGTGCGAGAACACGTGGGCAGACGAGGAGAGAGCAGTAGGAGTAGCAGTGTTATCTGTGGTAATCCATGTTTCCGTCAGTGCCAAGAAGTCGAGGGACTGGAGGGAAGCATAGGCTGAGATGAACTCTGCCTTGTTGGCCGCAGATTGGCAGTTCCAGAGGCTGTCGGAGACCTGGAACTCCACGTGGGTCGTGCGCGCTGGGACCACCAGGCAGCGGCCACGCGGTGTGAAGCGTTTGTATGGTCTGTGCAGAGAGGAGAGAAGAGGGATAGACAGACACATAGTTGACAGGCTACAGAAGAGGCTACGCTAATGCAAAGGAGATTGGAATGACAAGTGGACTACACGTCTCGAATGTTCAGAAAGTTAAACTTATGTTGCAAGAAATCTTATTGACTAAAAATGATACAGTGCTGCTGAAGTAGGCTAGCTAGCAGTGGCTGCGTTGTTGACTTAGTTAGAAAGTGTAGCTGGCTAGGTAGCCTCGGTAACTGGCTAGGTAACCTCGACAATTACTCAAAAACTACACAATTATCTTGACAGCAAAGACAACTATGTAGCTAGCTAACACTACACTAACCAAGTCGTTCCGTTGTAATGTAATAGTCTCTACAGTGCTGCTATTCGGTAGACGGTAGACGTTGGCTAGCTGGCTAGCTGCTGGCTAGCTAGCAGTGTTTCCTACGTTAAGAGGGACGACAAATAGCTGGCTAGCTAACCTCGGTAAATTACGATAATTACTGTAATCTACACAATTATCTTGGATACGAAGACAGCAAAGACAACTATGTAGCTAGCTAACACTACGCTAATCAAGTCGTTCCGTTGAATGTAATAGTTTCTACAGTGCTGCTATTCGGTAGAAGTTGGCTAGCTGTTGGCTAGCTAGCAGTGTTTCCTACGTTAAGGACGACAAATAGCTGGCTAGCTAACCTCGGTAAATTAAGATAATCACTCTAAAACTACACACTCTAAACTACACAATTATCTTCGATACGAAGACAGCAAAGACAACTATGTAGCTAGCTAACACTACACTAATCAAGTCGTTCCGTTGAGTGTAATAGTTTCTACAGTGCTGCTATTCGGTAGACGGTGGACGTTGGCTAGCTGGCTAGCTGCTGGCCAGATAGCAGTGTTGACTACGTTAGGACGACGAATTACGATAATTACGCAATTATCTTTGATACAAAGACGGCTATGTAGCTAGCTAAGAAGAAATTGCTAAGATCAGACAAATCAAACCGTTGTACTATAATGAAATGTAATGAAAAGTTATACTACCTGCGGAGCGAAGTGCGAAATGCGACCGCTCGCTCCAACCCGGAAGTGCTGAATATGCCATAGTTTATACATCTCAATTGTCAGTAGAAACCACATTTGTTTAAGTAAGTCAGCCATATCAGCTATGTTTTTTTTAAAGGCAGTAAATGAGGCTGAATTAACTGTTTCGCTGCCAGACAAGGCTCTGCTGATAGCCAGGTGTAGCAGTGGTAAGGTGTTGGGACTGCTGTTGGGACTCTGCTGTTGGGACAGCTTTATGTAGGCCCTAACAGTTTGTGGGCACTGTTTGTCATCGTTTTTGTGCAATTAACGTATTGTTTGGTGTTTTGTGTTGTGTGGTGGTTTTGCTAGCACGCATCCCAAATTTTGGGGGGGAGTTTGCCCCACCAAGATTTACATGCTAAAATCGCCACTGCGTCCAACCAAGACGACTGCATTATATGAAGATGAATGAGCTATAATTGTAAATTAGTAATGTGTATAAGTATTGTATTTAGTATTTTAATAATGTGCCTGTAAACTTGCCTTGACAACAAAGTATCCTAATATTGTGGCATTTCAGAACACCTAATAGATATGCTCATGTTGACATGATGTTAATTGAATGTTAAGGTTTGGCAAAATCTGTTATCATGTCATTTGTAGCAGGAGTGTTGTGTCAACCATTTAAATTAACATTCTTCAGACAGCAATATAAGAGATCAAAAATAACATTGGTTGTGAGATTCACTCTATTCATTCAGCACAAATAGAACATTAACTAACTTATCATTATTCCACGTTTATAAAGGTTATTTATTTATTGAATTTATGAATGTAGCATATCACTTTTTTGGATACAGGAGGTTCATCAAGCAGCCCACTACAGAGCTGATGACATATGGCATGACAGATCTTCCAAAGGTGGTGGAGTGGCAATCTTTAACAAGGAACACCTTTGGTACTCGGTTGTCTCCACCAAGTCTGTCCCCAAACAATTTGATTTGCTGTTTTTAAGCACTAAGCTTTCAAATTGCTCTTTGTTAACTGTTGGTGGTATCGTCCACCATCGTCCACCATCAGCACCAGCCTGTACCCTAAGCTCTCTCATGGCCCCTTACACTAAGTCTGAATTTGTCCTGCTAGGTGACCTAAACTGGGACATGCTTAAACCACCTGACCAAGTCTTAAAACAATGGGACTCCCTAAATCTCATTACCAATCCCGCAAGGTATGACCCCAAACACCCATAAAGGGCTTTATCCTCACAAATAATCCTGATAGGTATCAGTCTGGTGTTTTCTGTAATCATCTTAGTGATCACTGTTTTATGGTCTGTATTCGTAATGGCTGCTCAGTTAAACAACCTGTTCTGATTTGTCATAGGCGCTTGCTGAAAAACTTTAATGAGCAAGCCTTCCTTTATGACCTGGTCTCTGTAAATTAGTATAGAATCATCTTGATCGCCTCTGTCAAATGCTTGGACCTTATTTTTTTTAATGTTTTCAGTGGTATTGTTAACAAGCAAGCTCACATAATGAAAATTAGAATTAAAAACAGGTTTAGCCCCTGGTTCAACCGTAATCTGTCAGAGTTACTCCACCTCAAGAACACCATAGGCTCAGCACACAAATGCTCAGGCTGACTGTATGTCGTTCAGGCAAATGAGAAATAAGTGCACTCAGGCTATTCAGAAGGCAAAAGTTAGTTACTTTAAGGAGCGGTTCTCTCTCTGTGGGTCTAACCCCAAGAAATTCTGGAAAACGGTAAAAGACCTGGAGAATAAACCCTCCTCCTCACAGCTGCCCATGTCCCTTAATGTTGATGATGTGGTTGTTACTGACAAGGAGCGTATGGCTGAGCTCTTTAATCACCACTTCCTTAAGTCATTATTCCTATTTGACTCAGCCTTGCACGTCCTTGCACGTCCAACAGTTCTTCGTCTCCCAGCCCTTCTAATGCGACTAACCCTGATGCTCCTCACACTTTTTCCAATGCCCCGCTACACAGCTTCTCCCTGCAGGCGGTCACTGAGTCTTAGGTGCTAAAGGAACTCCATAAATTTGACCCTAAAAACATCTGGGTCAGATGGTTTAGATCCTTTCTTCTTTACGGTTGCAGCCCCTATCTTTGCTCACCTTTTAAACCTCTCTGGGGAGGTCCCCAGTGCTTGAAAGGCAGCCACGGAGCGTCCTTTATTTAAAAGGGCGATCAAGCTGATCCTAACTGTTATAGGCCAATTTCTATCTTGCCCTGTTTATCAAAGTGTTGGAAAAACTTGTCAATAGTATTCTCTCTGGTACGCAATCTGGTTTCCGCTCAGGTTATGGATGAATCACTGCAACCTTAAATGTCCTAAATGATGTCACCACTGCCCTTCATTGACTCTTAGCAATGTTGTGTTGCTATTTTTATTGACTTGGCCAAAGCTTTTGATAAGGTAGACCATTCCATTCTTGTGGGTCGGCTAAGGAGTATTGGTGTCTCTGGGGGTCTTTGGCCTGGTTTGCTAACTACCTCTCTCAAAGAGTGCAATGCTGTCTCTGCCACTGCATATCACCAAGGGAGTACCTCACAGCCCCCGTCCCCAAAGGAGGCCTTTTGCCTCTTGGTACGCCGTCATTGTAAATAAGAATTTGTTCTTAATCGACTTGCCTAGTTAAATAAAGGTTCAATAAAAAGCACACAAGACACTTTGCCCCTGACTTCTAATTATGTAGAATAGGAGCTGTTTGACGTGGTTTTTGACTTTGAATTAAGACTCATTAATAACAGAATTCACAGCAGTCAACATTCACTTGTTTTAAGCTCTTGTTTGCTCCTGCACTCTCCATTGAGTGACTGGAGAGAGAGAGTGCACGTGAACTTAGACTATACAGGTGATAAAGTCACATCTACAGATTTAACCATTTAAAAGGTGTGAGAAAGAGTAGGAAGGGTGGACGCATGGAATGAACCGTGGTCTCCAATGGAAAGTTGTGTAGGGTGTTGTTATCACTACACTACAGCTCTGCACAGGTCTACCTATTTACTGTACAATAGGCTGCAGTAGACAGCTGAAGAGTACATCCGATAAAAACAAACACTGTCATTCACATAATTATCATCACCTTTGTTCTGTATAAATGTTTTTGTCTTTTACATGTATTGGCTGTTTCATAGACTGGTCACTCTTCCTGGATACACTGCTGGGTACAGGTTGGTCTTGTCTCTCCTGTTGGATTGGGCTTCAACACAACAGATACAGCTAGACCTTTCAGTCTCTCTAATATTCTGCCTAATAAAGATTATGTTCTTATTTTTATTACTTTATTGTATATGGTTTTTTTGTTCTCTAAAATAAAGCCTCCTTGAAAAGCATTACATAAAATATGTTTTTTTTAATCATTGTCAATATTATTTTTTATTATTACCTCTTAACTTTAACCTCAATGTCATGTTCCCTAGAGCCAGTGACCCCTTCCTCTGTCTTCTCTTTGTATTGAGGGTCCTTTTTGAGGAAGTGCACCCCATTTGTTAATATGCCTCTTCGTGTGTATTTTTCACTCTGTGTACACGCTTTAAAATAATCCCTGAGATTTTTACGTTGTGGCCTGAATTCACTACCAGAACAAAGTAAGTATGGTAATGTAATGTAAGTGGCTCTGTATCATTCTAGTGACTGATTAACTTTGAATACAATAACATCTTGTTGAAGTCTGGTTACATTGACACCATAAAAGTGTAATCATAAAACCAGTTAAACCAGTTTAAAGGAAAGGCCATGTTTACAATAAAATCACTGTTTAATCATCAAAAACAATTCCTTTACAGAAACAGTCAAAGCAATTTGACAAATCAATTTTCAGGACTTTAATACAACAATGAAAAATAGCAAGATCTGCTTTCCAACTGCTAGTGTGCTAGTGTTGTGATTCACTTTATTTAGAAAATTACTCCGGTACAATATCTGTGAACCCTAATGAACTAAAAAACGATCTACATAATCATAGGTTGTGTGTGTGTGTGTGTGTGTGTGTGTGTGTGTGTGTGTGTGTGTGTGTGTGTGTGTGTGTGTGTGTGTGTGTGTGTGTGTGTGTGTGTGTGTGTGTGTGTGTGTGTGTGTGTGTGTCACCCAGCTGTGTTTGAGCAGGAGTGTGACTTCGCTGAAGACTCAGGATACTCTATTTTATCTGGCACAGGGACACTGTGGAGTCAGAACCCCAAAGCTTAAACCCTGGATAGAGGGGCTCGGTGAAAGTGGCATGAAATGTATGCAGGTGGGTCAGTGTGTCAGAAGAGACGCTGTAGAAGGCCAGAGTGCCGGCCAGCCAGTCCAGATACACTCCTACTTTGTGAGTGCTGGAGGAAGGGACAGATATGGCAGTAGTGCTCTCACTATTGTGTCTGGCAGAGTAACTGGTACTAGAGCATTCCAGACTCCAGGACTTGTCATTGCGTCCAAGCCTAAAGTCAGTAATCTCTCCATTCCTGCAGATTCCTCTATATGTCAGTCCTATAACAGCCTCACTACCACTCCACTCTACCTCCCAGTAACAGCGCCCAGACAGACCCTCTCTACACAGCACCTGTGCCCAGTAATTAAATCTATCTGGGTGATCAGGATACGGTTGCTTCTCTCCCCCATATGTCACCTTTCTGTTCTCCTCGGACAGAGATAGTTTTTTGAATGCTGTGTTTGGGTCCAGTGTGATTTCACAGGCATCTGATGGGGGAGACCAAGACACAATATACTGTGTTAGTAATCAATACAGAGTGTGTGTGCGTGTGGGGGGGGGGGGGGATTTCAGTCAGTACTCACATTTTTTCAGCCCTGATTTCAACCAACCGCCTTTACCATGGTCCACACTGTAGGAAAAGCAAAACATCAGACAGGTGTTGAGTGATACACAAACTGGGTGACATCCTACACACGTCGACACCTGCTAGAGTACTGTAAATGTATTGATCTATTGTACTTCAGATGCACTCACATAGGATGGCTTGATTAGGATTCAAACCTTCTCTCAAACAACCTAATACATGTTATAGGTTTATCCCATTAATGTACTTTGTCATTTAAATGAGTTTTTTTCATGTAATACATCCTCCCATTCCACTCATTTAAACATTATCGAGAGGTTTTCCCAGACACAGATTAAGCCTAGTCCTGGAATATAAAGTGAGATTAATGGAAAATCTCCAGCCAATATCCTTCTAGTCCAGAACTAGGTTTTGTCTGTCTGTGAAACTGCTCCTTAACCCTACATGTGACCCAGGCTAATACATAGGCCTACTCAGATGGGAAATGGACGAGGTAGCGTAGTTGACAGCTTTTGAACATATTTTGAAGCCATACTTGGTTTATTTTCCTGTTATAAACAATGGAGTAAGACAGGTACGCTATGCTTGAGACATTTATAATTCATATTATTTAAAGGATCAATCTGAGACTGCTAAAACATTTGTTTGACTTCAATTATTTACACACACCCATTGATTCTTGAAGAATATAACTTACATAAATGCCTCATGAGCTTAGTCCAATTGTACCCCACCAGAACCAAATTGTAAACAAACACTGTTTAGCTTCTGAATATGTGTAACAATGTGCACTGAGAGTCAGGAAGCAAGTTCAAAGAGTGAGTGTTGTAATACAATAAACTGAACATAATACAAACAAGAAACACTAACAGCACACAGACATGAAACTGAAACCGAAACAATGACGCCTGGGAGAGGAACCAAAGGGAGTGACATTTATAGGGAATACATCATTTAAACATTCAGTGTAGGTTGGAAAAAGTATGTGAACACCTAGGCTAATGGAGTCAGGAGTCAGCTAACCTGGAGTCCAATCAATGAGACGAGATTGGAGATGTTGGTTAGAGCTGCCTGCCCTATAAAAAAACTCACAAAATTTGAGTTTACTACTCACAAGCATTGCCTGATGTGAACCATGCCTCGAACAAAAGAGATCTCAGAAGACCTAAGATTAAGACTTGTTGACTAGCATAAAGCTGGAAAGGGTTACAAAAGTATCTCTAAAAGCCTTGATGTTTATCAGTCAACAGTAAGACAAATTGTCTATAAATGGAGTTCAACTGTTGCTACTCTCCCTAGGAGTGGCCGTCCTGCAAAGGTGACTGCAAGAGCACAGTGCAGAATGCTCAATGAGGTTAAGAAGAATCCTAGAGTGTCAGCTAAAGGCTTACAGAAATTTCTGGAACATGCTAACATCTCTGTTGATGAGTCTATGATACCTAAAACACTAAACAGGAATGCTGTTCATGTGAGGACACCACAGAAGCCACTGCTGTCCAAAAAAAACATTGCTGCATGTCTGAAGTTCGCAAAAGAGCACCTGGATGTTCCACAGCGCTACTGGCAAAATACTCTGTAGACAGATGAAACTAAAATTCAGTTGTTTGGAAGGAACACACAACACTATGTGTGGAAGAAAAAAAAATGCACATCAAGCCAATATCAAAACCTCATCCCAACTGTAAAGTATGGTGGAGGGAACATCATGGCCTGGACGGCCTGCTATAATCGAAGGGAAAATGTATTCAAGTTAATCAATACATTTTCCAGAGAATGTAAGGCTCTGTCCACTCTGTCCACCAACTGAAGCTCAACAATAGTGACCCATTCACTTAGCTATATGTGGCTGGGAGGTGGTTATAGCTTTCACATAACCCATCAATTTAGGGTAATCTAATAATTATACAGTATTTCTAGACACTTCGAATTTGATATTACTATGCAAGTAACCAAATTCACTATACCGTTTACTCCTTCTGTATCCTGTGCATGTGACAAATACCCCTTTATTTGATATAGTGTGTGTTTATCAGAGACGGTAATGTGAAGAAACACATGACCTGCACCAAAGTCAGATTAGGATATAGGCCAAGGAGTAGATAGTATAGTAAACAACCAAAGATTAAGACTGAAAGAAGTAGCAAAAAATACACTATCTTACTATGTTTAGCACATGGCCTCACATGTGAATCCTTAGAGATTGGTGGGGCTAAGGTTTAAGAGGGTGTGAACAATTCTGAATGGGTGTAGACAAAGCTCTCCATTATGTGTACTAACACATTCAATGGCCATTTTCTAAAAAATTTGTTTACAAATTTGTGTGGAGGCCAAAGCTGGGGTTGACGAGGAGGCATGCAGCCTCCTCAATCTCGGCTAGCAGTCCCTGCCCCTGACAGCAGATCATTCCTCATCTTTGGCCATCACCGGTTGGAAAGGTAACATTATAGCTATACTTGTTAGTCGCTAATGGTTTGTTTGTTAGCTAGCTACAACGTAAGCTAACAGAAATATACAAATTTTAAGCTAGCTACTGGTTGCCAACAGGGCCAAGTAGTCAATACAGCAGAACGACATCACAGCCTTCTTAAATGTCTTCTTAGAGAATCCCTATGTGAGAACGTTACATTTCTATCCATCCTTCTAGTGAGCGGATCGCTGTGTCATCTGCTGACTAGTTAGGGAATTGAGTTCTCAACCAGTGTGCCAAATTTAGTTAAGTAACATGGAGTATTGACGGAGAAATGTCGAGGGATATCATCGTGTCTATAATAACATGGATCTGATGTCATAAACAATGTTAAATGACATTATTGTCAACAGTTGCCTGCTGGCTACATACTTGAGTTTCTCCAGTCTCCAGTGCGGATCCTCAAGTCCAGCAGAGAGCAGTCGCACTCCCAAGTCTTCTGGGTGATTGTACCGAAGATCCAGCTGTCTTAGGTGTGAGGGGTTTGACTTCAGAGCTGATGCCAGAAAACCACAGCCTTCCACTGTGATCAGACAGCCTGACAGCCTGAAAATAGATGATTGTTATTTTAACAACATTGCTGCTACCTTATTGTGGAAAGAGAGATTGGCAGCTACATCTTAAAAACTTCTTATGGCTGCAATCCCGTTAACGGGATCGATATGACAACAGCCAGTGAAAGTGCAGGGTGCCAAATTCAAACAACAGAAATCTCATAATTAAAATTCCTCAAACATACATGTATCTTATACAATTTTAAAGGTAATCTTGTTGTTAATCCCACCAAAGTGTCCGATTTCAAATAGGCTTTTCAGCGAAAGCACCACAAACGATTATGTTAGGTCACCGCAAAATCACAGACAAACACAGTCATTTTTCCAGCCAAAGACTGAAGTCACAAAAAGCAGAAATAGAGATAAAATGAATCACTAACCTTTGATGATCTTCATCAGATGACACTCATAGGACTTCATGTTACACAATACTTATATGTTTTGTTCGATAAAGTTAATATTTATATCCAGAAACCTCAGTTTACATTGGCGCCATGTTCAGAAATGCCTCCAAAATATCCGGAGAAATTGCAGAGAGCCACGTCAAATAACATAAATACTCATCATAAACTTTGATGAAAGATACATGTTTTACATTGAATTAAAAATACACTTGTTCTTAATGCAACCGCTGTGTCAGATTTCAAAAAGCTGTACGACAAAACACAATATTCAATCATCTGAAAACAGCGTTCAGCCACAAAAGCAAGCCATACAGTTACCCGCCAAATTGTGCAGTTAACAAAACTCATAAAAAGCATTATAAATCTTCACTTACCTTTGCTGATCTTCGTCGGAATGCACTCCCAGGACTCCCACTTCCACAAAAAATCATAGTTTTGTTCGGTAATGTCCATCATTTATGTCCAAATAGCTATTTTTGTTAGCGTGTTTGGTAAACAAATCCAACGTCAGGAAGCGCGTTCACTAAAAGCTGACGAAATGTCCAAAAGTTCCATAACAGTCAGTAGAAACATGTCAAACGATGTATTGAATCAATCTTTAGAATGTTTTTAACATAACTCTTGAATAACGTTCCAACCGGAGAATTACATTGACTTCAGATGAGCGATGGAACAGAGCTCCCTCTCATGTGAACGCGCATGGTTAGAGCATGGTCAGGTCATGGCAGACCTGACTAATTCCCCTCTCATTCGGCCCCCCTTCACAGTAGAGGCATCAGACAAGGTTCTACAGACTGTTGACATCTAGTGGAAGCCGTAGGAAGTGCAAACTCATCCATATCTCGCTGTGAATTCAATAGGATCTTGGTTGAAAATCGACCAGCCTCAGAATTCCCACTTCCTGTTTGGATTTTTTCTCAGGTTTTTGCCTGCCATATGAGTTCTGTTATATAATGTTAAATAATAATTTAATAATAATAATATGAATAATAATAATAATAATATGCATATATTAGCAACTGGGACTGAGGAGCAGGCAGTTTACTATGGGCATCTCTGTGCACCTTTCATCCAAGCTACTCAATACTGCCCCTGCAGCCATAAGTTAATTCCTGTATTTTTTGTTGAATAAATACAGGAATACTGACCTCAGAGTCTCCAGTTTACAGTGAGGATTTCCCAGTCCAGAAGAGAGTAATTTCACTCCTGAATCCTGAAGGTCATTGTCACACAGGTCCAGCTCTCTCAGGTGTGAAGAGTTTGAGCTGAGAGCTGATACCAGCATTGCACAGCATGTCTTTGTTAATCTGCATTGTTTTAGTCTACGTAAATAAAAAAGATCATAAACATTTGAACATTTTAACTTTTTATTCATAAAACCAATAAACTATAATCCCGAATAATGTTTGCTAAAAACCAACACAATGTCAAAAAGTATGTACACCAGTTGAGGCTGCTGGGGGGAAGACGGCTCATTTTATTTGCTGAAATCAAGTGAATGGAATTGTATCAAACACATGGTTTTCCATTCCATTCACTCCATTCCAGCGAATGCACTCAATTCAATCCATTATTATGAGCAGTCCTCTCCTCAGCAGCCTCCACTGGTGTACAAAAACTAACTGCACTGGCCTCAATGTATACAGTTTACAGTGGGAATTTCAAACGGATTGGTAATAGATTTCACAAAATGTGTGCACACAAATTCATTTGACTGACCTCAGTGTCTCCAGATTCCCCAGTATGCCAGAAAGCAGATTCACTCCTGAATCCTTCAAGTCATTGTCACTCAGATTAACCTCTCTCAGGTGTGAGGGGTTTGACCTCAGAGCTGAGGCCAGAGAAGCACAGCCTTCCTCTGTGATCCAACAGCCTGACAGCCTGCAGAGAATGTATCATGATTTCACAAACAAACTACAAAAACATATTTTGGGTTTAATTAAAATATCAGTGTGAACACACAAATATTATTCACCTCAGTGTCTCCAGTCTACAATGTGGATCCTTCAGACCAACAGTGAGTAGTTTCACTCCGGAGTCTCCTAGACAATTGTAGCTCAGATCCAGCTCTCTCAAGTGTGATGGTTTTGACCTCAGAGCTGAGACCAAAGAAGCATAGCCTTCCTCTGTGACTCCACAGCCTGACAACCTGCAGAAATATTGTTGTGGTTTCACAAACAAACTGGAGAAATATATTTTTGGTTTGATTATAATGCAAGTCGGCCAATGAAATACTATACATTTGGTCTGGGCTATAGTCATATGAGTACGTACAGAGCTTTTCTGCAGCACCTCACAGCTGGGAGCAGTCTCCTACGTCCCTCTTGTGACGTGGTGTACGTCTTCAGTTTAAACTCATCGAGAACGTCCTCTGACATTTGCAGTATGTAGACCAGCACCGAACAGTGTGCAAGTGAGAGGTTTTGGCATCTCTTCTCTGACCTCAAGAACTCTTGGATTTCATCCTGTACTGAATGGTCTTTCATCTCTATCAAACAGTGGAAAAGATTGATGCACCTTTCAGGGGAGATGTTCTTCTTCTGCATCACCTTAAGGGATTGGATGGTTTTCTGGACGCTCTCTGGACTGCTCTCTGTCTGTCTTATCAGACCTCGTAGGAGTTTCTGATTTGATTCCAGAGAGAGGCCATGAAGGAAGCGGACAAAAAGATCCAGGTGTCCATTCTTGCTCTCCAAGGCTTTATTAACAGCACTCTTCAGAAGCTCTTCCAAGGATTGCTCATTAGAAACAACTCCAGTCCAGTCCAAGGACTTCAGTGCATTCATGTTATTGGTTGTGTAACAATGATATACATAGACAGCAGAGAAAAACTCCTGAATGCTCAGATGGACAAAGCAGTACACCATTCTCTGAGACAACACAGACTCTTCTTTAAAGATTTCTGTGCACACTCCTGAGTACACTGAGGCCTCTTTGACATCAATACCACACTCTTTAAGGTCTTCTTCATAGAACATGAGATTGCCCTTCTCCAGATGTTCAAATGCCAGTTTCCCCAGCTTCAGAAGAACTTCCTTGTCCGACTCCATGAGCTCCTCTTGATCCATCTCATCACTTCCATGATACTTCTGGTTCTTCAGATTGGTCTGAATGAGAAGGAAGTGTATGAACATCTCAGTCAGTGTCTTTGGTATCTCTTTTCTCTTGTCTGTACTTAACATGTACTCAAGGACTATTGCAGAAATCCAGCAGAAGACTGGCATGTGGCACATGATGTAGAGGCTCCTTGATGTCTTTATGTGTGAGATGATTCTGCTGGCCAGGTTCTCATCACTGAATCTCTTCCTGAAGTACTCCTCCTTCTGTGGGTCCTTGAACCCTCGTACCTCTGTCACCTGGTCAACATACTCAGGGGGGATCTGATGGGTTGCTGCTGGTCTTGAAGTTATCCAGAGAAGAGCAGAGGGAAGCAGATTCCCTTTGATGAGGTTTGCCAGCAGCACATCTACAGACGATGTCTGTGTTACATCAGACACCATTTCATTGTGCTGGAAAAACAATGGAAGTCTGCTTTCATCCAGACCATCAAAGATGAACATAGCTTTACATCCAGCAAGTTTCTTCACATCATCTATGTCTAGATCTGTGTGGAAGCTGTTTAGAAGTCTGAGTATACTGTACTGTTCATCTTTAATCAAGTTTATCTCCCGGAAAGGAAGCACAAATATGATATCCACATCTTGGTTTGCCTTCCCTTCAGCCCAGTCTAGGATGAACTTCTGCACAGAGACAGTTTTTCCAATGCCAGCGATGCCCTTCGTCAGCACAGTTCTGATGGGTCTGCCTTGGCCAGGTAAGGGTTTGAAGATGTCATTGCAGTGGATTGCTGTGTCCTGTGAGGTTGGCATTCTGGATGTTGTCTCTAGCTGCCACACCTCATGTTCATTGTTAACCTCTTCACTCTCTCCTTCTGTGATGTAGAGCTCTGTGTAAATTCTGTTCAGGGGAGTTTGAATCCCTGCTTTTACAATGCCTTCTATCACACATCCATACCTCCCTTTCAGACTGGTTTTATGAATCTTTAAAGCTCTCTGCAGGCTGTCATCCACTTCAAGGGAAGAATGAAAAGGATGTGTATCAAATAAATACATTCACGTTATTGTTATTTTCTGTACAGTGGCAAGAAAAAGTATGTGAACCCTTTGGAATTACCTGGATTTCTGCATAAATTTTACATAAAATTTGATCTGATCTTCATCTAAGTCACAACAATAGGCAAAAACAGTGTGCTTAAACTAATAACACACAAATTATTGTATTTTTCTTGTCTATATTGAATACATAATTTAAACATTCACAGTGTAGGTTGGGGAAAGTATGTGAACTCATAGGCTAATGACTTCTCCAAAAGTTGATTGGAGTCAGGAGTCAAATAACCTGGAGTCTAATCAATGAGACGAGATTGGAGATTTTGGTTACAGCTGCCCTGCCCCATAAAAAACACTCAAAAAATATGAGTTTGCTATTCACTAGAAGCATTGCCTGATGTGAACCATGCTTCGAACAAAGAAGAAAATGCGCCTTCTGGAGTGGCCCAGTCAGTCCTGACCTCAACCCGATTGAGATGCTGTGGCATGACCTCAAGAGAGCGGTTCACACCAGACATCTCAAGAATATTGTGGAACTGAAACAGTTTTGTAAAGAGGAATTGGTCCAAAATTCCTCCTGACCTTTGTGCAGGTCTGATCCGCAACTACAGAAAATGTTTGGTTGAGTTTATTTCTGCCAAAGGTGGGTCTACCTGTTATTATTAAACAAGGGTTCAAATACTTTTTTCAAACTGCACTGTGAATGTAATTGTCTGAACACGGTGTGTTCAGTAAGACAAGGAAAATTATAATTGTTTGTGTGTTATTAGTTAAAGCAGACTGTGTTTGTCTATTGTTGTGACTTAGATGAAGATAAGATTTTTTTAAATCGATCAATTTATGCAGAAATCCAGGAAATTCTAAAGGGTTCACATACAATACTTTTTCTTCCCACTGTATTTTCTTAACACATGCTACTAAATGAAAAGCTCCAACTAAAAATGTGATATACACAAAACATAAGCATGGTTTGAACAATGAAACAAATTGTCTTACTCTTTTCAGAGCCTCTTGCATCACTGGGTTCATTTAGTTGCTGTAGTACTGGACATGTTCTGGATCTCTTTCTACACTGAGGACAGCCATAGTCTCCAGAAGAACCAGTCTGCTCCTGGTATCTGGTGATGCACTGTCTGCAGAACCTGTGTCCACAGTTGATAGAGAATTGATCCCTTGACCCCCTCACACACTGCACACCATGATTACAGATAGTCCTGAATGAATCGTGAATAATGATGAGTGAGAATGTTACCGACGCACAAATATCATAACCCCAAGACATGCTAACCTCTCACCATTTAAAAAAAATATTATTTTTAAAAGAAAATTAGGGGGTAGATCAGCTTTAATATTGCAGATAGATTGTGGCTTCCATCAATGTAATTGTCTGCATCATTTCCAATTTCTAAAGATTGTGCATTTAAGATAAACATTTTTGCTAAGAGTATTATTATATTATTGATCGATTGACTTTTCAAATCACCCAGTTGTGCTATTTGCAGAGTTAGCTCCAGGTAAATGTTGCAATTCTTGAGCCATTCCGGAACCTGTGACCAAAAACAAGCTACACGTGGACAGTACCAAGACATGCTAACCTCTCACCATTACAATAACAGGAGAGGTTAGCATTTTTGGAGTGTATGATATTTATGCCTCTGTAACCTTTCAAGCAACGATGTTGAAGTAATAGGCTGTTTTAAAACTCTGTCCTAGCCTACCTCTTTCAGGTAACACATTCAATGCAGAAATAGCCTTATAATTAGCTAACAAATGATGGGTATTGCATAAGCTTCTAACTTATAGCCTCTGTCTCTTGCGCAATACGCACCTGCGCTCCGCTGGCCTCTCTCCTTAAAAAAACACCCCTTTGCTCTTGCTGTCCCTGAAAAAGCTAGACTAGAATAGCTTGCTGGACATTTTTTTTAAGCATTTCTTATACTAATAGGCTATTCAAAGAGGGATGCAAGCTCTTGTTTGCTGAATGTTAAATACAGCAGCCAAGAGAACTCATGGGGAGTTTGAAAGAAGAGAATGTGCGATGGCGGTAGGCTATAGCAGTTATTTATTCAGACCCATAACCACTCATTCTCCTGAAGAGAATAGCCTGATTTTGAAGGAGAGAGGAAATCTCCTCTCTCAAGCCAGGTACTAGGACCATTGACGTAATGATGCCACGAAAGGAAGAGGACGCTTAGCAAACTGCCGACCGTACCCCTTTGTCATTGTCCTTATCACTCATGGTGAAACTACGCATGCCCGCCACTGGACGGAGCCTGCTGCCAGTCTCCCATACATTATCTCCTGCAGTGGATGGGAATGGAATGGGATAATTAGTATTTTTTTGTCATGCTTGTTTTCATATCCACGCCTCGACAACCGTGTGTCTGAATGTGGGGAAGGAACTGTGTTTATTATACTCACACCTGGATGATACCGGACTCTCGATACCCCTGAACTCAAAGGAACCTTGGGTAGAAACAACGTTTTTTTGTGGGACCGCTATTCTGATACACGGCCCATACTGGCTTCGGGGACTTTGACAACCAGTGACTTGCCCCCATTGACCGAGCCACTTGGGAGCACTGTTGACACAGTAAAATGCTTGGGGAGCAGGGCCCCGAAAACACGGCACCTTTCCCGGTCTCTAGCTAGGGTTGTGAGGTCTGCCTCTTTCCCCGCATCGCGGAAGAATCTTCTTTGAACCCGCTCTCCTTCAACGCAACATCTGTCTGTGACAAGACGTCCACCTCTGCCCAGAAGCAACTAGACGGTCAAAAACTGACCTAGAAGCCGTCCCTTTACCTAGGGCAACCCACCTCTGGCCCTGTTCTTCACGCCTCGGGAACATCAGAGTCGCCCCCATGAAGGATTTTCATGGGATAAGGACCTGCTCTGTTTTTGTTTCTCCTCAAAACAGGCCTGTAAGGACTCCATAGCCGAGCCAAACAACTTTATTGGCAAAACTGGCTCATCCAAATATATCCGTCTGTACCTCTCAGGAATCCAGGACCATGTCAACCAGAGACACCACAGTCACCCCATATCCATCCCCACAGCCAGGATAGTACAGCTGGACAGACCTAGTACAAAATCAAGCGTAGAACGGATTTTGATGAGAATCTCTGAAACCAAATTCCCCGCCTCCACGGTCTTATTCAGCTCCTGTAGCAAATCGATATTATACATCTGCAGCATTGTGACCACATTCAATAATCGGGCTGCCACACCCTCAGCCTGGTAACACTTTGTCCAGCTGATCTGCCGAGAAACGACACTGTTTATTTGGAAGCACCATACTAGGATTAGCCCCCTTGTTAGCCTCTGGAGCTAAGTAACTCGCCAGCGTTCCATCCATCGGCGGTGTGCAAACAAGCCCCACCTCCTCCATATACTCTACAGCCTGGCTGAATGAGGGATAAGCGACGCATCACCACTGCAGGGACCGGAAGTAAATACCTTCCCAAAAATGCTGGAGGAACTCTGCTGCCAGGGAGAAGACAGCCAATCCACACCCAGGTGATCTGCCGCCCTATGACCCAGCTCCATCAAAGGCGTATTAACCACCAATGGTTCACTCTCCCTCGGACTGATGTGATACGATTCACACTCTTAAAATCTTCCAGAACAAACCAGGGATATCCAGACTCTGAACACTGTCAGAGAAACCGGACATACAGTATATAGGGAAGGTAATCAGGCAGGTGATTGAGTCCGATGAGGCGCTGATGTGCTTAACAATGGTGACAGGTGTGTGTAATAATGAGCAGCCTGACGACCTCGAGTGCCGGAGAGGGAGTATACGTGACATTAGCGTGTTTCCACCTCAAGCAAACGGGATAGAATCTTTCATTTTCATTGTGAAACCACATGCCCTAGTGTACGGTCAGAGGTTCAAACTTGGCTGGTTAGCCTTTCTGAACGTACTCTTACCACTGTCCATCTTAGTCAAGCAAGGAAGCACTGGCTACACAAGCAGAACAGAAAGTAGTGGGTTTTTAGCCAACACAAATCTTACCCACGCAAGGAAGCATTAGCTACACAAAAGCAGAGCAGAAAGTAGTTCACTTTTAGCTGACACAAAAACCGACCCAAAACTTGCAACATCTAGGGGGTGAGTACTCTCTCCCCACTCACAGACACCTAAGTCAGAGACAAATCTCGTAGTCTTCGTGTGCTTGAAAAGTTTGTAGATTGGGTGACGTTCTTCCTTCAGGCGAGCTGAAGAGCGAAGAATTTAGGAAATAAATGCGAGCCCCGGTATTATAGCCAGGAAGGCAAGGCTTCCGAGGGCGGGGCCCGCATTCATTAACTTGTTGGGCGTGATTTCAGTTTTCAGGTGAATACGATTGGTTGTTGACTCCCGTAGTATGTTACATCGAGTGGCCGACTGAAAGGATAACCAAACTTAGCAATGTTGTAGTATTTACCATACTGTGAGTTGAAAGTACTGTCTCATTCCAACAAACCTTTGGTCAAAGGGTGTTGATCCTCTTTTGAAAGATGCTGGATGATCCATAGACCAATCACTCTTCATGGACAGGCAGCTGGGTACTGGAGACCCTGCTCTCTTGTTCTGGTTGGAGCCTCTGGAATTATTAGCAAGTTTACACAATAAAATGCCAGTTATCAAAGCTTTTATCAATGACAGCAAACATTTATTAATGCTGATACATAATGGGAAACAACAAAAATCTATGAAATAATATGACATCATCCTTTATAGCATAATAATCATCCCCAACATCATCATCATCCTTTGACTATATCATCCCACCTTGGATTGATTACCTTGCTGTCTGAAGCCTCTGGAATTATTAAGTATATTTCCACTATGCGTTTGTGGTTATTAAATCCTATAGTATTCCATACAGAAATGATAGGTAGATATTTAATACTATGACAAAAAAACATTGTGGAATTCCTCCTTTTACAAATCATCAAGTTCAAGTTTTTTTTCAAGTTTATTTTAAGTGATATCATGTATAGCAGTAACCTTACTTTGAGTCCAAGGGCATTGGTCCACTGATAAAATTCGGAGGATTGTCCATAGAGCGATCACTCTTCATAGACAAACAGCTAGGTACTGGAGACTCTGATCTCTGGGTGTGGGGGCTGGCAGTGCCCCCCTCCTCTCTTTCCCAAGAGACACTCATTTAAGGGGTATCTTGCTACTTCCAGGATTAAAGTTCTATAGTCGCACACACATGCACCGGCATACACACACACACACATACGCACACATACCCAAACACACCACTTGGATGACACACACTTCCTTGATCAAACGTATACTTACTAGTGTCTAATAGGCTTCATAAAGATTTGCAACACTACACAGAATGGCACATGATAAGTCGATCAAACACCCATCAAATGATAAAAGAAGTTGTCCCATAATTCGGGATTAACTTTTTCTGCTCAGTCATTTAGATTATTGTTCTAAAATACTTACTTTACTTTCTTTAGAGTTTACAGGCTATCCTGTTCTGTCATCTCAAAATGGATCCTGTACATGAACAAATTTACTTTCTGTTTCAACTACGCTTTCTCCACACCATAAGGATTAATCATTAACAACTGTGGTTAGACAGACAGAAACAAGGACATCAAATTCTCCCATTATTTCCGGGTCTTTTTACACACATTGTATGGTAATGTCACAGGTGGGCTCTGGACCCAGGTCTCCCATGGGAGAAACCAACGTCTTAACGAATAGCTGAATAGGAAATTCCCCCGTGGCTCGAGGTTGACAAGGATTTTGAGGTCGCAAACAGGGCTACCTCATCCCGAGACCATGAGCCAAATCATCTGCTACAGTAACACTTTACTTGGCATATTGTAGTTATTCATTCATACAGTATGTTGTTATAATGCGTTCACACACAAGCAGGATTGTTGTGTCAACAATTTGACAAGTAAATATTCAACAGACAACAATATTTACAAACACCAAGGAAAAGCAATAACAACAAGGTCTATGATTTATGAATAAACTGTTTTTAGAACATGGTCATTCTAGTAATGAATAACTAGTTTACAAGGTCTGTCAACTAAGGTAAATATCATGAAAATGTAGATAATAATCATGTGTTTACTCATGACTAAGTAGTGAGTATTGATTCTTGCTACGGTGTACACTGCGGAACATGACTATAATTATAGTGAAACATAATGTTGATTTGACACAAGAACCACCTATCACAGGGAAACTGAGGAGGAGCAATCCCAAAACCTGGATAGATCTATTGAGTGAATGTGGTGTGGAATGTGTGCAAGTCGAGAACACACTGTAGAAGGACAGAGTGCTGGCCGGCTAATCCAGATGCACTCCTACTTTGTGGCAGCCGGAGGAGAGGACAGGTACTGTATGTCAGTTCTCTTATTTCTGTGCCAGGCAGAGTAACTGTCATCCTCACAGTACAGACACTCCAAGACTTGTAATTGTATCCAAGTTCACAGATATTAAGCCCTCCACTCGTGCTGATTCCTTTATATCCCACTCCTATCAATCCCTCACCCACTCAGTTCTGCCTCCCAGTAACAATGCCTAGACACACCCTCTCTACACAGAACCTGTACATAACCTCAAATCTCTCTTTGTGTGATGAGGATACGGCTGCTCCTCTCTCCTAAGTGTCACCTTTCTGTTCGCCTCAGAGAGAGGCCTGGGTGCTGTGTTTGAGTCCAGTGTGAGCTCACATGCATCTAATTGGGGAGATCAGTACATAGTATATTATAAATCATCATTATTCACATCAGAATGTTATTTCACTTTTCACTTATTCATACATTTAATGTAGATGTTTCTAGGTACAGCCTAGGGAGTGATTTTCACCTATATTTGCTATGCCGGATAAAAAACAATATAAAGAGGACAATGAAGAATAAACTAGTAAGTCCTTATATCCACAGAGGCAAAAAGATCATACCCACAAAACATGCTCACCATTACCAATAACAGGGGAGGTAAAAAGAAAAACATGTTGGGGGGGGGTATTTATACATCTGTAACATTCTCACTCATCATTGCTCATGATTCATTCATGATTATCCGTAATCATGGTAGCTTCCACATTTATGTAGAAGTGTTCAGAAACAGTCTATTCTTCTTTACAAAAGTGACTCCAAAATCATTTCTATTGGACACAACATATTCTGAAACCAGTGCTTGACTTGAGCCAGAGCTGTCTAGAGCGCTATACAAGCACTTCACATTTTGGGGAATTGGGTACTGGCTCCTCTATAAAAACAAAGTCAAAGAAAGTACAGTATTGTCACGCCCTGACCGTAGATTGCTTTGTATGTTTCTATTTTATGTTTGGTCAGGGTGTGATGTGGGTGGGCATTCTATGTTTGTATGTCTAGGTTTTGTATTTCTATGTTTTAGCCTGGTATGGTTCCCAATCAGAGGCACTGTCTATCGTTGTCTCTGATTGAGAGCCATACTTAGGTAGCCTGTTTTCCCACTGTTAGTTGTGGGTGGTTATTTTCTGTTTAGTGTTTGTATCACCTGTCAGAACTGTTTCGGTTATTCCTTTTGTTATTTTGTATTTAGTGTTCAGTTTCGAATAAATAATATGAACACGTATCACTTGGTCCTCACCTTCTTCATCTGAATGCTGTTACAAGTATGAAGATAGGCAGAAACTGCCTCTCCAATAGAAATCTTCGATCACACTTGTATGCGATTGTCATGGCGACGTTGGCTGACAAATATCATGCGTAGAATCACGTCATCGGGCCTAATGTTGGTCTCGCACCGAACTGCGCATGTGCAGACCGTCAAATCAAAGGCACTCCTTCGATATAAAGTAGTTTTTCACAATAATTAAAATGTGTCAGTTTGTCACTTCAAAGAGGTTGGAGTAATAACATGTTGAACTACTTAAGACAATCGCTCGAATCTAGGTTGTGCCTTTAGATTTCGAGAAAATTAACAACTAAGGAAGAATTTTTCACTTCTCACGTTCTCGGGAAGTCTCCCGATGTTGCACCCCCACCCTGCACAGCCAGAAGAGGACTGGCCATCCCTCATAGCCTGGTTCCTCTCTAGGTTTTTTCCTAGATTCTGGCCTTTCTAGGGAGTTTTTCCTAGCCACCATGCTTCTACACCTGCATTGCTTGCTTTGGGGTTTTAGGCTGGGTTTCTGTACAGCACTTTGTGACATCAGCTGATGTAAGAAGGGCTTTATAAACACATTTGATTGATTGATTGCACCTCTGGTTTTAGAAACTGTGACAAAGTAGCCTATTCCCGGCCCAGATTCACACACCGAGGAAAATGTGACATGGGTCCAGATTCACAAACCTAGGCAAAAAATATGGAGCAAAATAGCTGCCAAAGCTTGAACAAACGTATCATTAGGATCGTAAGAAAATCCATACGTTAACTGTTAGGATCATAAGAAAAGCCATGCATGAAACATGAAACGTAAACGTTAAATTAGATCTGTAAACGTACAAACACTATTTTACAACTATGAATGAACATTTACATGTTCAATATTTACTTTACGTCTCCCTTGGTTACAGATCTTTTTTATACGTACAAACTTTTGTCAATAATGTGGCATCTGCAAAGGACATGAACTGAATGTACCTAGTCGAAGTTAGCTAGTCAATTAAACAACTCTAGCCCAGACGTAAGAATTGCTTTGCAGCTTCCGGTTTCATTTCCAAAATAGAAGTCTAGAACTTGTTTTAGAACTGCCTTTGATGACAACGTTATACCAGTAGATGGCGTAGTATAGGCTATAGGCAAATGACTTGTGTGAGAATGATAAAGACACAAGAGCCTTTTAAAATAACTGCCTGAGCTGCAAAATAGAAAGTGAATATGATTCAGGCCTATTGTGCTATCTAAACATGCCATGCTGTTGTGTGCTATTTAATGGCCATATAATTGCTTATTTTATTTTTATAGACGCGTGGGGCTACTGTGGTGATCATGTAATGTAATGAATCACACTTTTTCCAGTGTTTGGGAGCGCGGACTGTAGGCCTTATATTAGGCATTTTGACTGTTGTATTAGTGAATTCCACTCTGTATGGAGGCTTGTTATAGCCATTTGCGTTGCACAATCCCATCAGAGGCTATATCCATATCAATAAACGAGACAAATCAAAATATTGAAGTCTTGGCTATAACCTGTCCTGAGCGAAATAGCCAAGGGGTCCCAAATGGTCAAGCCTATATGTAGCCTATTCTTATTGCCAGATCTGTTTTCCCTATCAGCCACTGCACGTGCATAAATATTTTGTTTACAATTTATTTAGAGGCTATATTTAGAGGCCTGTGAACTAGGGTCTCTTTTTATTGGGAGTCCTATAAAAAAAAACAGGGATCTGACCCATCAAAGGCCACACAAACTTTACGGTGATCTCGATTCAGATGCCTAATCACTCCTCTTCACTGTGAGCAGGCCTCATCTGGAGGTGAGCTGCCACAGTGTCTTGTTGAGCAGCTAGTTTAACATGTAAAACCAGGATGTGCCATGGAGAACCCTAGAGGGTGATGAGATTTCAGGGTAGAGGTGAAGACTTGTATTCAACTGAACTGCTGCACAAGCAGCATTGTGTCCCCTCTCCCAGGAGAGGCTTCGACACACAGTTTACTGCTACCTCACTTATTTCACCAGCAAGGTGTATGGCTCATAAGATTTTGAGATTGTCACGCTTAAAGTACACCCATACTTGCGAGGCGACTGCAGTGATCCTGATCTTTCTGCATATATCCCACTTGATCAAGAGGTAAAGTAAATTTGTTTAAATAAAAGTAAAAGTAAAGTTGCTGCTTGCATGCCCATGAGCTGAAGGAACAGACTGAATGCCAGTGATAATCTATGTGGAAACAGAGAGGGACAATCAGAATATCCTTTATACCGATACCTATTGGTAACTGGGGCTTTTATCCAGCAGGACACCAAGGTCATGCCAATTAAGTTTTGTTGTGTGAGGGAATTGATGTAGTTAATATGGTGATGTGGGTTCATGATATACTGTACAGTATTATACATAAAAGGACTGAAAAGACTGAATGTAAAGAAACGGGTGACATAACCGAAAGACACTGAATGCAAAAATAAATATTAAAATCATTGTGGTAGGAACTGGAAGACAAACCTTTCAATACATAATACCAATATTACCAATAATGTTTTGGTTAGAACATTTGTGATGAACTATTTAAGTGTTACTTACTTATTTAGCCTTCAATGTTTAGTTGCCAATTAGTTACATTATACAAGCATTTCAAATGTATATTGTGTTGCATGAGAACACACCTGTTACTGCAAGCCATGGACAAAGGCACAGCAACTTGGAGTGTGAATGTGAGGGCTCCGGTGAGTTGAGAAGGGTATTATTAGCTAACCACCAATTTAACAAAACATTTTGGGCAGTCTGTTACTCTGTAGATTATTTGTGCTTGATTTGGACTAGTGAGTCTGTAAACTCTAACGTTAGCTAGCTCTTAACTAGCTAGCTGTCACGCCCTGACCACAGAGAGCCCTCGGGGTTCTCTATGGTGTTTTAGGTCAGGGCGTGACTAGGGGGGTTTTCTAGTATTTGTATTTCTATGTTTGTTTTTGTGTATGGTTCCCAATTAGAGGCAGCTGATTATCGTTGTCTCTAATTGGGGATCATACTTAAGTTGTCATTTTTTCCCACCTGCATTGTGGGATATTGTTTTGTGTGTGCATGTTACACCACGGCTTTCACGTTCGTTGTTTGTTATTTTTGTAGTTTCACTTTGTATTAAAATATGTGGAACTCAACTCACGCTGCGCCTTGGTCCGTCCTTATCGACGAGCGTGACACTAGCTAACGTTAGCAAGCTAGCTAACTCTAGCTAACGGTTAACATTAGCTGGGTAATTCTTGGGCTGCAGTAATATTTTTTAAAAATTAACTTATTTTTTGTAATAGAATAAATGCATTTTCTGAACACCCCACAATGTTAAGTACATATTAAACCTTCAAGAAAACATATTTTCCCACCTCAGGCATTAAAGCCCTTTTATTATTGTCCATATTTGTCTGATATGGACACCATTTATCTTCAACCCCGTCACAGACAATATGGAAGTTGTCTTCAACACCGTCACAGACAATATGGAAGTTGTCTGAATATGATTGAGACTAGGGTGGCAGGGTTGAATACTGTAACAGGGTTGAAGAGACACATCGGTTTCCATGTAAAACTAGTTTAGTTTACTATCAAAATCCATCCAAGATTTACCCCAAAACATTGCATTTCATTGTATTCAACCATGTAATAAGGACATTAGATATATTTAGAATAATCTGGGTTTTATTAACCAAACTGCAGTAAATATCGAAACAAATAATAACACATCAGGGATTAAGGTAATTAATAACATTCAACAGTTTTCATCAAAAAAGCTCAATGTGTCATCAAACTTTAGGCAAATTTTCCAAGGGCATTTAGAATGGTAGAACAGCTGTAACTACAGCACTAGTGTCAGCATGACTATCCTTCTTCTCAGGAGCACCATATTCATTAATTTATGGTTTTCTTCCTGAGAGTCTGGCCCACACATCTCTCTCAACCTCTATTTGGCGGTATGTCACACGCTGTGGAATCATCTCAAGGACTTCGTCAAACTGATACCAGTGGATGTCGTCTCAAGAAGGCCAGAAAAATCTGTTTGGTCCTAAACGATGCATACATTTCACTTGTACACTCATTTTTATCTGTGCCGTAGATGATTCCTGGATAAAGGTCATCATCATATTCCACTACACACCACTGCCCAAGAAGACCTGGATTTCCCCACTGGATTTCGTCCACAGGTTGTGGAATTTCCTCATTGGCTGGCTTTTCTGGAGCAGCCAGGACCTTCTGCCTGAAACTGAAGTGCTGTGTGTTAAAGCATGTACAGTTTAGGTCCTTCTTTGTTGAACAAAGGCAGCTGACATCACGAGAGATCAGCTCAACAGGGGCAAGGGTGATGACCTGACCTGGATTTTGTGGAGGAACACCGTGCAGGACGTTTGGCATTTGCCAGAGAACACCAAGATTGGCAAATTCGCCACTGGCGCCCTGTGCTCTTCACAGATGAAAGCAGGTTCACACTGAGCACATGAGCACATGTGACAGACGTGACAGAGTCTGGAGACGCCGTGGAGAACGTTCTGCTGCATGCAACATCCTCCAGCATGACCGGTTTGGCGGTGGGTCAGTCAGGGTGTGGGGTGGCATTTCTTTGTGGGGCCGCACAGCCCTCCATGTGCTCGCCAGAGGTAGCCTGACTGCCATTAGGTACCGAAATGAGATCCTCAGACCCCTTTTGAGACCATATGCTGACACATGCACATTTGTGGCCTGCTGGAGGTCATTTTGCAGGGCTCTGGCAGTGCTCCTCCTTGCACAAAGGCGGAGGTAGCGGTCCTGCTGCTGGGTTGTTGCCCTCCTACGGCCTCCTGCACGTCTCCTGATGTACTGGCCTGTCTCCTGGTATTGCCTCCATGCTCTGGACACTACGCTGACAGACACAGCAAACCTTCTTGCCACAGCTCGCATTGATGTGCCATCCTGGATGAGCTGCACTACCTGAGCCACTTGTGTGGGTTGTAGACTCCGTCTCATGCTACCACTAGAGTGAAAGCACCGCCAGCATTCAAAAGTGACCAAAACATCAGCCAGGAAGCATAGGAACTGAGAAGTGGTCTGTGGTCACCACCTGCAGAACCACTCCTTTATTGGGGGTGTCTTGCTAATTGCCTATAATTTCCACCTTTTGTGTATTCCATTTGCACAACAGCATGTGAAATTTATTGTCAATCAGTGTTGCTTCCTAAGTGGACAGTTTGATTTCACAGAAGTGTGATTGACTTGGAGTTACATTGTGTTGTTTAAGTGTTCCCTTTATTTTTTTGAGCAGTGTATAAAGTGGCTAGTAATAAATTGATTACATCAATTTTTCCATTATTAAAGTGGCAGGAGTTGAGTCAGTATGTTGGCAGCAGCGACTCAATGTTAGTGGTGGCTGTTTAACAGTCTGATGGCCTTGAGATAGAAGCTGTTTTTCAGTCTCTCGATCCCCGCTTTGATGCACCTATACTGACCTCGCCTTCTGGATGATAGCGGGGTGAACAGGCAGTGGCTCGGGTGGTTGATGTCCTTGATGATCTTTTTGGACTTCCTGTGACATCGGGGGGTGTAGGTGGCCTGGAGTGCAGGTAGTTTGCACCCGGTGATGCGTTGTGCAGACCTCACTACCCTCTGGAGAGCTTTACGGTTATGGGCGGAGCAGCTGCCGTACCAGGCGGTGATACAGCCCGACAGGATGCTGTCGCTGCTGCGCCTTCTTCACCATGCTATCTGTGTGGGTGGACCATTACAGTTAGTCCGTGATGTGTACACCGAGGAACTTAAAACTTTCCACCCTCTCCACTACTGTCCCGTCAATGTAGATAGGGGGCTGCTCCCTCTGCTGTTTCCTGAAGTCCACGATCACCTCTTCAAATGGGGGGACACTTGACCAAAACTGCTACAGACCTATATCTATCCTACCCTGCCTTTCTAAGGTCTTCGAAAGCCAAGTCAACAAACAGATTACCGACCATTTCGAATCCCACCATACCTTCTCCGCTCAGCAATTTGGTTTCAGAGCTGTTCATGGGTGCACCTCAGCCACGCTCAAGGTCCTAAACGATATCCTAACCGCCATCGATAGGAAACAATACTGTGCAGCCGTATTCATTGACCTGGCCAAGGCTTTCGACTCTGTCAATAACCACATCCTCATCGGCAGACTCGATAGCCTTGGTTTCTCAAATGATTGCCTCGCCTGTTTCACCAACTACTTCTCTGATAGAGTTCAGTGTGTCAAATCGGAGGGCCTGTTGTCCGGGCCTCTGGCAGTCTCTATGGGTGTGCCACAGGGTTCAATTCTTGGACCGACTCTCTTCTCTGTATACATCAATGATGTTGCTCTTGCTGCTGGTGAGTGTCTGATCCACCTCTACGCAGACGACACCATCCTGTATACTTCTGGCTCTTCTTTGGACACTGTGTTAGCAACCCTCCAGAACAGCTTCAATGCCATACAACTCTCCTTCCGTGGCCTCCAATTGCTCTTAAATACAGGTAAAACTAAATGCATGCTCTTCAACCGATCGCTGCCTGCAACTGCCCGCCCATCCAACATCACTACTCTGGACAGTTCTGACTTAGAATATGTGGACAACTACAAATACCTAGGTGTCTGGTTAGACTGTAAACTCTCCTTCCAGACTCACATCAAACATCTCCAATCCAAAGTTAAATCTAGAATTGGCTTCCTATTTCGCAACAAAGCATCCGTCACTCATGCTGCCAAACATACCCTTGTAAAACTGATCATCCTACCGATCCTCGACTTCGGCGATGTCATTTACAAAATAGCCTCCAATAACCTACTCAACAAATTGGATGCAGTCTATCACAATGCCATCCGTTTTGTCACCAAAGCCCCATATACTACCCACCACTGCGACCTGTACGCTCTCGTTGGCTGGCCCTCGCTTCATACTCGTCGCCAAACCCACTGGCTCCAGGTCATCTACAAGACCCTGCTAGGTAAAGTCCCCCCTTATCTCAGCTCGCTGGTCACCATAGCAGCACCCACCTGTAGCACGCGCTCCAGCAGGTATATCTCTCTGGTCACCCCCAAAACCAATTCTTCCTTTGGCCGCCTCTCCTTCCAGTTCTCTGCTGTCAATGACTGGAACGAACTACAAATATTTCTGAAACTGGAAACACTTATCTCCCTCACTAGCTTTAAGCACCAGCTGTCAGAACAGCTCACAGATTACTGCACCTGTACATAGCCCATCTATAATTTAGCCCAAACAACTACCTCTCCCCCTACTGTATTTATTTATTTTGCTCCTTTGCACCCCATTATTTCTATCTCTACTTTGCACATTCTTCCACTGCAAATCTACCATTCCAGTGTTTTACTTGCTATATTGTATTTACTTCGTCACCATGGCCTTTTTTTTGTCTTTACCTCCCTTATGTCACCTCATTTGCTCACATTGTATATAGACTTATTTTTGTACTGTATTATTGACTGTATGTTTGTTTTACTCCATGTGTAACTCTGTGTTGTTGTATGTGTCGAACTGCTTTGCTTTATCTTGGCCAGGTCGCAATTGTAAATGAGAACTTGTTCTCAACTTGCCTACCTGGTTAAATAAAGGTGAAATAAAAAATAAATAAAAAATCTCCTTTGTTTTGTTGATATTGAGTGTGAGGTTATTTTCCTGACACCACACTCCAAGGGCCCTCACCTCCTCCATGTAGGCCGTCTCGTCGTTGTTGGTAATCAAGCCTACCACTGTAGTGTCGTCTGCAAACTTGATGATTGAGCAGGAGGCGTGCATGGCCACGCAGTCGTGGGTGAACAGGGCTGAGAACGCACCCTTGTGGGGACCCAGTGTTGAGGATCAGCAGGGTGGAGATATTGTTACACTCACCACCTAGGCGGCGGCCGTCAGGAAGTCCAGGACCCAGTTGCACAGGGCGGGGTCGAGACCCAGGGTCTGGGGCGGTAAGCAAATTGGAGTGGGTCTCGAGTGTCAGGTAGGGTGGAGGTGATATGGTCCTTGACTAGTCTCTCAAAGCACTTCATGATGATGGAAGTGAGTGCTACAGGGCGGTAGTCATTTAGCTCAGTTACCTTAGCTTTCTTGGGAACAGGAACAATGGTGGCCCTTTTGAAGCATGTGGCAACAGCAGACTGGGATAAGGATTTATTGAATATGTCTGTAAACACACCAGCCAGCTGGTCTGCGCATGCTCTGAGGCCGCGGCCGGGGATGCCTTCTGGGCCTGCAGCCTTGCGAGGGTTAACACGTTTAAACGTTTTACTCATATTGGCTACAGTGAAGGAGAGCCCGCAGGTTTTGGTAGCGGGCCGTGTCAGTGATATGACCCAGATGCAGACACAGGAGGCGGATAGTATGAGTCTCAGAGTTTATTATAGTACAAGAGGCAGGCAAAAGGTAAGTCAAGGCCGGCAAATGGTCGTAATCCAAATCAGAGTCAGGCAGGTACAGGACGGCAGGCAATCGGTAGGTCAAGGCAGGCAAAGAGTCGTAATCTAAATCAGAGCTGCAGGAGACAAAGGGCTGTGAGACAGAGGTTTAATCCTAGACACATGAAAGGTGGGATGTATACGCAGGGTGCGGGGCAACAGAAGACGAACAGCACAGGGGCTAAGAATCTTAGAGATGGGAAAAGGGCCGATTAAACGGGGGGAAGGTTTACTGGACTCCACCCGTAGGGGCAGATCTTGAGTGGACAGCCATACCCTCTACCCCAGACGATAGCAAGTAGCAGGGGCCGATATCCCATGGAACACTCGAAAGGCGAGAGACCAGTGGCTGAGCAGGGAAGGGTGTTGTGGGCGTATTCCACCCACAAAAGTTGCTGGTTCCAGGGTGTGGGGTTGGCAGAGACGAGGCAATGAAGAGCCGTCTCCAGGTTCTGATTGGCTCGCTCCGACTGGCCGTTAGACTGGGGGTGAAAACCACAAGACAGGCTGGCCGACGACTCAATGAAGTTGCAGAACGCCTTCCAGAACCGGGACGAGAACTGAGGACCGTGATCGGAGACCATGTTCACCGGAAGTCCATGGATCTGGAAGACGTGCTGCACCATGAGCTGGGCTGAGGGTAACTTTGGAAGGGGAATGAAATGGGCGGCTTTGGAAAACCTATCCACCACCGTAAGGATAGTGGTGTTGCCATCTGATGGAGGGAGACCAGTGACGAAGTCCATGGATATATGATAACAGGCAGTGGTTGAAGGAGGCCAGCCAGAACTTGCCACAGAGTCTTATTCTGAGCAAACACAGTGCAGGCGGTGACGCGGAGACATCAGGAACCATGGTGGGTCACCAAAAATGTTGTCCTACAAAGGCCAGGGTCCGACGGGAGCCAGGAGGATGGTGAACAGCGTCTCTTCCACCTCAGGAAGCTGAAGAAATTTGTCTTGGCCCCTAAAACTCTCAGAAACTTTTACAGATGCACAACTGAGAGCATCCTGTCGGGCTGTATCACCGCCTGGTACGGCAACTGCACCGCCCGCAACCGCATGGCTCTCCAGAGGGTAGTGCGGTCTGCCCAATTCATCACCGGGGGTACACTGCCTTCCTTTCAAGACACCTTCAGCGCCCGATGTCACAGGAAGGCCAAAAAGATAATCAACCACCTGAGCCACGGCCTGTTCACCCCACTCTCATCCTGAAGGCGAGGCCAGTACAGGTGCATCAAAGTTGGGGCCCGAGAGACTGAAAAACTGTTTCTATCTCAAGGCTATCAGACTGGTAAATAGCCATCACTAGCTGGCTACCACTAGGTTACTCAACCCTGCACCTTAGAGGCTGTTTCCCTATGTACACAGACATGGAATCACTGGTCACTTTAAAAATGGAACACTAGTCACTTTAATAATGTTTACATACTGTTTTACTAATTTCATATGTAGTATATACTGTATTCTACTGTATTTTAGCCAATGACACGCCGACATTGCTCCTCCTAATATATATATATATATATATATATACAGTGGGGAGAACAAGTATTTGATACACTGCCGATTTTGCAGGTTTTCCTACTTACAAAGCATGTAGAGGTCTGTAATTTTTATCATAGGTACACTTCAACTGTGAGAGGCGGAATCTAAAACAAAAATCCAGAAAATCACATTGTATGATTTTTAAATAATTAATTTGCATTTTATTGCATGACATAAGTATTTGATCACCTACCAACCAGTAAGAATTCCGGCTCTCACAGACCTGTTAGTTTTTCTTTAAGAAGCCCTCCTGTTCTCCACTCATTACCTGTATTAACTGCACCTGTTTGAACTCGTTACCTGTATAAAAGACACCTGTCCACACACAATCAAACAGATTCCAACCTCTCCACAATGGCCAAGACCAGAGAGCTGTGTAAGGACATCAGGGATAAAATTGTAGACCTGCACAAGGCTGGGATGGGCTACAGGACAATAGGCAAGCAGCTTGGTGAGAAGGAAACAACTGTTGGCGCAATTATTAGAAAATGGAAGAAGTTCAAGATGACGGTCAATCACCCTCGGTCTGGGGCTCCATGCAAGATTTCACCTCGTGGGGCATCAATGATCATGAGGAAGGTGAGGGATCAGCCCAGAACTACACGGCAGGACCTGGTCAATGACCTGAAGAGAGCTGGGACCACAGTCTCAAAGAAAACCATTAGTAACACACTACGCCGTCATGGATTAAAATCCTGCAGCGCACGCAAGGTCCCCCTGCTTAAGCCAGTGCATGTCCAGGCCTGTCTGAAGTTTGCCAATGACCATCTGGATGATCCAGAGGAGGAATGGGAGAAGGTCATGTGGTCTGATGAGACAAAAATAGAGCTTTTTGGTCTAACTCCACTCGCCGTGTTTGGAGGAAGAAGAAGTATGAGTACAACCCCAAGAACACCATCCCAACCGTGAAGCATGGAGGTGGAAACATCATTCTTTGGGGATGCTTTTCTGCAAAGGGGACAGGACGACTGCACCGTATTGAGGGGAGGATGGATGGGGCCATGTATCGCGAGATCTTGGCCAACAACCTCCTTCCCTCAGTAAGAGCATTGAAGATGGGTCGTGGCTGGGTCTTCCAGCATGACAACGACACGAAGCACACAGCCATGGCAACTAAGGAGTGGCTCCGTAAGAAGCATCTCATGGTCCTGGAGTGGCCTAGCCAGTCTCCAGACCTGAACCCAATAGAAAATCTTTGGAGGGAGCTGAAAGTCCGTATTGCCCAGCGACAGCCCCGAAACCTGAAGGATCCGGAGAAGATCTGTAGGGAGGAGTGGGCCAAAATCCCTGCTGCAGTGTGTGCAAACCTAGTCAAGAACTACAGGAAACGTATGATCTCTGTAATTGCAAACAAAGGTTTCTGTACCAAATATTAAGTTCTGCTTTTCTGATGTATCAAATACTTATGTCATGCAATAAAATGCAAATTAATTACTTAAAAATCATACAATGTGATTTTCTGGATTTTTGTTTTAGATTCCGTCTCTCATAGTTGAAGTGTACCTATGATAAAAATTACAGACCTCTACATGCTTTGTAAGTAGGAAAACCTGCAAAATCGGCAGTGTATCAAATACTTGTTCTCCCCACTGTATATATATTTCTTAATTCCATCCTTTTACTTTTAGATGTATGTGTATTGTTGTGAATGGTCAGATACTACTGCACTGTTGGAGCTAGGAACACAAGCATTTCACTACACCCGCAATAACATTGGCTAAGTATGTGTGTGTGACCAATACAATTTGAATTGATTTGATCCTTACAGAAGCCAGGCAAGGATCTCAGCATAGCTGGAGTTGCAGAGATGGAATCTTATGTAATGGATTGTAGAGGGGTATCTTAAATACATGGCTGTCACTTTATTAACTCCTTCCAAGAGTAATGTTTAGCCCGGTAGACCAATCTTATCTTGCGAGCTCACATTGTTGAAAAATTGATCCGTCTAGCCTCTCACCTATTCACAATTGTTTGGAATAAGCTCTGCTGTGTATGCAGCAGAGCAGCAGCCTGCTGTGATATGCTATGGGGTTAGGCATGATTGACTAACTGCTGGCTGACCAGGGGTGCTCTCGTGCACTTCATGAGTCATTGTTCTTAATGAACGCTGGCCCTATCATCTGTAATTTCATTTGGTAACGCTCCTAGACTCAACATGGTTTCAAGCACAGGGGCCATACTGACAAATTATGCACAGTCAAATGTGAGTGGAGTGGTCAGTATGGTTTACCAGGCTAAGTAAAGCTGGGTATTTCACTCTGACCTCTACCCAACAGGTACAGACATCGTGTCCCATCTGTCTGGAAATGTATCTCGTCGCTAACTTTGAGGCTCATGACAGTTTTTGTGAGGGGTAATATACAGTATTACCGGGCGGCAGGTAGCCTAGTGGTTCGAGCATTGGGCCAGTAGTCGAAAGGTTGCTAGATCGAAACCCCGAGCTGACAAGGTAAAAATCTGTTGTTCTGCCCCTGAACAAGGCAGTTAACCCACTGTTCCTAGGCCGTCATTGTAAATAAGAATTTGTTCTTAACTGACTTGCCTAGTTAAATAAAGGTTACATTTTTTTAAATTATATTGTGTGCTTAGGGTCGCTGTCCTGTTGGAAAGTGAACCTTCGTCCCAATCTGAGGTCCTGAGCACTCTGGAGCAGGTTTTCATCAAGGATCTCTCTGTACTTTGCTCCATTCATCTTTCCCTCGATCCTGACTAGTCTCCCAGTCTCCCATGATGCTGCCATCACCATGCTTCACCGTAGGGATTGTGCCAGGTTTCCTCCAGACGTGACACTTGGCATCCAGGCCAAAGAGATCAATCTTGCTTAAACTCAGTCAAATTCCATTCATATTTATTCCTCAGAGATCCTAGAACGTAACCAGACTTCACTATATCATTAGGAGTGTAGTATATCCTATAGGACACCAAATTTGGTCAGAGAGCGCCGCCGTCATGGTGCGCCGATGACACAGGCGGTCTTTACTTGATTGACTGTAACTTTGTCAAATAAGCACCAATCGGGGTCAAACAAAGCTGCTAGATAGCCAATGAGCTGGGCTTTACGGGGGAAACCTGTCCAAGTATACAGATTTGACGATATTCTTGCAGATAAATGTAATGTAAATGTACATTTGGGCAAATCGTGAAGGACATCTGGGTGACCACACGACATGTCATGTAGCTCGCTCATACTTCAAGTTATCAGTCTGAAACTTTGCACATACACTGCTGCCCTCTTGTGGACACAATTGAAATTACAACCAGAGTAATGCCTGGATTTAGGACCTATCTGTTGCATTTCAAAGATGGTGGTAGAAAACAAATTTAAAAAACGTGTTTTTTTATTTGTATTTTCTTCTACCAGATCTATTGTGTTATATTCTCCTACATTCAATTGAAAAAAAACGATCTTATAAGCATGGTCCGTAAACAATTCTCATCAATAAATTAACTTTACTCTGTGATTTGTTGATGTGAATAAACAAAAAATTGCATATTTACTTAAAGCATGGTTTTTTCCATGCGTTTTCGTGGATGTTTGTCTCCAGTCTGAGAATCCGACCTGTGACGCAGTCACTTTACCAATAGATATATGAATGAATAATGTCAAGATTTTGTCTTTTTGGTCTAACTGTTGGGATGCAGCCAGAGGATGAGATGCAGGAAAACAATGTACAGGTGTGACCAACTACATTACAGTACTTACTGACATCTTCGTTTGGCAAGTGATATTATTGTTTGAGAGAATTATTAATTTTACAATGGAAATGTAATTGATCATATTTGCCGTTCAGGCCCAACCCACCACAGTAAACACTTTGCATATGAGCAGGGGTGCAACTGTCACTGGGGACGGGGGGTGGATTGCATTTTTGTTCCCCCCCAGTTTTATCATTGGAAAGTGATACAAAACAAGCACAGTGCTTTAGGACCATGCAGATGCCTCCGAGCGGTCGAGTAGGCTGTTTGGAGCGTTTATGTAAATAAATTATGGCCCCTTATAACTTCTAAATCCAAGGTTGCACCCCTGCATATGAGCCAGAAATGATTTAATCTTGTCTTTCAGGACCAATGGAAGGCAAACAACAATATGAGCGAGTAACCATCCCATCTGTCATGCAGTGGTTGAGCGGCCAAGCCCACGTGCCCTTACTACCAAGACAAAATAATAGATTTTATCACCAATGTCCTCTTTGATCATAACTGTCTTGTGCACAACCCTAGTCAGAGTTTGTGTTTTCCTACAGTAAGTGCTTGCTCGAAAACTGTCACGTTACACATGAGAACCTATGCAGATTTTAAGCATGTCTTCACACAGGCAATTTGCTATGGTGGGCAGGGGTTTCACAATGTTTAAAATGGTAAATTGAGTCCAGTAGGATACAGTAAAATGTTTTGAGGCATGAAAATGTTGTGTTAAATTTAGCAAACAAATTTTTAAGATGTTGTCCCCACACTCTTGAGTGTGTTGCCGAGAGCTTAACCTTAGAGACAATGCAGAGTTCTTATATAGTAGATCAAAAAGTGCTTAGTCATAGCTGGTTTCACCCCTCCCATGCAGATTGGGGGGCATCATAAGCCACCTCGGGTTCATCTTGTGGTTATCTAAAACCTGGTGTTGTTTTAACCCCCAACCAGACTTAGTTTCCCAAATGCCAGGATGATTAGGAAAAATGAGGGTTTTGTTCTACTCCTCCAGGCTATCTCTACCTCGTTTACACCCACCACATCTTGTCTATGGAATGCAGTCTTTAAGTTTTATCACCAAGTCATCTGTCAGCTCAAGCCCCAGAGGCCCAAGTCAGTCCTATAGACACTGATGAGAGAGTACTCATCAAAGCTATTCGATGCATAAAGAGTATTATAACATAATCTTGTAATTTCTCTCTCACACAAACTGGGCAGATATGTAAATATCAGCTGCTATGTATAAGTACAGTACATTGACTTGACTCATTTCAAATGTTAAACAACAAAGCATGAAAGAATTAAGTGTACTGCATATTCAGCCTCAGAATTTCATATGTTAAGTACAAGATATTACACTTATCTACTGGTGACTTGTATTTTTCTTGCCAAATGAATCTCCAGTAGTAATGACAGTACTAAAAGTCTACATTGGATCGGGTCTACACTAAAGAAAAAGTGTATTATCTTGATGCAATAATATGTTCAAACTGGACAAGTCATGCAAGTCTTGACTGCTATGTACTGTATTAGTAAATTGACTGTTGACTAAGCATGCTAGAATTCAGTGCACTGCATATTAAGCCTCCGAAGTGTGTATGTTAAATACAAGATATCCTTAAACTTTTGTCTATTGATGACATGTCTTTCTTGCCAAATGAATCTCCAATAGTAATGACAATCCTTTAAGTCTACTTTGGATCGGGTCCACACAAAAGAAAAAGACCAGTACATTGATACAATATTTCTTTCAACATACTAGAAAAGTTCTGTAAATCACAGCTGTCCTTTTCTTGACAAATTAATATCTAATAGTAAGGACAAAGTCCATACTGAAGGGCCACTACCTTGATGCAATAATGCTTTTAACAAACTGGACAACAGCAATGTAAAATTTCTCCCGAATGAGGCTGAGGGGCTAATGGGGTTGAAAGAGTCTCTCAACATTGCCATTTCATCTTCATCCAAGGGAAACTGCAGCTCTGGAACTTCAACTCTGACATTGGGCTTGATAGACATTCCTGTATTCTCTCAATCAGTTTATGGGACATCCGGCTGCTGTATGGAGGAATTACATTTTAAAGGATCTCATAATACATGTTAGCTAAGTAAGATATTTCTTGGCATCAAGCAAGGTTGGCATGGATGGATTTCACTCTTACATTGGGTTCAGGAATGGGATGTTGTCTTTGTCCCAAGAGCCACATCTGGTTGGAAGTGAGGTTGCCTTCAGTACGTAGAAGGCGAATGTCCCACCATGCACCAGAGAAAGCAGTCAGGGCCTCTTGCAGTCTTGGAAGAAACACCCAGTGTGCACCGAAGAGGTGTACATTGCTGGAGATGCGTAGTAGGCCATCTTCCTCAAGTGTGTGCAGGACGTCATAGAAGGTGCAGGAAACAGATGACAAAACATCATGCAACAGGCACTCCACACTGTCAAGACAAGATAAAGATTATTTGGTCTTCTCCCTCTCTTCTCCCAAGCTATCACTATACTTTAGGAACTGAAAACAGGGGGCAAAGCAAATTTCAAAAGACGATTTGCATTAGATCGAAGACTGTTTTTTCTACTTTATCATATTCCTGAATGCATTTTCTATTTAATAAAACCTAGCCCCTCTGACACATGAATTACTACAATGACTTGTGACATGCCGTTGATTGTGGATGCTTTTTCCGGCTATGAAGCTCCTTCTGTGTCATAGGCGGAAATCCCAGGGGGGACGGGGGGGACACGACCCCCCCATCCTGGGAAAAATATGATTTGTCCCCTCCCAATATATCACTGTAAACATAAATATGTAATTTCAATAATATTAATACTACGCAATGAAAGCACTTATGCTGATTATAGACAATTAATAGCGCGTTTTTAAGTTTCAAAAGATTGCGACCCCCGCCCTTTTCTTCACAATGGTTTGATCCACTGCCAGTTCCTTAGCTGGCAAGGTAAAAGAGGGTTCGTATCTACTGTGTGAAAGGCACTCAATGCACGTAACTGACGTGAGGTTTATCTAGTCAATCGGCCATAGCAATATTTTTTTTTTATGTTGGCAGGGTTCACACACACACACTAGCTGAATTTGCAGAGCTAGCACGCAAACTAAAGCAAACATTAACCATCAAGCTAGCTAGTACCTATTCCATTTATGTGGCGTCGTCAAAGATGGAATCTTTACTATCGTCAGTTTATTCCAAGATCAGCATGCAGCTGTAGTGCTTCAAAGTCCCTGTGATAAGGTTAGCGTTAAACTGAAGTCCAAACTGAACAGAACTACACTCTCTTCTACCATTGTCTTAAATATATTTAATGGTCTCGTTGCAAAAGCTAAATTGTCGCTAGTGAACTTTTTTATTTTAATTTTATTTAACCTTTATTTAACCAGGTAGCAAAGATTATAGCAAACACCACAGAAACGGAATTGGTGCTTGCTAGCTTTGCAAATTCAGCTATTGTTGGAAGCCAGCCAATATGAAACAAACTACACTGCTCAAAAAAATAAAGGGAACACCTAAACAACACAATGTAACTCCAAGTCAATCACACTTCTGTGAAATCAAACTGTCCACTTAGGAAGCAACACTGATTGACAATAAATTTCACATGCTGTTATGCAAATGAAATAGACAACAGGTGGAAATTATAGGCAATTAGCAAGACACCCCCAATAAAGGAGTGGTTCTGCAGGTGGTGACCACAGACCACTTCTCAGTTTCTATGCTTCCTGGCTGATGTTTTGGTCACTTTTGAATGCTGGCGGTGCTTTCACTCTAGTGGTAGCATGAGACGGAGTCTACAACCCACACAAGTGGCTCAGGTAGTGCAGCTCATCCAGGATGGCACATCAATGCGAGCTGTGGCAAGAAGGTTTGCTGTGTCTGTCAGCGTAGTGTCCAGAGCATGGAGGCGCTACCAGGAGACAGGCCAGTACATCAGGAGACGTGGAGGAGGCCGTAGGAGGGCAACAACCCAGCAGCAGGACCGCTACCTCCGCCTTTGAGCAGGAGGAGCACTGCCAGAGCCCTGCAAAATGACCTCCAGCAGGCCACAAATGTGCATGTGTCTGCTCAAACGGTCAGAAACAGACTCCATGAGGGTGGTATGAGGGCCCGACGTCCACAGGTGGGGGTTGTGCTTACAGCCCAACACCGTGCAGGACGTTTGGCATTTGCCAGAGAACACCAAGATTGGCAAATTCGCCACTGGCGCCCTGTGCTCTTCACAGATGAAAGCAGGTTCACACTGAGCACGTGACAGACTTGACAGAGTCTGGAGACGCCGTGGAGAACGTTCTGCTGCCTGCAACATCCTCCAGCATGACCGGTTTGGCGGTGGGTCAGTCATGGTGTGGGGTGGCATTTCTTTGGGGGGCCGCACAGCCCTCCATGTGCTCGCCAGAGGTAGCCTGACTGCCATTAGGTACCGAGATGAGATCCTCAGACCCCTTGTGAGACCATATGCTGGTGCGGTTGGCCCTGGGTTCCTCCTAATGCAAGACAATGCTAGACATTGATGCTATGGACTGGCCCGCCCGTTCCCCAGACCTGAATCAAATTGAGCACATCTGGGACATCATGTCTCGCTCCATCCACCAACGCCACGTTGCACCACAGACTGTCCAGGAGTTGGCGGATGCTTTAGTCCAGGTCTGGGAGGAGATGCCTCAGGAGACTATCCGCCACCTCATCAGGAGCATGCCCAGACGTTGTAGGGAGGTCATACAGGCACGTGGAGGCCACACACACTACTGAGCCTCATTTTGACTTGTTTTAAGGACATTACATCAAAGTTGGATCAGCCTGTAGTGTGGTTTTCCACTTTAATTTTGAGTGTGACTCCAAATCCAGACCTCCATGGTTGATAAATTTGATTTCCATTGATAATTTTTGTGTGATTTTGTTGTCAGCACATTCAACTATGTAAAGAAAAAAGTATTTAATAAGAATATTTCATTCATTCAGATCTAGGATGTGTTATTTTAGTGTTCCCTTTATTTTTTTGAGCAGTGTATATTAAAATTACGAAAGGTTGCAGCATATGTTGTGTAAATGGTGAACTCATACAGCTGTCAACTCTTGTCACTGCAATCAGTTTCACATTTGCTAGCTACCTTTTAGATCGAAGCCCATATAGAATGATAGAAGATAAGATGATAGAAGCCCATATCCTACTGTAAATAACCTACACACTATGTGTGTGTAGCCAGCCAGCCAGGTAGAAAAATGGCAGAAAAAATAAAAAAGACGGACATCAGAGTATTTTTCAGTACACCAAAACGCAAAGTAAGAACCCAAGTAGCCTAATATCTCAAAGACTAGTTGATAAAATGTTCATTAGAAAGAAGTGAAATGCTAATGGAAATGTTTCACAATGATGTCATTAGGCAGAGCAGGCAACAGATGTCACACAGACAGCAGAGTTGGGGACAGATATGCGGGGACAGACTGGCAGAGACAGAGAGTCTCAGGTAAGTTTATTGAGTCTTTGTTTGGCAACATTATGAAAGGTTCTCAATTTTTTTTTGTTGTAAAATAGGGACATAATTGGAAAATGCCATGGATACCCCCACTCTCAACTTAAACTGGTGACTGAACTAAGATTTGTTTAAGGCAATGGTATTGCTGTTGTGATTAATTGTGTCGTTTTGGGTACTGGTAGTTACGAGTACGGCAAACTCCTTATTTATTTTCTAGGAGACAGACTGTGAGTCAGTGAGGGTGGTGAAAGGGAAAGAGCCAGGGAGAGAGGCTTCAGAGAACAATGTCACAGCCACGGCAGGACCAGGTGTCACCCTTGTTGCCAGCAGCACCAGTATAGGGGACAGTGGCACAGCATTGTCCAGTTACCTCAGTGATGGCACAAAACTATATCAGCCACACCCACAATTTATAGAACCGCAAACTCTTGCCAACAGAGTGTTGACGTTTCAAGAGAGATGGTTTCGCGATTTCCCCTGGCTACATTATAATCCATCAATAAAAGGATTTGCTGGCAAAGCAGTGGATCACTATAGGGCAGAATTGTGTTGGATGATGTGGAGGTTCAGTTTGGCGACCGTTTTGACCAGGACAGTCTAAACGTCCTGCAAAAGTTGGAAAGAGCGTTTCTCTCGGGGGAGTAGGATGAGTCTCTTGATCAGTACCCAGAGGTGAACATAGATTCTCTTTCAGTGCAGATCCCTCTCTTTCACAACAAATACCCCTGTAGCAGCAGTGGAGAGGCATCAGAGGTCCTCAGGAGGCTTCCAGTGGAGGTGCGGGGGTTGTTTGACCAAGTTGAGGTGCTGATCAGAATTTTGTTTGTGGTGCCAGTGTCTTCATGTGAGGCTGAGAGGAGTTTCAGTGCACTCCGCAGGTTAAAGACTTGGCTACGGGCTAGCATGGGCCAAGAGAGACTGAACGGCATAGTTGTCTGTAATGTACATAAAGACAGGCTGGACAGTCTCAAGAGGGAAAATATCTGCCATCAATTTGTTGGATCCATTGAAACCCGCAAACATATGTTCGGTTCTTTTGTTCAGTAGTGTGTATAGCAGTTGTTCTCAACCTTTTTTGGGGTACTGGAACCCCTGCATATTTTGAGGCAAGGCAGGCAAGGTTTTGAGCGGTCCCTAGGGACCTCCACCCACTCTATATTATATGTAAAGTTACTGGAAACCTTGTGTTACTGAATACGTTCATTACACTTTCTTATTTCACGGACCCCTTGCAATTACACCAGGGACCCCTAGGGGTCCATGGACCCCTGTTTGAGAGTTCTTTTGTTTAGTAGTTTTCAGTTTTTAATACATGACAGTACACTTACTAATTATTTATTTAATGTTATTTTATTTAAAATTGCATACTTTGTGTGACATACTTGTCCATAGCTGCTGTTTGAAGAGTTGAGACACTGACTGAAGGATATTTTGGTTGATTTATTTGGGTTATTCATTGAAGTAGTTATTTTGCTTTTAGAACTGTACTTATTTGTATCTTTTTGTTCTTGTAAAGCTATTGTAGTAGACTCAGGCCAGTGGCACATATTTAATGACTATATTAATGTATCATAAAAAGTCAAATTAAAAGGTCAATTCAATACGGAGACCAACTTTGTGATGGTTCTCAATGGAGATTATTTTAGATGAGATCACACCATGTTCATTGTATTTACGAAAACTGCACCCATACAGTGTACAATACCATTGTCACCTACTGGCCTATCTTGGTATTGCTGGTTGTAAGTACAAATACCTGCATACATTTACATTTACATTTACATTTAAGTCATTTAGCAGACGCTCTTATCCAGAGCGACTTACATACTGGACTGATAAGGAACACTGCTATAACTATTATTATTAGTAGTATTATAATGATTTAAACATTTGAACAAGTTGGGACAACCCTTCAGTTAACTATATTTACATTTTACATTTAACATATTACAACGTAGGCTGTGTTACAGAACTACTTTTGGTGTCCCCCTCAGGAATTGCTCTTGAGAAAACTTCATGTAATTGTCCCCTCCAAAGTTGATATCAGATTTTCGCCCCTGCTGTCAGTCCCACGCACCGTGAACATCAACCTGGCTACATCCACATTTTGAATGCCATGATCGCCCCTGACCCTAACAATTGAAATAAGACTTTAATTAACATCTAATTTAATTATCATCTTTAACTAACATGTAGTATGATTTTTAATCTGACGACATTGATAAGCAAAAACATTTTAATTAAAAAGTTTAAGAACCTACCTTGATGGGAATCCAAGAAGGCAAGGGTTTGTCCTTGCTCTGTTGTTGTTGGCAGTCCCAAGGTACATTACCTGGGAAACATGAAATATTAATATAATATTATTTAATGTGAGAGTGATTTTGGGGTGTAAGCATAAATATTGATATGCATTTAGTCCTGAAAAAAAATCTAAGAAAAAAATGACTTCAATCAGTTAATCAGTCCCTGGCCAAGTCTGGTAGGACCATGGTATAAGAGCACCTTATCTGCCAGGAAATGCACTATATTTAACCAAATATCAAACATTATTCCAGTACTAATCAATAAGGGAAACCAATACCTTCCTCGAAAATCCATCTATGCCTCCAAATATGATGATATTGTACCATTTGTTTTAAAGCAAAATAGGCTGAATACTAATCACTAGCCATTATTTTTGCAGCATTAAATATTTTTAAGAGAGAAATTAAGCCAAATTAAAGAGGGAATGTTGCACACTCTGAACCTTACCATGTAGATGCTGTTATGGGGATTTTTGGTTTTAATGGATCTCAAAATGATAAAAATAAAATTAAAAACTCTGAATCTTTAAATGAAGGACTTAGACATTTAGTTAACTTAAAACAAAGACCCACATTAATGTGTTAGATTTGTTTCTAAAACTTGCCTAATCAGTTGGTGTTTGGTGTTTATATGCATAACTGTCTGGGGCCCAGCCACCGAATATTTTCCATCGGACAACACAACCCATCTGGGTAACCCGAAGGATAACCCTACATGGTGGCCCTGGGTGAGCAAGGCTCCCTTCACAGCTCTGTAGCCTGCATGGGGCATGCTGGATTTCATAGCCGACCCTACAGTACATTGTCTAGCTCCTCATCGGACATTGTAGAGCAGGGGTGTCAAACATACGGCCCGCGGGCCGGAACCGGCCCCCAAGGAGGTTCGATCAGGCCCGCAGGATAATTTGAAAGTGGAAAAAATGCATAAAAGACATGGAATTAATATTTTTAATTCGCTGCAATTCATGGATTATCCGCTAAGGGGCGCACTCTTTCCATCAGAGTAGAAGACAAGCCGCATCACTGAGACAGACTGAAAACAGCAGACGGTATCAATGCGCCATCTGCTGCTTGTTACGACGTTGTTAATACCTTGGTCTCTACCTCTCCGCTACACCCTCATTAGCCAAAATGTCGTTATCCAAACGGAGAAAAGTAGATAAGGAGTGTAGAATTTTCAAAGAAAAATGGACCACGTCCTATTTATTTACAGAGATGCACGGAAAACCTTCGTGCTTGGTGTGTTTGCAACAAGTTTCGGTATTGAAGGAATATAATATTCGACGCCACTACGAGACTCATCACAGCGAAAAATATGACGGCTTGCAAGGACAACTGAGAAGAGATAAGATTAACGAATTGCTGGCGGGTCTGAGGAAACAGCAGTCAACTTTCATCCAGAGCCGAGAAGTCAGTGAAGCAGCGGTAAAAGCCAGCTACCTAATTGCTAGCGAAATAGCATTAGCATCGAAGCCGTATTCCGACGGTGACTTTGTTAAACGATGCATGATGAAGGCGGCTGAACTTGTGCAAACGAGAGTGTCCAATCAGGCCCGCGTGTGGTTTGAGTAAAAAATAAAATGAACTCAGTATACTTTAAAATGACTCAAATCAAATTGAAACAAACAATTTGTAGATTGTGCCCAGCTCGCTAATAATCACCAGAATGAAAGCTAGACATAGAAAATTCCCAGAACGATGGATAGAGAACAATTCAGTTTCCAATTTTGATGTAGAGGAAATGCAACAAATTTTCAATGCGGCCCTCCGGACCTCACTGAAGACCGAATGCGGCCCCCAGGGCAAGATGAGTTTGACACCCCTGTTGTAGAGTATTATCCCCGAACAGATAGGTCATTCTCTTTCATACGTCTGACAACACTGCGTTCTGACACACCAAGGACTTGTGCAATGCTTTCTACTGGCAAAGACAGGGCAAGCAGTTCCTGGAGCTGGCTCTAAGGATCAATGTATCTGGGCTGACCGGTTAGTCCTTGCTCCAGGTCTAATGGATCATCTTGAGGTACATAAACTTCTCAACCGCTGACCAGTGGTGGAATAAGTACCCAATTGTCATACTTGAGTAAAAGTAAAAATTCCTTAATATAAAATTACTAAAGCAAAAGTAAAAGTCACCCAGTAAAATACTACTTAATTAAAAGCAGTATTTGTTTTTAAATATACTTAAGTATCATAAGTACAAGTAAAAATAATTTCAAATTGCTTATATTAAGCAAACCAGACATTTCGGTTTTGTTATTTACAGATAGCCAGGGGCACACTCCAACAAGCAGACTTAATTTACAAATGAAGCATTTGTTTTGTGAGTCCACCAGATCAAAGGCAGTAGGGATGACCAGGGATGTTATTTTGATAAGTGCGTGAATTTGAACATTTTCCTGTCCTGCTAAGCATTCAAAATGTAATGAGTACTTTTGGGTGTCAGGAAAAATGTATGGAGCAAAAATTGTCATTATTGTCAATAGGAATGTAGTGAAGTAAAAATAGTCAAAATTATTAAAATCACCAGAACTGTTGCCAGAGAACTGAATGTTCATTTCTCTACCATAAGCCGTCTCCAACGTCATTTTGAGAATTTGGCATTACGTCCAACCGGCCTCACAACTGTAGACCACGTGTAACCACGCCAGCCCAAGACCTCTACATCCGGCTTCTTCACCTGCGGGATCTTCTGAGACCAGCCATCCGGACGGGAGATGAAACTGAGGAGTATTTCTCTCTGTAATAAAGCCCTTTTGAGGGGAAAAACTCATTCTGATTGGCTGGGCCTGGCTCCCAAATGGGTGGGCCTATGCCCTCCCAGGCCCACCCATGGCTGCATCCCTGCCTAGTCATGTGAAATCCATAGATTAGGGCCTAATGAATTTATTTCATTTGACTGATTACCTTTTATGAACTGTAATTCAGTAAAACCATTAATTGTTGCATATGGAGTTTATATTTTTGTTCAGTGTAAATCTGCACAGTTGGAAAGCTGGGATTCCTCTCTATTAAACAGTAGCCATGTAATTGCGACAACACAAAAAAATATTCTAAGAATAGCCTAAATGACAAATACAGTGCATTCGGGAAGTATTCAGACCCCTTGACTTTTTTGCATTTTGTTACGTTACAGCCGTATTCTAAAATGGATTCAATAGTTTTTTCCCCCTTGTCAATCTACACACAATACCCCATAATGGGAAAAAAACTGAACTATCACATTTACATAAGTATTCGAACCCGTTACAAAGTACTTTGTTGAAGCACCTTTGGCAGCAATTACAGCATTGAGTCTTCTTGGGTATGACGCTATAAGCTTGGCACACCTATATTTGGGGAGTTTTTCCCATTCTTCTCTGCAGATCCTCTCAAGATCTATCAGGTTGGATGGTGAGCGTCACTGCAAAGCTATTTTCAGGTCTGCAGAGATGTTCGATCGGGTTCAAGTCCGGGCTCTGACTGGGCAACTCAAGGACATTCAGAGACTTGTCTAGTCTCCCAGTCCCTGCATCTGAAAAACATCCCCACAGCATGATGCTGCCACCACCATGCTTCACCATAGGGATGGTGCCAGGTTTCCTCCAGACATGACGCTTGGCATTCAGGCCAAAGAGTTCAAACTTGAATCTTGTTTCTCATGGTCTGAGTCCTTTAGGTGCCTTTTGTCAAACTCCAAGCGGGCTGTCGTGTGCTTTTACTGAGGAGTGGCTTCCGTCTGGCACTCTACCATAAAGGCCTGATTAGTGGAGTGCTGCAGAGATGGTTGTCCTTCTGGAATGTTCTCCCATCTCCACAAAGGAACTCTTAAGCTCTGTCAGGGTGACCATTGGGTTCTTGGTCACCTCCCTGACCAAGGCCCTTCTCCCCCCATTGCTCAATTTGTCCAGGCGGCCAGCTCTAAGGAAGAGTTTGTGGTTCCAAACTTCTTCAATTTAAGAATGATGGAAGCCACTGTGTTCTTGGAGACCTTCAATGCTGAATGTAGAGCTGCTTTCTCAGACTCCACTGCTGCAACCCACTTCAAAATGCACAGGACAAAGTGCACAGAAATCATTAATGGTGTTCTAGCACCATACTTTCTGAAAAAGTTGGTCACAGATGTGGGAGACCAGCGTTTCAGCCTCCTCCTCGATGAGTCCACGGATGTAAGTGTTTCTAAGTACCTGGGGGTTGTGATAAGGTACTTTAGTGACACCAAGCAGACAATTGTATCAACATTTCTGGGGCTTGTTGAGTTGGAGGGAGGAGATGCCAAACCTATAGCCCGTGCTGTTGTGGCTTTCCTCGAGAAGTGTTGTCTTAAAAAAGAGAAAATCCTGGGGATAGGGTCTGACAATGCCTCTGTTATGACGGGGATTAACAATGGGGTCCATGAAGTGCTGAAGGAGGAGTATGGCCTCAAATATCTGGTTCTTATTCACTGTGTGTGCCACTCTCTGAAGCTTGCTGTAAGTCATGCTTCCAATGACACCATCCCCTGTGGTGTGGAGTACTTGGTACGAAAGACTTATAACTGGTTTTCAGTGTCTCTAAAGCGCAGGGAGGCCTACAAGGCCATATATGAGACCATCAACTGTGAGGAGAAACCTTTACAGATAACCAAGATGTGTGCCACACGTTGGCTCTCCATTGAACCTGCGGTTTCACGCATTTTGGACCAGTGGGAGGAGCAAAGGCTGCATTTCGCAGTCACCAAGTCCAGTGAACACTGCTACATGGCTGAGGTTTTATACTCCATGTACAGTGATCCTCAAAACATATTGTATCTGACTTTTTTGAAGTCAGTGCTGGCTGAGGTACAGTTGGCCATTAAAGGCTTTTGAGGGAGAGCAAGTAGATCCTCTTAAGCTACTTGACAGCTTGGTTAGCCTGATCAAGTCTGTGAGCAGCAGGGTGCTGAATCCACTGGCAAATGTTGATGTACTTAAAGGGCCAATAGATGGATACATCAGTCCACCGTACCTTGGTTACCTTTTCGAGTCAAAGGCAGCTGAGCTCCACCTTTGCGCCTGAGGATGAAAACAATGTCTGAAAGCGGTATGTAGCCTTCACCATCTCCCTCACTAATGAGTTGAGGGTGAGACTGCCGGACAACATCGAAGCATTGCAGTACATGTTAGTTTACAATGTGGAGGAAACTCTAAAGCACAATAAGAGCCCTGGAGAAATAGAAAAAATAGCCAAGCTCCTTGGCTACTCCCTTGCAGAGATAGACAAGATTGTCCAGCAATGGCGTGCCATCCATCTTAGTAAATGGAATGAGACAAAAAACACACTGGGCTTCTGGAGTGAGATTTGGAAGTTCAGGGATGCAGCTGATATACACCCGTTTCAAAAACTTGCCATGGCTGCTGTGTCTGTGTTGTCCTTGCCACACTCGAATGCTGAAGTCGAGAGAGTATTCAGCCAGATGAGTGTGGTAAAAAGCAAACTTAGGAATCGTATGTACTTGCAGACCGTTAACTCCATCCTGTACATTCAATATGGACTGAACCTGTCTGGTGAGGCTTGCTTATGAGCACCAGCTGCCTGATAATGTTTTGCAGCTTTTTGGCACATCAGCTGCTTACTCATTTAAGTCAGCTCCCTCAGTTGCTGAACCTGCCATAGAGAGCCTTGACCAAAATGGCGATGACCCACTCTTTCTGTGAGCCAGTACAGCCTGTGTGTGTGTGTGTTTTTGGTTCATTTAGATTGTATACAAAAAAATGAAAAAAATGTTACGGTTAAAAATGTTCATGTTTTACTGTTGTAGGCTCCTAAGTGGACCATAAGGTTAAAAACCAAACCAAATTAAGAAAATTAAACTAAAAAATAAAATAATAATAATAATAAATTTTTAAAAAGTAACTCTGCCAGTGTCTTTTGGGTCACTTTTGCCAGTCCCAAGCCCGGATAAAGGAGGAGGGTTGGAATCGACAGAAGAAAGTTCATTTGTAGTTCTAAACATATTTAGGGTGTATTTACTCACTTTTTGTCTCCCCCACGACATTATTCCTCTCTCCTACAGCCATCACAATTACATGCACATGGACAATTATGCAAATTAGGTGATGACGTCATTTAGCGACTTCTAGCAACTTTTAGGACAGCCAATAGCTACTTTCCTTACTGAGGAGTTGGCAACGCAGTACTACTGTATCCACACTATATTAGGATACCGTTGTGATATTGTCAGGCATGATTTTAGCTCTTCGATCAAAGTTGTATGTTGTACCTCGTTTCCCTTAAGTGAAAAGTAGTTATTTCATTTACAATTGAATTAATCCATTCAAAAAATAAAAATAATACTAGCACATCAAATTACGTTACTGTACACTAGCCTACCCCGCTATCAACACAGTAAATAATATTGCCTACGTGCTTTCGACAACACGTTATCAACAAAAACATTTTATTTTCAAATAAACCACATTTGCCTTAACCTAAATATTTCCTAACGATATCACAACTTAAATATAGCCTACTTACTCCTCAATTGAATCAAGGACATATTGGTAATTATTTATTATTTATTTTCATCGTCTCTAATAAGGAAACTATCTGGGGCAGACACTCGAAAATCGCTTCTGCCGCTTTTTAAAAAACAAACAAATGAATGTCTGTGTCGCCGCCGAGCTCTCAAATACCGTGCCAGTCTCTCACTCTATGAACGATCACTGCAATCCGGATTCCTTGGGACGTCCTTAACCAATTTACATTTATACTTGATAGTGGTATGGACATCCCAAGGAGCCCGAATAGCACGGACCCTCTGAGAAAGTCTATAAACTGCTCTATTCGACTGAAGGGACATCCCAAGGATTCCGAATAGCACCTATGAACTAATGAAAGCCGTGGAAACAACTCTTATTGGTTGTCTGATGTGGAACAGGTAACAACACAGTCTGTGATTGGCTAATAATATTTAGATCTGTATACAGCGAGATAACCAACATAGTCATCTATGCATAGTCACTTTAATAACTCTACCTATATGTACATACTACCTCAACTAACCGGTGCCCCCGCACATTGACTCTGTATCAGTACCTCCCTGTATATAGTCTCGCTTTTGTTATTTTACTGCTGCTCTTTAATTAATTGTTACTTTTATCTCTTATTTTTATCCGTATTTTTTTTAAACTGCATTGTTGGTTAGGGGCTCGTAAGTAAGCATTTCACTGTTGTATTCGGCGCATGTGATCAATAAAATTTGATTTGATTTGATAAGATAACATACCATGAGGTGTTGAGGGAAAGACAGATTATCTATAGATTAGGCATAATCTTTTCTAGGCCATTAGCGATAACAGGAAATACACAAGCCATAGGCTACACCATAGTTCAAGGTGGCTACGTTGGAATGTTTGCTTGCACAGGAAAAAATTTACATTTCTAACATTTATGGTTGCGATTTAATTAGTATAAATATAAACTATGCACATTATGATTTTCATTAACACGCGATGCAGGCGTCAAGCAGATGAAAGGCGTTGGTATCATGTCATGTAAATCAGACACATAACGCAGGAGTCACGCAGACCTTAGTAAGGCGTTGGTATCATGTCTACTTGCACATTCATCTTCTGCACATCTATCACTCCAGTGTTTAATTGCTAAATTGTAATTATTTTGCCACTATGGCCTATTTATTGCCTTACCTCCCTCATCTTACTACATTTACTCACACTGTATATAGATTTTTCTATTGTGTTATTGACTGTACGTTTGCTTATCCCATGTGTAACTCTGTAAAGGGGACATTAAGGTGAAGCAGTCCTCTAAAGACACAAAAGACAATAATACAAGAAACAACACTTCTATTGCCTCTCCCTCTACGATACGCACTTCCGGTTTGGTTTGGAGTAGTTGCATTCCGCTTTGCTCCACAGGTAGTATTACAGGTAGTATTACATTTCATTTCATTACAGTACAACAGTTTGATTTGTTTGATCTTAGCTGGCTACATAGCCGTCTTTGTATCCAAGATAATTGTGTAGTCTAGAGTAATTGTCGAGGTTACCTAGCCAGTTAGAGGTTACCTAGCCAGCTACACTTTCAAACAAAGTCAACAACGCAGCCACTGCTAGCTAGCCTATTTCACCAGCCAGCAGTACTATATAATTTTAGTCAATAAGATTTTTTGCAACGTAAGCTTAACTTTCTGAACATTCGAGACGTGTAGTCCACTTGTCATTCCAATCTCCTTTGCATTAGCGTAGCCTCTTATGTAGCCTGTCAACTATGTGTCTGTCTATCCCTGTTCTCTCCTCTCTGCACAGACCATACAAACGCTTCACACCGCGTGGCCGCTGCTACTCTAACCTGGTGGTCCCAGCGCGCACGACCCACGTGGAGTTCCAGGTCTCAGGCAGCCTCTGGAACTGCCGATCTGCGGCCAACAAGGCAGAGTTCATCTCAGCCTATGCTTCCCTCCAGTCCCTCGACTTCTTGGCACTGACGGAAACATGGATTACCACTGATAACACTGCTACTCCTACTGCTCTCTCCTCGTCTGCCCACGTGTTCTCGCACACCCCGAGAGCTTCTGGTCAGCGGGGTGGTGGCACTGGGATCCTCATCTCTCCCAAGTGGACATTCTCTCTTTCTCCCCTGACCCATCTGTCTATCGCCTCCTTTGAATTCCATGCTGTCACAGTTACCAGCCCTTTCAAGCTTAACATCCTTATCATTTATCGCCCTCCAGGTTCCCTTGGAGAGTTCATCAATGAGCTTGACGCCCTGATAAGTTCCTTTCCTGAGGATGGCTCACCTCTCACAGTTCTGGGTGACTTTAACCTCCCCACGTCTACCTTTGACTCATTCCTCTCTGCCTCCTTCTTTCCACTCCTCTCCTCTTTTGACCTCACCCTCTCACCTTCCCCCCCTACTCACAAGGCAGGCAATACGCTTGACCTCATCTTTACTAGATGCTGTTCTTCCACTAATCTCATTGCAACTCCCCTCCAAGTCTCCGACCACTACCTTGTATCCTTTTCCCTCTCGCTCTCATCCAACACTTCCCACACTGCCCCTACTCGGATGGTATCGCGCCGTCCCAACCTACGCTCTCTCTCCCCCGCTACTCTCTCCTCTTCCATCCTATCATCTCTTCCCTCTGCTCAAACCTTCTCCAACCTATCTCCTGATTCTGCCTCCTCAACCCTCCTCTCCTCCCTTTCTGCATCCTTTGACTCTCTATGTCCCCTATCCTCCAGGCCGGCTCGGTCCTCCCCTCCTGCTCCGTGGCTCGACGACTCATTGCGAGCTCACAGAACAGGGCTCCGGGCAGCCGAGCGGAAATGGAGAAAAACTCGCCTCCCTGCGGACCTGGCATCCTTTCACTCCCTCCTCTCTACATTCTCCTCTTCTGTCTCTGCTGCTAAAGCCAATTTCTACCACTCTAAATTCCAAGCATCTGCCTCTAACCCAAGGAAGCTCTTTGCCACCTTCTCCTCCCTCCTGAATCCTCCTCCCCCTCCTCCCCCCTCCTCCCTCTCTGCTGATGACTTCGTCAACCATTTTGAAAAGAAGGTCGACGACATCCGATCCTCGTTTGCTAAGTCAAACGACACCGCTGGTTCTGCTCACACTGCCCTACCCTGTGCTTTGACCTCTTTCTCCTCTCTCTCTCCAGATGAAATCTCGCGTCTTGTGACGGCCGGCCGCCCAACAACCTGCCCGCTTGACCCTATCCCCTCCTCTCTTCTCCAGACCATTTCCGGAGACCTTCTCCCTTACCTCACCTCGCTCATCAACTCATCCTTGACCGCTGGCTACGTCCCTTCCGTCTTCAAGAGAGCGAGAGTTGCACCCCTTCTGAAAAAACCTACACTCGATCCCTCCGATGTCAACAACTACAGACCAGTATCCCTTCTTTCTTTTCTCTCCAAAACTCTTGAACGTGCCGTCCTTGGCCAGCTCTCCTGCTATCTCTCTCAGAATGACCTTCTTGATCCAAATCAGTCAGGTTTCAAGACTAGTCATTCAACTGAGACTGCTCTTCTCTGTGTCACGGAGGCGCTCCGCACTGCTAAAGCTAACTCTCTCTCCTCTGCTCTCATCCTTCTAGACCTATCGGCTGCCTTTGATACTGTGAACCATCAGATCCTCCTCTCCACCCTCTCCGAGCTGGGCATCTCCGGCGCGGCCCACGCTTGGATTGCGTCCTACCTGACAGGTCGCTCCTACCAGGTGGCGTGGCGAGAATCTGTCTCCGCACCACGTGCTCTCACCACTGGTGTCCCCCAGGGCTCTGTTCTAGGCCCTCTCCTATTCTCGCTATACACCAAGTCACTTGGCTCTGTCATATCCTCACATGGTCTCTCCTATCATTGCTATGCAGACGACACACAATTAATCTTCTCCTTTCCCCCCTCTGATAACCAGGTGGTGAATCGCATCTCTGCATGTCTGGCAGACATATCAGTGTGGATGACGGATCACCACCTCAAGCTGAACCTCGGCAAGACGGAGCTGCTCTTCCTCCCGGGGAAGGACTGCCCGTTCCATGATCTCGCCATCACGGTTGACAACTCCATTGTGTCCTCCTCCCAGAGTGCTAAGAACCTTGGCGTGATCCTGGACAACACCCTGTCGTTCTCAACTAACATCAAGGCGGTGACCCGTTCCTGTAGGTTCATGCTCTACAACATTCGCAGAGTACGACCCTGCCTCACGCAGGAAGCGGCGCAGGTCCTAATCCAGGCACTTGTCATCTCCCGTCTGGATTACTGCAACTCGCTGTTGGCTGGGCTCCCTGCCTGTGCCATTAAACCCCTACAACTCATCCAGAACGCCGCAGCCCGTCTGGTGTTCAACTTTCCCAAGTTCTCTCACGTCACCCCGCTCCTCCGCTCTCTCCACTGGCTTCCAGTTGAAGCTCGCATCCGCTACAAGACCATGGTGCTTGCCTACGGAGCTGTGAGGGGAACGGCACCTCCGTACCTTCAGGCTCTGATCAGGCCCTACACCCAAACAAGGGCACTGCGTTCATCCACCTCTGGCCTGCTCGCCTCCCTACCTCTGAGGAAGTACAGTTCCCGCTCAGCCCAGTCAAAACTGTTCGCTGCTCTGGCACCCCAATGGTGGAACAAACTCCCTCACGACGCCAGGTCAGCGGAGTCAATCACCACCTTCCGGAGACACCTGAAACCCCACCTCTTTAAGGAATACCTAGGATAGGATAAAGTAATCCTTCTAACCCCCCCCCCTTAAAAGAGTTAGATGCACTATTGTAAAGTGGTTGTTCCACTGGATATCATAAGGTGAATGCACCAATTTGTAAGTCGCTCTGGATAAGAGCGTCTGCTAAATGACTTAAATGTAATGTAAATGTAAATGTAACTCTGCAGTTGTAAATGAGAACTTGTTCTCAACTGGCCTACCTGGTTAAATAAAGGTGAAATAAAAATAAATGTAATGTCAGGTCAGGTGGTACGGTTGCCTATATGTTCCTTATCACCCCCCATAGCATGGGACTAAACCAGGTCAAACGAAGGCGTTTTAATGTAGACACGTTATGCTATATGGAATCCTTGGGACGTCACTATGCCGTTGAAATAAAAAATGTGTGGGGGTGTATGGACGTCCCAATGACCCCATATAGCACTAACCATACTGTACGATTTGACAGTGAATGACTGGACTGCGGACGAATCAAAACACGGTTTGTTCTTGCGTAGCGGGTTGCGTAATTATGTCAGTCTTTTCTCTAATATTCACTCCGGCGACACTTGGCACAGGCGGTTGGGTCATTTGTGGGCTAGCCTAAAACGTGTTTTTCTTGCATTGCGTCGTCTGTTTTTACTGCGGGTCAGACTGGACAGCCTTATCTCTATTCTATTATTCCACCAGTGCGACGAATAAAAAAACGCTGTAAATCAACCCTCTCCAATCGCGTCCAGTCGGCGAGAAACGTCCACCCACTTCACCGCAGTGCCAGACAAGGAGCATCTCAATGATGTCATCATATTATCATTCGGGAAAGGAAACAGACATGGCGACGATGACCGAGCCGCTCTGCCTAGAAAGAGGTAGCTACACAGAAGAGCTTTTGTCAATAGCACAACCTGAGCGCATCATGGTACCACAATCAGACGCGTCTTGAGATAAACACACTGGTGTTTTATATGACATTTGTTGTGGGTTTATTTAGATGTAGTCCTATTACGAACATTGCGGATTAGCGACCAGTCGAAGCGTAGGCTATTAACTGACGTATTTATATAGGCTTAGCCTAACAACTTTGGCGTATGTACTTTATTATTTGCATTATCAGGCGTATATAGTAGGTGCATAGCATAGCCCTATCACATCCACGCTGATGACACCTGGAGTTGTCATGCGTAATAGTGCGCATTTTTATTTCACTACTTTTTATCCACAAATTGGGTGGGAAAGCTCTGCAGGCAGTTTATCGCAGCTCTGGTTGATTTGAGATGGTGTGTCATAGAACCCTCTTGTTTGGTCGATTCATGGGGGATTTCCGTTTGAAATATTTGATTGAATAATGGTGCCACAAAGTATTCAAATCAAATCACATTATATTTGTCACATACACATGGTTAGCAGATGTTAATGCGAGTGAAGCGAAATGCTTGTGCTTCTAGTTCCGACAATGCAGTAATAACCAACGAGTAATCTAACCTAACAATTTCACAACAATTACCTTATACACACAAGTGTAACGGGATGAAGAATATGTACATAAATATATATGAATGAGTGATGGTACAGAACGGCATAGGCAAGATGCAGTAGATGGTATAGAGTACAGTATATACATATGAGATGAGTAATGTAGGGTATGGTAAACATATAAAAGTGGCATTGTTTAAAGTGGCTAGTGATACATGTATTACATACATTTTTCCATTATTAAAGTGTCAGGAGTTGAGTCAGTATGTTTGCAGCAGCCACTCAATGTGGCTGTTTAACAGTCTGATGGCCTTGAGATAGAAGCTGTTTTTCAGTCTCTCGGTCCCTGCTTTGATGCACCTGTACTGACCTCGCCTTCTGGATGATAGCTGGGTGAACAGGCAGTGGCTCGGGTGGATGTTGTCTTTGATGATCTTTATGGCCTTCCTGTGACATCGGTCTGTGTAGGTGTCCTGGAGGGCAGGTAGTTTGCCCCCGGTGATGCGTTGTGCAGACCTCACTACCCTCTGGAGAGCCTTACAGTTGTGAGCGGAGCAGTTGCCGTACCAGGCGGTGATACAGCCCGACAGGATGCTCTCGATTGTGCATCTGTAAAAGGTTGTGAGTGCTTTTGGTGACAAGCCGAATTTCTTCAGCCTCCTGAGGTTGAAGAGGAGCTGCTGCGCCTTCTTCACCACGCTGTCTGTGTGGGTGGAACAATTCAGTTTGTCCGTGATGTGTACGCCGAGGAACTTAAAACGTACTACCCTCTCCACTACTGTCCCGTCGATGTGGATAGGGGGGTGCTCCCTCTGCTGTTTCCTGAAGTCCACAATCATCCTCTTTGTTTTGTTGACGTTGAGTGTGAGGTTATTTTCCTGACACCACTTGATGATTGATGATTGAGTTGGAGGCGTGCATGGCCACGCAGTTGTGGGTGAACAGGGAGTACAGGAGAGGGCTCAGAACGCACCCTTGTGGGGCCCTAGTTTTGAGGATCAGAGGGGTGGAGATGTTGTTACCTACCCTCACCACCTGGGGGTGGCCCGTCAGGAAGTCCAGTACCCAGTTTCACAGGGCGGGGTCGAGACCCAGGGTCTCGAGCTTGATGACGAGTTTGGAGGGTACTATGGTACTATGGAGGGTACTGTAATCGATGAACAGCATTCTCACATAGGTATTCCTCTCGTCCAGATGGGTTAGGGCAGTGTGGTTGCGATTGCGTCGTCTGTGGACCTATTGGGGCGGCAAGCAAATTGGAGTGGGTCTAGGGTGTCAGGTAGGGTGGAGGTGATATGGTCCTTGACTAGTCTCTCAAAGCACTTCATGATGACGGAAGTGAGTGCTACAGGACGGTAGTCGTTTAGCTCAGTTACCTTAGCTTTCTTGGGAACAGGAACAATGGTGGCCCTCTTGACGCATGTGGGAACAGCAGACTGGGATAAGGATTGACATTGTAGCTACATTGTTCATCTGATCTGTTGCTAATAAATCTGTTTAATAATTACTGTTAGAACGAAACAACATTTTTACAGTAACACTATGAGTAACGTTAGTGTTCATTTAAGGGCTACACTATGTATTCCAGTGATCTCTACTGATCCCCTAATGGAGGGACCCACTCACTGTAATGTATTCCCACATGTGTTTAATTATTACAATGTTTAGTCATGAGACATATTGAGGAGCATATCAGTGTGCAGAATCCTCTCCTTGGTGGCCATTCATACAGTACATGCACAAATCATTGGAAGTAGGGGTATGCAGGCTTTTGCTCCAACCCCGATCAGTTGCTTATCAGGTATTTGATTAGACAGATCAGGTGTGTCAGAGCAGGGCTGAAGCGAAAGCCTCTGAAGCGAAAGCCTGGACACCCAGTAGCTCTCCAGGAGAAGGGGTATTCTACCCTTTTTCAACTCACCGTCTCCTCCCTCCTCTCGCTCTTCTCTAGATGTGTGCAGGGTGATAGAGCTGCTGGACCGGCTGCAGAGAAGCGGTGAGCTGCCTCCTCCCAAACTCCAGGCCCTGCAGAGAGTCCTGCAGAGCAAGTTCTGTGCTGCCATCAGAGAGGTAGATATTAGTATAACTTACCCACCATGTCTGATCTAGTTGAAGCCTATATCCATCAGAGGTAGGACAGGCTACCTAAGCCCAGCATGTCTGATCTAGATACTATGGGCTTTATCCATCAGAGAGGTAGGATAGGCTACCTAAACCCACAATGCCTGTTCTAGATATTGTAGCCTATATCGATCAGAAAAGTAGGATAGGCTACCTAAACCCACCATGTCTGATCTAGCAATATAGTTTATATTGTTTCTAGATTGGTTTGTTTAGATGTGTATATAACATGCATTCTTTGGTACTGAATTCCAAACAGACAAGGTTTATCATGATGTCACAAAAAAATTATATTATATAACAGTATACGTATTTACACATTTATACATTTTATAATCTTGTGTTTTATAAACAGGTGAAACTCATTAAAGTGCCAATGTCTCCAATGATTTGGGTGTTTCTTGGTTTTCCTCATGTTCTCGCTACATTTTCCATTTTTCCAGGTGTATGAACAGCTCTATGACACTCTTGACATCGTGGGAGGGCCTGAGGTTCGTGCCCAGGCAACTGCCAAGGTAATGACAACAAACATTTAACACACATACAGAAAATGTACACTCCGGGAAAGAATAAACATCACAAATCCCGTAACAGTCATATTAGTGTAATGGCGTCCAACTTCTCGTGCAATCTCACTTTCACCCTTTCCTCCAGGCCACAGTGGCTGCATTTGCAGCCAGCGAGGGACATGCCCACCCACGGGTGGTGGAGCTGCCCAAGACAGAGGAGGGCCTGGGATTCAACATCATGGGGGGCAAGGAGCAGAACTCCCCAATCTATATCTCCAGGGTCATCCCCGGGGGGGTGGCAGACCGGCAGGGGGGGCTGAAGAGGGGCGACCAACTGCTCTCTGTCAATGGAGTGGTAAGAGGGATTGGGAGGAGGGTGTGGTGTGTGTGTGTATGCTTACTCATATACACTATATATACAAAAGTATGTGGAGACCCCTTTAAATGTGTGGATTTTGCTATTTCAGCCACACCCGTTGTATAAAATCGAGCACACATCCATGCAATCTCCATAGTCAAACATTGGCAGTAGAATGGCATTACTAAAGAGCTGAGTGACTTTCAACGTATCACCATCATAGGATGTCATCTTTCCAACAAGTCAGTTCGTCAAATTTCTGCCCTGCTAGAGCTGCCCCGGTCAACTGTAAGTGCTGTTATTGTGAAGTGGAAACGTCTAGGACCAACAACGGCTCAGCCGCGAAGTGATAGGCCACACAAGCTCACAGAACGGGACCGCCGAGTGCTGTAGTGCGTAAAAAACTTCTGTCCTCGGTTGCTACACTCACTACCGAGTTCCAAACTGCCCCTGGAAGCAACGTCAGCATAAGAACTGTTCGTCGGGAGCTTCATGAAATGGGTTTCCATGGCCGAGCAGCCGCACACAAGCCTAAGATCACCATGCGCAATGCCAAGCGTCGGCTGGAGGGGTGTAAAGCACGCCGCCATTAGACTCTGGAGCAGTGGAAATGCGTTCTCTGAAGTGATGAATCACGCTTCGCCATCTGATAGTCCGACGGACAAATATGGGTTTGGCGGATGCCAGGAGAACGCTACCTGCCCCTGGTGGAGGAGGATTAATGGTCTGGGGCTGTTTTTCATGGTTTGGGCTAGGCCCCTTAATTCCAGTGAAGGGAAATCTTAACGCTACACCATACAATGACATTCTAGACGATTCTGTGCTTCCAACTTTGTGGCAACAGTATGGGGAAAGACATTTCCTGTTTCAGCATGATAATGCCCCTGTGCACAAAGCGAGGTCCATACAGAAATGGTTTGTCGAGATCTGTGTGGAAGAACTTGACTGGCCTGCACAGAGCCTTGACTTCAACCCCATCGAACACCTTTGGGATGACTTGGAATGCCGACTGAGAGCCAGGCCCAATTGCCCAACATCAGTGCCCGACCTCACTAATGTTCTTCTGGCTAAATGGAAGCAAGTCCCCTCAGCAATTCCCCTCAGCAATTTTCTAATATCTAGTGGAAAGCCTTCCCAGAAGAGTGGAGGCTGTTATAGCAGCAAAGGGGGGACCAACTCCATATTAATGCCAATGATTTTGGAATGAGATGCTTGACGAGCAGGTGTCCATATACTTTTGGTTGTGTGTGTGTGTATTGCAGAGTGTGGAGGGGGAGCACCACGAGAAGGCAGTGGAGCTGCTGAAGGCTGCCCAGGGCTCAGTGAAACTAGTGGTCAGGTACACGCCTAAGGTGCTGGAGGAGATGGAGGCCCGCTTTGAGAAGATGAGGAGCGCCAGAAGACGCCAGCAGCACACAAGCTACTCGTGAGGGAACACACAGACACACAAACAAGCAAGTACGTGAGCACGCTCACTCTCTCACAAGTCTGTTTTTCATGTAATTCTCTTTCTCTGTCTCTCTTGCTCTCTTCTTTTCTCCCTCTCTTTCTCTATCATTTTCCCTAACACAGGTCTCTGGAGTCCCGAGGCTAGCCACTCCCACCCTCAGTCAAGCCTGTTGGACCCGCCACCTTAGTTCTGCTCCAATAGGAGGCCAGATGATAGAGAAGGAAGTAACCAAAGTAGCCAACTTAGATCTGTTAATTATATATGTTTGTGAAATGCATCTATTATCCCCCTCCACTCCCTAACCCTTAGCAGGGGACTGCCTGGCCCTAGGTCATCCTTTACCCTGTATGTGATTTTCTCTCCCAGTGTGAAACCTGCATCCTAGCTTATGGCAACCATGTGTTTAGCGTAAGAACAGAGGAGAGTAAGCATGGTGGAGTAAGCATGGTGGATGTAGTTTAAATGCATAGGTCTATTTACTTTTCTACTCTATAGTGAGATGATTCTGTATGTATGTATGTATGTAAGTACACTTTAGGTAGGTTAAGCATTCCAAGGCTTTCATATTTACTATTTGTTTATGTACTTATTTATTCATGAAATAAAGCCGGTAAAGGTTTGAACAGTCATTGTTTGAAATCATATTTGTGTAACCAATTTGGAAAAAAATTGGAGTTGTATTAAAAAAAAAGAAATCTTAGGGTGGCAGAACTCATGTCAGAAAGGGCTAGCTGATGACGTTTCAAAGTCAGATTTGCTTCAGATTTTGACACTGCAGTCTGCACAGAGTGCTTATCACAAGCAACTCTTTCTTGCAGTTCAATGGTAATAACAATTAAAGACAGTGCTTGACTTAGGCAGGAGCTCACCAGAGCTGATTTCCGGCACCTCAAATGTTCTACTACTTGAGCTCCTGTTCCTCTTAAAGAATATATGTTCAAAAGTATTGTGGAGCTCCTGCACCTAAATATAAACAGTACAGGCACCCAAAATGAGTACCGGAACCTATTTTAGTCTAAGTCAAGCACTGATTGAAGATAGTAATTTATTCTTGAAGAATTTCACTTGTAAATCATGAGGAGTCGCCAGGGCCGGTATTCATAGTGTTTCAGACTGATCCGAACTGATACTAGACCAGCACTTAAACGCACCCCCCTTCTTACACCTGGGAAAGGTCTTTTTGACAATGCCCATAGGCCAGTCGTTTCTTTTTGCTTGTCTGTCTTTCAGAAACACAATGTCTTCTGGCTGAAGGTTGGCCTTCTCATTATGCCACTTCCGACGACTCTGCAGGGAAGGAAGATCTTCTGGTACCATTGGAAGAAAGAATGTGTCTGCAAAGCTCTGTACTTGCCTCCATTGAAGAGGTCTTTCTCATTGAACTCCCCTTGTGGTGGGGGAACCTCAGCAACCTTTAGGTGAGGAGTGTCGCTGGTGTCAAGATGAGGAGGGAGTCTGGATCTGTAGACACAGGAACCAGTGGACGAGCATTCACAATGGCTGAGACTTCTGCCATAAATGTGGTCAAGACTTTGTGAGTAAGCTTGGATGGACCCACCTTCAGCAACATGAAATCAAGGATGTGCCTCGTGACTCCGATCATTCTCTCCACGGGCAGATCTGAGATTCCATCTTCCCACGTAAGTCTTTGGCAAATGACGCATTGGTAGAGTGTGCTGCTAATGCAGCGTTTCCCAGCACAGTGAAGTGGCGCCCTTGATGGTGGACCTGCGCGTGGTGGTGGCGGCGGCGGCGGATGAGTAGAGTAGTCATATGGCCCATTCCAGGGAGGATGAGAGGGTTGATTTCCTCTTGACCAAGGTTTGCTTGGGACAGGCATCCTCCAATCCTCAGTAGGCCTGAATCATCCATGTAGGGGAACAGACCGAAGAGTGGGCTCTGCTTAAGAATGGCTTTACCTTCTCTGATGCATTCCATTTTCTTGTGAAAGGTGCTGTGTTGCAGACTGCGTATTATGATTGTCTTGGTGTGATCCAGGTCTTCGATTGGAGCAGGGTTTGTCACAGATGTTCCATCCTTTGCAGCATTCTGCTTTGTTTAACGGACTGAGCAACGTGCACAAGCCAAGCTGTTGCATCTGTCAGTGCTCACCAGCTTGAGAACCTCTCAAAGCGCTTGGGGTCAAACTTCTTTCTGGAGACGTTGGTTGCGTGGCAGGCAACTTGAGGGCAGATCTCGACATCAGATCCGGAGTCAACCAAGTCGAAAGGTGTCAGAGGTTTCTGGCTCTGCTGACCTGAGCAAGGAAGCTGGTCCTGTCAACCATATGCTGTGAACAGACATCCATGTGGCTATCAAGAAGATTCATGAATCTCATTAAAACGATCAGCCGTACAATATAATGAAATTAATGCTAAATATATTATGATTCATTTTACTTACAGACAATGCTTCTACAAAATGATAGCAAGCAAAATGTTATTTCTCACATGTGCCAAATACAACAGGTGAATAGAATCCAACCTTACAGTGAAATGCTTACTTACAAGCCCTTAACCAACAATGCAGTTTTTAGAAAAAAATAAGTGTTCAGTAAAAAATAGATAAGTCCAAAATAAAGTAACAAATAATGAAAGAGCAGCAGTAAAATAACAACAGCAAGGCTATATACAGGGGGTACCAGTACAGAGTCAATGTGGGGGTAATATGTACATGTAGGTAGAGTTAAAGTGACTATGCATAGATAATTAACAGAGCGTAGAAGCAGTGTAAAAGAGGGGGGAGGGGCCAATGCATATAGTCTGGGTAGCCAGTTGATTAGCTGTTCAGGAGTCTTATGGCTTGGGGGTAGAAGCTGTTAAGTATTTTGGACCTAGACTTGGCGCTCCAGTACCGCTTGCCGAGTCTTTGAACATTTTTAGGGCCTTCCTCTGACACCGCCTGGTATAGAGGTCCTGGATGGCAGGAAGCTTGGCCCCAGTGATGTACTGGGCCGTACCCACTACCCTCTGTAGTGCCTTACGGTCGGAGGCCAAGCAGTTGCCATACTAGTCAGGATGCTCTCGATGGTGTAGCTGTAGAACCTTTTACGGACCTGAGGACCCATGCCAAATCTTTTACGTCTCCTGAAGGGGAATAGGCTTTGTTGTGCCCTCTTCACGACTGTATTGGTGTGTTTGGACCATGATAGTTTGTTGGTGATGTGGACACCAAGGAACTTGAAGCTCTCAACCTGCTACACTACAGCCCCGTCGATGAGAATGGGGGTGTGTTCGGCCCTCCTTTTCCTGTAGTCCACAATCATCTCCTTTGTCTTGATCATGTTGAGGGAGAGGTTGTTGTCCTGGCAGCACACGGCCAGGTCTCTAACCTCCTCCCTATAGGCTGTGTCATCGTTGTCGGTGATCAGGCCTTCCACTGTTGTGTCATCGGCAAACTTAATGATGGTGTTGGAATCATACCAGGCCATGCAGTCATGAGTGAACAGGGAGTACAGGAGGGGACTGAGCACGCACCCCTGAGAGGCCCCTGTGTTGAAGATCAGCGTCGCGGATGTGTTGTTACCTACCCTTACCAGCTGGGGGCAGCCCGTCAGGAAGTCCAGGATCCAGTTGCAGAGGGAGGTGTTTAGTCCCAGAGTCCTTAGCTTAGTGATGAGCTTTGAGGGCACTATGGTGTTGAACACTGAGCTGTAGTCAATGAATAGCATTCTCACATAGGTGTTCCTTTTGTCCAGGTGGGAAAGGGTTTAGAGTGCAATAGAGATTGCATCATCTGTGGATCTGTTGGGGCGGTATGCAAATTAAAGTGGGTCTAGGGTTTCTGGGATAATGGGATAATGGTGTTGATGTGAGCCATGATCAGCCTTTCAAAGCACTTCATGGCTACAGACGTGAGTGTTACAGGTCGGTAGTCATTTAGTCAGGTTACCTTAGTGTTCTTGGGCACAGGGACTATGGTGGTCTGCTTGAAACATGTTGGTATTACAGACTCAGTCAGGGACAGGTTGAAAATGTCAGTGAAGACACTTGCCAGTTGGTCAGCACATGCTCGGAGTACACGTCCTGGTAATCCGTCTGGCCTTGTGGTCTTGGGAATGTTGACCTGTTTAAAGGTCTTACTCACATCGGCTACGAAGATGTAATCGTCTGGAACAGCTGATGTAGTCGTCTGGAACAGCTGATGCTCTCATGCATGTTTCAGTGTTACTTGCCTTGAAGCGAGCATAGTAATTAAAAGTAATTTAGCTCGTCTGGTAGGCTTATGTCACTGGGCAGCTCGTGGCTGTGCTTCCCTTTTTAGTCTGTAATAGTTTGCAAGCCCTGCCACATCTGACGAGCATTGGAGCCAGTGTAGTACGATTCAATCTAATTGACACTTTGCCTGTTTGATGGTTAGTCGGAGGCATTGCAGGATTTCTTATAAGCTTCCGGGTTAGAGTCCCGCTCCTTGAAAGCGGCAGCTCTACCCTTTAGCTCAGTGCAGATGTTGCCTGTAATCCATAGCTTCTGGTTGGGGTATGTATACAGTCACTGTGGGGACGACATCATCAATGCACTTATTGATGAAGCCAGTGACTGATGTGTACTCCTCAATGATATCAGAAGAATCCCAGAACATATTCCAGTCTGTGCTAGCAAAACAGTCCTGTATTAGCATTTGCTTCATCTTACCACTTTTTTATTGATGGAGTCACTGGTGCTTCCTGCTTTAGTTTTTGCTGGTAAGCAGAAATCAGGAGGATATAATTATGGTCAGATTTGCCAAATGGAGGGCGAGGGAGATCTTTGTAAGCATCTCTGTGTGTGGAGTAAAGTTGGTCTAGAGTTTTTTTCCCACTGGTTGCACATTTAACATGCTGGTAGAAATGAGGTAAAACGGATTTAAGTTTCCATGTGTTAAAGTCCCCGGCCACTATGAGCGCCTCTGGATGAGCGTCTTCCTGTTTGTTTATGGTCGTATACAGCTCATTGAGTGCGGTCTTAGTGCCAGCATCGGTTTGTGGTGGTAAATAGACAGCTACGAAGAATATAGATGAAAACTCTCTTGGTAAATAGTGTGGTCTACAGCTTATCATGAGATACTCTAGCTCAGGCGAGCAAAGCCTTGAGACTTCCTTAGATTTCTTGCACCAGCTGTTGTTTACAAATATACATAGACCTCCACCCTTTGTTTTACCAGAGGCGGCTGTTCTATCCTGCCGAAAAGTGTAAACCCTGCCCGCTGTATGTTATTCATGTCGTTGTTCAGCCACAACTCGGTGAAACACAAGATATTACAGTTTTTATTGTCCCGTTGGTAGGATATACGTGCTCGTAGTTCGTCTGTTTTATTATCCAATTATTGTACATTGATGGTAAAGGCAGATTACCCACTCGCCGTCGGATCCTTAAAAGGCACCCATACCTACGTCCCCGATATCTCTGTCTCTTTCTCCTGCGAATGACGGGGATGAGGGCCTTGTTGGGTGTCTGGAGGAAATCCTTCTTCCAGTACGGGGTGAGTAATCACTGTCCGGTGGCAGAAACATTAAGTACAAAATAAATGACATATAACGTGAAAAAACACCAGGGCACAATTGGTTAGGTGACAGTAAAATGGCAGCCATCTCCTCTGGCTCCATTATCACATGGAGTTTGACAATGTCTGCAGCTCCACAGTGTGACTTTCACCATTTTGGAATGTAAAGAATTATTTTTCTACAGGATTGATCACATTAAACAAACAACACACATCAACACAGGACAGTGGTCCCCAAGTGGTCAACAATGGAATTACACGATAGCCTACAGGAACTCAAACCCAACTACAAGGGCCAGAACAGTAGGGTATTCACTTTTTATATTTCAATAATAATGCACAAGGAGACACAACAAGTAAAGCCATTACAGTGCAATTCCGAGATCTGCGTACAGAAATGGGCATCAGGTTTCTTACCAAGCAGTATAAAATGTTCTATAAATCTTTAATGCAAGACATATAGACTATGATGCTGTGGACAATGACAAATACACTGACCTAAATGTAAGAAAATAAATAGTCTAAATATGTGAAGACACCAAGAATGACAAAGATTCAATCATGTCTCAATATTCCTGCTTTCTAGCTTATGTAATAGCCTAACATGAAAGAATTGACAGGTCAATGACTTTATTACATTTAACCTAATTAATGTGGACCCAATGAACAATGTTATGTGGTTAATGTGTTTATATACAGTCCTTAACACCCCCACCTTGACAGATGGTAAACAGTGCAGGGGTCCTGTTAGTACAGTGGCTATTATAATGTGGAGTGAATCCCATTAACGCAACTGTTTGGATCTGAATTGATCAGACGTTCAGCCGTCATATTGTTTTAAAATAAACTTTGTTGAATGGTCAATTTTTTATTATTTTTTTTATGAATAAAAAAGGCACACATTCACAAGTACGTGAATACGTACGTGAATACGTGCTCGCGTATTCATGCTTTCACACGTTTGAGTTACACTTTTAAGTAAAACATTTATGAAATAAATTAAATTAAAACATTCAGAAGTTTACGCTTTCATACACACATTCACACTTCATTGGGTTATTTATGTATTTATCCCCCCTCATGTACCCTACACACACTCACTCACACACACACTCTCTCACATTCTCTCTATCTCACATACAGACACACACGCACACACACATGATCCAATTGCTAAAAGGCTGGATTTTTTCTAATCACCAATTGCAGAATTTCAATTACATTTGTCAACCAGCCACTCGCTGAACTTAAGGCTACAAAATGATTAGGTAACATATTTATTAAACAACATAAGGTTAGAGAGCATCATTTTAAGATTGTGGTGGTCAGAGACAGAAGAGCTTATAATCACTGATGTTCATTTTTAGAGATTTATGTTTATAGAGATTTGTTCATCTAAACCTTTCGCTGCTTTTACACAGGCAACCCAATTCTGATCTTCCACTAATTGGTATTTTTTGGCAATAATTGGGCAAAAATATAAAATTAGGCTGCCTGTGTAAACGCTAGCCTCGTACGAACCATCTTGATCTCGCAAACTTACATTGATAGTCTACACGGATAGTCTTGCTAACACCTGCCATTCTACGTCCTTGATTTGAGACAAAGACAGTACAGTATGAAGATAGGCAGAAACTGCTTCTCCAATAGAAATCCCTGATCACACTTGTAGGCGATGTCATGGCGACGTTGGCTGGCTAAGCTCATGCGCAGAAACACATCATCGGGTGTGCACTGTCAAATCAAAGACACTCCTTCAATATAAAGTAGTTTTTTACTAAAATGAAAACGTTTCAGTTTGACACTTTCCCGAGGTTGTAGTAATAACACGTTCTACTACTTAAGACATTGGCTCGAATCTAGGTTGTGCCTTTAGATTTCTAGAAAATTAACCACTAAGAAATATTTTTCACTTCTCAAACCCCAAACCCTGGTCTGTTCCTCAAGCGTTCCCGGAAATCTCGCGGTGTTGTGCCTCTGGTTTAGAAACTCTGTGCTTGAGAGTCTGGAACAGCTGCTTTGATGTGTAGGCACAAAGCAACTATAATGAAGGGCTGTGCCTTCAGACTTCAAGGCGGCACCATACACTCGTTGGATATCCCAGTTTTGAATTGAACGGATCATGTTTGTTTTACTTTAGGACCGACCCAGCCCTTCTGTTTCCAGCCAGCCCTTCCGTGGTTTCCACTAGTTACCACAGCCACAAAGTACAAATGGTCTATATCGTTAAAAATGTATCAAAACGAAAATTAGCTTTTTGGTCTAGCCTTTTACTGCAGTGTACTAAATCAGGGTCACACTGAGTTTTTCTTGGTTGTCTTCAACAAATATACTTTGAAACAAAAGTAAACACCTCACACATGGTTATGGGCTTAAAAAAAAGAAGGCATCTGTACCATGTCAGATATAGAGTTGAAATGTATTCAATTTTGAGTTTTCATCCCAATATTACACTTTATATACATCACAGAATAATGAAATATAACAAAACAATTTGACATAAACACAGGATTTTCAACGTTAAAAAAATTATGTTCATTCATTATTAAATTATGAAAAATATTAATAACATTCCACCCATGAGGCCACTAGGTCATTTGACTGCAGGAAAGGGGTACATTTAAGGTTAGGGTTAGGCATAAGGTTAACAGTGTGGTTAGGTTTAAAGTCACATTATAACCCCCTAGAGTCGATTGACGTGCAATTGTAGAAATAGGCAGGGTTTAGGACTTTGTGGCTGTGGTAACTAATGACGACCCCCCCCCCCCCCCTTCCGTGATAAACAAAAACACACAGTAGCTAGCTAGCACAAACCTTCGGTGTTCAGACATCGTTTGTCACTAACATAATGATAGGGTGTATAACTCATCACACACACTTTCTAAATGTTATAACAACCCTTCTACACTAAAACAAGTGACATGTTAGACATTCTAGCTAGCTAGTTTGGCCCAAAAAGATCAGACTACAGCAAGTATGAGCAACAAAACCAAAGCAGATATGAATCACCTCTCATCTAGTTAACCTAAAATGTCTTATCTAATGCAACATTTAGAAATGTAAAGATAAAGAAAACAGAGAGCATGCACAAAATGTACTATATTTTACAGGATGAAATGTGAAGGTGTGAAGACTCGGTGAAGATGTAGAGTAAAGGTGTCTTTCATCTCTCTCTGTACCCTGGTGCAGTGGAACAATTATTGTTCACCCTCATAGCAGCATGGTCCCGGTTCTGATTCTGGATTGCTTTACTCCTGCAAATAGTGAAAGGACATTTAGATGTCTATGGGACAGTTTTCCAACCATAACATTGTAAAACACTCAGTGGGCTAGGAGTTATTCCAACTTAAGACCCTAGGGACGACGAATGACCTGTCGAACTGCAGCAACATTGTACTTGTTCATATGAATTTGAGACTAAAGGGGGGGTCCCTTACACAGACACAGAGAGAACTGCAATTGGACAATAAAACAAATAGGTCTGAGCTTACTTTACTTACTTTGAGCTTTGAGCTTACTTTCGTCTAGTACGCACCTGTAATTAAAAAGTTATTCGCACAGTATATGTCATCACTATGGTTAGTTTCAGTCAATTTGGAATGAAAAGTCTAGGTAGCCTAGCCAGCCAGCGCATTTGTGGCACACCTTGAATCTCAGTGGCAGATGGCTGGCTTGTGTCTCTGAGCTTTTCCATTGTCTGTTGTCATCCGCAACACCCTCTTGCAGGAACTACCTTCTTAATTTTCTGTGTTCTACAAGCAAGAGAAGTGGGGAGAAGAGAGAGAAGGGGAGAAAAGAGGGAGGAGTGTTACAATTTACAGGCTGTTTTGGGGGTCATGATGTGCTGAAGGGTAAGTGGGCAGGCATTGCCAAAGACACCTACATGGGCTTCTGATGTTAAGTTAAACCACCTCTGCCACTACTTCTTGCAGTACTTGAGGAACACCTTGTTTCCATAAACCATTCCATAGACATTCCCTTCCTAAACCAGACTATAAGAGCGTCTGCTAAATGACTTAAATGTAAAATGTAAATGTATATAGTCTTGAGACTCTCTCTCTCTTTCTCTCTCATGCTGGCACTAAGAAGACCTCCTTTACCAACAGTATAATCAGTATAATTTGTTGGCATTGGGAAATGATACATTTACACCTCATTAAAAGACCTAGAGGTTTTTGTTTTATGTTGTGTTTCACTTTGAAGACACTATGAGTGGAGATGGCCCCTAGTAAAGTAGACAGTCGACATGGGCTATAATCTATAGTAATGCCTTCTCAAAATGCCTCATGTTTAACTCTGTCACTCAAATAATTTTGTCTGATTCCACTTTTGAACATTATGTGCTCATATATATGTGACAAAGTGAAAATGTAGTTTCCATCAACCTCACGCACAATGTAGATATCAAAGAACGCAGCAGTTCGCGTGTAGAGTAGTGAGTGAAACCATTCACTTCAGGAAAAGGTGTGATATAAAGTTTCCTTTCATTATGTGTTGTTGAATTCATAAGAATATTTGCTGCCATTGTAGTAAGGTTGGCAATACGAGAGGTCTTTAGACTTACCATTTATGTATTATTTTCTTTGAAAGAACAACTTGTGGGTTTTGAGTGCTTCTCCCATATTTGGGAAGTTGGTCTGTCTGCTTCTCAGTCTGAGAGAGATATTCTGAGAGCAGGTTCGTGTCTCCTTCATCTGTATATAAAAAACGGTTTAAAACTGTATAACACAATAGTGTCTTTGGAAAACGGGTTCATATATCCTAAACTCAATAGTGAATGTGACTAGGTATATATTTATTTTGACGTTAATGTATTTACACAGATGCTGGGGACAAAAGGCAACTAAAATGTGCTGTTTTGTCGCAACAATGCCACAGATGTCTCAAGTTGAGGGAGCGTCCAATTTTTTAAATGTATTTTACCTTTATTTAAATAGGCAAGTCAGTTAAGAACAAATTCTTATTTTCAATGACGGCCTAGGAACAGTGGGTTAACTGCCTGTTCAGGGGCAGAACGACCTTGTCAGCTCAGGGATTTGAACTTGCAACTTTTCAGTTACTAGTCCAACGCTCTAACCACTTGGCTACCCTGCCGGCCCAATTGCTGACTGCAGGAATGTCCACCAGATCTGTTGCCAGAGAACTGACAGTTCATTTCTCTACCATAAGCCACCTCCAACATCATTTTAGGGAATTCGGTCTGACCTGCATCTCAACCGCAGATCACGTCTATAGCATTGTGTAAAATCAATGAAATTGTTACATGTTGCGTTTTATATTTTTGTTTAGTATATTAGGCATATCATTATAATTCTATCATTATACAAGTCATAGTGTCTGACAAGATTGGGTCTAGGCTTCAGGTATTATGGGAATAGCTATTCAGGATTGTCGCTGTTTTATCTCAATCTCGCTCGCTCACCCACTCTGGGCAAACCTTTCACTACGGCTGGCAGTGGCTAGGTGGAACATTAGTCTTGCGATTCATTCCATATCCATTTGGCTAGTCTGACAAGCCAACGTACTTCAAAATTGTCAGTCACGGGTCAATAATGTACAGATATTAGAAGTTTGTCAAATACATTTAATGACAAACCATGTAACTACTTAGGTTAACATGAATTACCTGTTGCCCAAAGTTCGGCGCATGTGTTAGTAACTGGTTCTCCATGTTCAGAACATGCGGCCACAGTGAGAAAGATTTGCAGTGGTGACATCAGACCATCCGGTTAAGTAGCCAAAAACAAAAATATATAAAGTTCATTGATTGGGTTAAGGTGAATCACCCCTCAAACTAGTGGACCAATGGAGACGCATTGTCTACGCCTCCCTCTAAACACCACCCTTCACAAAAAAAGCCAAAACTTAATCAAACTTGCAGTGAAAGCAAAGAAATCGAGGACCAAGATATGAGTAGCATAACCAAAAGTTAGTAATTGCACGCAAGAGCGTAGGCAAAATGGATTCAATAGGATTGGTTGTTTTGAAAGATCAACTGAAAACCTTTAAATCATTTCTGTTTTGCTCTCACTTTAAAATTGTGTTTGCAAGTTTTGCTTTTGATGTTAACAATTCAATACATTTTGATTTCAATTGTTTAGTTTTTGATTAACAAATTTCACTCTTCCTTGAAAATGTTTACATTAGTAACTTTTATCATGTTTACAATTTATTTGATCTAAATTCAATACATATGGCGTGTAATTTGACACAAAGTATGATTTAGTTTCTCCCAGTCACTGGCCCACACTCCAGTACAGTAGGTGGCGGCAAAGCACCATAATGTCGGATGCCAACCGACGATAAACCCCACCGAAGAACCCGATAGTTTAGATTACTGAACAGGATGAGACTAAATGTTCATATATTTTTTTTTTTTACGAACTTTATTTCATTAGAATCAAAACAATTCCATTCAGAGGGTTCCTCAATCTTGCTTTACAGAATAAAAATGAGCAATATTTGCCAACTCTTGGACATGCACTTTGCAAGACATTTCCTTACTCTCCCCCCCATTTTCAACCTTGTTCAATAACCAGGTTTCCATCCAACCTTTTTATGCAAAGTACGGCAGATAAAAAGTAATGACAGGCCTGACGGAAACAGATTTTTGGGTAAATTATCCAAATGTCAACTAGACAAGGTGGAATATGTGTTGGTAAAATTAATTATGCGAGAAATGTCAGTGGAAACACTTATGCGCAAATATTGATACAATAACCATCATATCGAAGTAAACTTGGAGTCACGCGATGACATGTGGTCCTCCCACTACTAGTCGGAAAAGCGCGCGGTTCATTAAACTACAGATTACATAAATTAATGAACTTCACAGAGTGGTGAAAGTGCACGGTAATTAGCTTGATGTTACTTTCCAATAAATATTTAGGGTCTTATTCTGGTGACATGATAGTCGATGCTTGGCTGCTGTTTGAAAAATAAAGTCTCACTCTTTTGTCCACATCTCATGTAGGCTATATGTGCGCTCTAGCCAAACATCGTGCTGTTGGTTAGAGAACATATGCCAATAACAAAGTGGGCACACGCTATATAACGCATTTTTTTTGTAACAATCAGTGGGGTTAAATGTGATAAGGAAAAGATAGTTCAATGGGTTTCGATACATCGGAATTTAACCGCAAAATGCATTTTTATTTGCACTACATCACGCACAGCTTTTTATTTGCAACAAGTCAATTAGATGGAAACATCTTTGGTGGGAAAACGCATATAATGCCTTATGCAGATAAGAATATTTGCATGAAAATCTGTCGCCAATTGGATGGAAACCTAGCTATTGGTGTACATTTTCTTGAGAATAGACATATGGGTCCAGACAGTTGAGTAAGATGTTCTCAGGGTTGTACTTTAAAGTAAAAAAGGAACATATCAAATACATATATATTTTTTTCCTTTTTATTTAAATTGTATCTTCTTTTGTGGGATCATGGATTCATACAAATCACTTGGGGGGGGGGGATGTTATTAAACCTAAACAACTTAGCCCCTATTAACAACACCCAAAAAACAACCCAGGTTGAATTAACACACCGATAGAGATTTAAGATTAAGAAATATTTAAAATAACTATGCCATCTCTGCCTCACTCGTAAAGGGATTGTAATCAGACAAGTACTTGACAGAGCAGAATGTCAGACTAAAGTTCCGGTTGGGGGAGAGCGTGAATGTCAAGGGACAGTGAGCACAGTTCTCAGTTTGGTACCGAGGGACGGGTTTGAAATAATTATTTTGGGGTGTGGACCTAGTCCTGGGGGTTCAAATACAGAAGAAACAAAACCCTACTTAACCCATAAAACAGACAGTTTGTTATGCCTACACTGCTCCGTTGTGGTTTCTAACAGGGCAGCAGCTCATTACAGTATCATTCACACAAACAGGGAAGGGGTATGTGGGTTTGTTGTATATATATATATAAAAAAAAAAAAACAGGAACTTAAAAATGGCAAAGCCCCGCTTAGTACTCGTCTGCCTGGGTCTCCACCTTGTAGCCGTTCTCATTGGAAACGTAGCCCTCTCCCGACTGCACCGACTCCTGGTCCACCATCAACCCATCCTGGCTGTTCTCCTCTGGCTGGGGCGGCGCTTCGCCCGTTTCGCCCGCCTCCCCGTTACCCACGTCGTCCTGCTCGGCCGAGGGGAGCAGGAGAGAGCCATGCCGGTCCTCCCTGCGCTCCCCGCCACCCCGCTCCCTGTCTCTCTTATGCTCCCTGTCCTTCTCCCTGTCCCCCCTGTGCCTCTCCCGGTCCCTCTCCCGGTCCTTGTCCCTGTGGCTGCGCCTCCGGTCACGGTCCCGCTCCCTGTCTCTGTCCCGCTCCCTCCCGCCGCGCTCCTCTGCCACCTCTCCCCCTTCCTCACCCACACTAGGCTCTTCAGGCATCTTCTCTCCTCCCTCCCCCATCATACCGTCTCCAAGCCCCATGCCCTCATCCCCCTCGCCACCCTTGCTCCTCTCCCGGTCTCGCTTGCGCTCTCGGCTGCGGCTCCTCCTCTTCCTTTCACCCTTGTCTCTGCTCCTCTCCCTGCTATGACTGTCTCCCCCTGGTCCTCCTCCCCCCCGCTCCCTCTCTCGGTCTCTCCTCCTGCCACCCACTACGCTCTCCTCTCCAGGCACTGCCAGGCCTAGAGCCCTGTCGCCCCTCTCCCTGGAGCGGGAGCTGCGCCTGCGTCTTTCCCGGGACCGGGACCGCCGTCTTTCGCCACCGCGCTCTTTCTCCCCCCCACGTTCACGCTCACGGCTGCGCTCTCTGCGCTCCCCTCTGGGCTCAGGTCCACGTTCACGCTCTCGTTCCCTGGGGTGAAGAGAAGGGCAAATATAACAGTCAACTGACAAACCTCTACAGAAAATTAAGTCAGTCAAACCAAAATGTTCAATCCCAAGTCTACCGCTAGCCCAGTGTAATTACTCACCCTCCAATTGTGGGGTGTTCATCGTAACGTGAGGTGTCGTCTCTTCCAGAGTGCTTGATGTTGACGTCAGCCCCACCTCTCCTTGTCCCACCAAGACCACCGCCTGGTTGGGGATACATTCACTTCCTGTCTATGATTTGTATTTAAAACTGACTAATATTAAAAGGGATTCATAAGATGGCCAATGCGAAGAGAATCATTGGTTAATTATACACCGTCAGAGATGACGTGCAGTTCCTCACCAAGCCTGCGGGGATGCCATCCCTTCACAGTGCGACCTCTCTCAACATCCACCAGCACTCTCCTTCCATCGATCTTCTTCCCGTCTGCATGCTTGTAGGCAGCTGGAGGAAAGGGGGGGGTGAGAGAAAGGTAGAGAAGAGTAAGATGGAGCTCTGCGGTTTCAAAGGTAAGGTTAACAAAGAGTGCATGAATATACTGACCAGGAGCAGGTGAGGTAGTGTGGTGCTGCTCTCTGGGCAGACAGACCATGTAGTAGTAGACCTTTTTCCACCACTAAATGCTGCATTTACCTGCACATCGATCTTTATTGAAGATGTACCACAGTAAGTATTTTGTTGTGCAAGCACTTTACTTCAGTAAATCCTTATTTTGAAAAGAATAGAGGTATAAAGAAATGCATTCTAGCCGCAAATTACAAGTGAGCCGGTATAGTAGATAGAAATGCTTTTTTGTGAACTATGCATTAATTATTAAAATCTCAAAATTAAATTTTATTATATCAAGTGCATTATATAATATATTCAAACAAAACATTGAAGTTTGGCCTATAATGATTGCTCTGTGTCACGTGGAGCATTAGAGACCGAAAAGTGAAACGCCGCTTAAAATAATTTTAATCTTACTTAGTCAAGTGACCACATTGTCGAAGAGGGTCAACGTCTTACTGTTGCATGGCTCATTTTATAGTTTAGACCAGGGGTACTCAACTCAACCTACGTGGTCCGGAGCCTGCTGCTTTTGGGGAGGGGGGCGGGGCGCAGTGGAACTGGCTTCGAGGTCCAGAGTTGAGTTTGAGGAGATTAGACCAATCAACAGTCTTAAAATTGCCCACGACTATAAGCTAAGTTAATACATCTAAGGAAGCAAGCAAAAATGCTCAATATCAATTAGATGCATACCCTTAAATTATAGTGTGACGCATGAAAGGCTCAGGTAGCTTTGGCTACGATATTTACCTACAACTATGCATTTAAATTGCTCCATAGTGATTTTGAAAATACACAGCCTTTCATAACTATAACTTTCATCATGGGATTCTGTGTAAAAATGCATTAATTTAAAGCTACCGTAGTCAGATAGAGACCATTACCAATAATGCTTTATTACTGAATATTGTGTGTCCCTAGTGGTTAGCCTAGTGTTTAAGTGTGTTGGGCCATTAACCGAAAGTTTGCTGTTTCAAATCCGAGCGGACTAGGTGAAAAATCTGTCAATGTGCCCTTGAGCAAAGCACTTAACCCTAATTGCTTCTGTAAGTCACTCTGGATAAGAGCGTCTGCTAAATGAATTAAATGTAAACGAGTGGTCCAAGCAATTGACAGTACTTTGATGTGGAGTGCATTTGAGAGCCTGTTGTGAAAAATGCTTGTGCACTTGAAATAAATCTGATAACAGTAATTCATATAGCAAAATACTATTTATTATATTACCCAACCGGACAAATTGATGAGAAATGCATTTGTGCATGTTCACCCAATTGTCACATCTACAACCTCTTACCCAGAAGGAACATCGAATAGGAGTCACCCCCATGGATCAAACAGCCACCCACTTCGTCTAGCCACTTATAGGTGGAATTGGGGGTTTTATACCAGTAGCTAGGTTGCCACCGAATTGGCGACAGATTTTAATGCAAATATTTTTAAATCCGCATTAAAGAAAATGTGAATTTTCCCACCAAACTAAATTGTTGCAGATAAAAATCAGTGCGAAGTTCATGTATATATATTTTTTATACAAACGTTTAACCACCAATTGTCACAAACTGTTGCGTTTAATAGTAAATGTGCCCACGCTGGTCTTGGCATGTGCTCTAGCCAACAGCTCGCATATACAGTACGGGTAGGCTAGTCTACACAAGATAATGGATGAGAGAATATTTTGTCAAACATGTCACCAGCATAAGAACATCAACATTTATTGGAAAGGAAAATCAAGCTCATCATCGGGCACCTTCATCACCATGTGAAGGTCATCATTCATATATTTTTCCTGTAGCCTATTAAACTGCATGGTTTCCAGAGTAGTAATGGGAGGATCACACACACACACCATAGTCGCTTGACTCCAAGTTTACTTCGATAAGACAGTAATTACTAACAATATTTGCCCCTAAAAGCATTTACACCGCTATTTCACGCAATTCATTTTACAGACAAAGATCCCACCGTGTCAAACTCTGCATTTATAAAATTGTGCCGAAACGTCATGTTTCCATCACAGCTGTCGTGATTTGTTTTAATACGGTATGACTTTTCAAAAACTGGATGGAAACATGGTTAGTGACAAACCAGGTGGATACTGCCCTGCAAATGTTGACACCTTAGGCACGTCCTGCAATAGCCATCGTCACTGGCACAACCACTCCTGGTGTTCTTAGCCCCCGGTTCAGTGAGACATAAAATACCAGTGACATTGGTTTGAGTTTGAATATTTACTCCAATTGCCAGAATACACCTTGTATGACAATGCTGCTTATTACACAAACATATCTTCTTACCCAATACATGTTGTGCTTCAGACTATAGTGAGGCTAATGTAAATTAGGTTGCCTTACATACAACCTCTGACCTTGTAATACTTGTCTGGAGGGGGAGATATAGTGGAGGGAATCATCGCGATATGAGAAAATGTGTCAAGTTATATACACATACCTTAGTGGAGGCTTTATGGGCTGCTGTGTTTGTTTTGAACAACTATCTTACCACCGCCTGGACACGAGCACAGTGTCGGACTCAGAACCTCCGGGAGCATAGGGCTTCCAGTTGCAAGCCAAATTGGCAGGCTCCTGCCACTGCCAGATTTAACACCACAAGTCTGCAGCTTCTGAGTCAAACTCAGAACACACACACACACAAATATATACTCCCTTGGCCCAGACAGTCTTGGGATCAGTCTCTTATGACCGAAGAATTCAGCAGGATCCATGATGACCCATCCTGGCCTCTACACTGGTCTGCTCTGCTGTGGTAGACGATCCAATGGGAAACGGCAGAGGACTTTCCTCTTTATATCCAATTAGAGGGCCTTACCAGAACCACTCACTTTTACAGCCAGAGGGCCTTACCAGAACCCCCTCTAGATCATAGCAAATTATCACTGTACTTTCATGACACCTCACAGGTTTATACTACCAGGGGGCCTTACCACAACCCCTCACTAATCTAACCAATCCGGGTTTGTCTTACCACAAACCATAACCTTCTCAAACAATCAGAGGACTTCAGTCAAAGGGGGGTGGGTTGCCTTAACTCAACCCCCAAAACTCAACCCCAAAAACTCCTCAAACAAGGCCTAAATAGAATCTTACTATACAAGCACACATATCGTGCATATCAAAAAGTAGTTTATTTAAAAAGAAACAAAGGTATGCATCTAGAGAAAATTAGATAAGTGTTTGGTGTAGGCTAGAATAAATGTAGGCTAGTTCGAGTGGTGACATATTTCCTCACTTGACTGGTTCCATTAGCTGTATACACCGGATTCTTACAATCAGCTGTGGTAAAGAGATCTGGGGGTGAGATGACTGCCATGTCTGAATGAGCTATCGCTATGCTCGTCGACATCTGCTCTTGCCTAGTTATATAGTAGGGACAAAGCTACATATGTGCATAAGTATGTGCCTTCCTGTAAAAGTGTTGAGTCCCCTCGTAAGCCTATTCCATTAAAGCCAGCTCGACGCACACAAGAAAGGACCTTAACTTACAATGCTAGGGGATTTTGTTTTGGGCGTGTGGTCTTTTTGATGCAATGTTATGCAAAAGATTGTCCTTTTCTTAATGATTATGCAAGAGAACTTGATGAAATGCTGTTTCAGACAACTAAAATACTGAAATACTAAAGAGCACTTAGGCCTATATGTAAAAGTGTTAAGGGATACATCTGAGGTGGCTTTAACACAAAAGGAAAATTCAAAAGGCACCCATTAACTGACTAATGGCCTGGGGGTGCGTTCAATGGTCAAAGCACCAGACTCGTCTTATCAATGTCAGTATTGTTCAAGCGACATTTAAGCAGCTTCAAAAAAAATGTGCTTTGCCCATTGAACGTAGCTCCTCTTCCCTAAATAGGAGGATGGAGGGTGGAAAGAAAGCTTACCCATCATACAAACCCATCATACCAACCATATACTGAGCTGTGGTAGTAGGGTGTAGATGTATCATAACCATCATCATCTGCAAGCCAGCTCTGGCCAATAGCCATCACAGATAGGCGGCTGCAGTGGCAATGAGAACAACAAACAGTTAATACACTGCAGAGCCAGCATAGACATCCCCTCACAAGTCAACCCTCACCTGAGTCACATCATACCAAGGGTGGGCGACCTTGGTCCTGGGGAACACTATTCCCTGCCTGTTCATTGCACTCTGGGTGCATGACCCTAAGTGTTCCAGCAATGAATCAGCGGCCACGTTCCAGGCCAGCTACACTGCAGTCCTGCTGTGCGGACTTGCCTCATCACCTAGCAGTCAGGCGTCAGATTCTTATTTTATATGATTTTTAGCTGACATGTAAATCACCTTCCCAGGTGTTGTGAGATCTGGCAAGTGACTGCAATGTAGTCGGCCTGGAAGGTGGGCAGTAAATAGCAATCTTAGAGAGCAACTGATTTACACCTGGAACACCCGTCTGCCTGATAATTTGTTTAAATTCGATCAATGAGAATAATACCAGGGGGCATGGTAGCTCGCCAGGACCAGGGTGGAGGACCACTGATATGAGCTGATAGAAATGGCCTAGTGTCACAAAAGCACAGAGATGAGGGTACCCAAGTTAACCAGACAAGTTAGGAGGAAGAACTAGCCTGTTGGTGACCTGTAGCTTACCGTTGGTTGTCCAACCAGGAAACCTACCTGTTCCACAGATGACTTAACACTCCTAACTATTACAGGCCTAACCTACAGCAAGCAAAGACATTCAAGGTGACCAGAAGAACAAGGCTTAGAAGTTGTTTATACATACAAAAACATAGGCCAAACCTTCCCACCGAATGGCATCGCCACATACAAGTGTCATGGCACTCACTCAGACAAGTGCAGTACAGAAACCCTTTCGCAGCCTTACTTGAGTTAGTCAAGATGTCATCATGCGCCACAAGACAGACAGACATCACACAAAACTCACTCAGCACCTTGTTTCCCCTAATTAATAACGTATCGCCATTCTGAACTCAGTTATAAAAATAAAAAGGATGGCTTTTGGGGCCCCTTGTGTTCAGAGTTTTAATCTTTAACTTGTATGGACTGTGGGTCCATATTAACCCCCTTGCCAATAGGCTTGGGCAGTATACCGGGGTATTTGGAAAAAGACACGGGATGGTTTTTCCATACCGTCAACACCGTTTAAACTATTTCTTTGAAGTTTATTAATAAATGTGATTTGTAGCTACTTAAGTAAACACCCACAATCAACTTGTGCAATACGTTAGGAGATAAAGAACATGGTTCTTCATTTCACCCGTCACATTATTATGAAGCTTACAGTAGTCCACAGTCATGTGGTGTTTGTACACAGGCACACAACTACGAGAGAGACCGTAGCCATGGGAGTCACTCACTGTTGTGCAGCATGCGCCAGGTGATTTAATTACAACATAGGAAGTCTCAAAGTTACCTGTCTAAAATGTGCAAACTTCTGCATTTGGTTTGCTAATTTAGTAGCCAGTTAGCCAACTAGCTAAGTGGTTAGCTTCTTCTAAATCAACCATTCACTTGGTAAAAGCAGAGAATAACCTCCTGGATCAAGAGACTTGCTGGCAAATATTGGTTTTGTGCTTGCAGCAAACTATATTTTGAGTTAAAAATGTTAATGCGGTCGTTAGCATTCTAACCGGCAATGCCGGTAATACCGAATATCCCAGTATGACACAAGGTCGGTATGAAGGTATGACAATCTGGATACCGCCCAAGCCTACTTTCCACCTAGTTCTCCTTCTCTGACCCTTTTCATACCATTGTGCCAATCCAAACCACACTCTGCTGGCTTGGATACTTTCCATTCAACATGTCCTCGCAGCATAATCAGGCCAGCGCAGTACAGCTCGGTGTGGCTCAGCAGTGTGAACAGGTTTTTTTTTTTTTTTTTACATTTGGCAGATATTAAGAGTGGGCCTAGGACTATGGATAAATGTGAAACCATCGCTCATCCTGGCCCTTCAAAGGGAAATCGCACCAAGGACAGCATAAGCTGCTAGTGCAGTACAGAAAATAGCTACATTTTAAAAACAGAGCCTAGTCAGTTTGCTCCATAAAAGGTGCTTTTCAGTCAAGAGGGTTCCTCCTGCACTGGGCAAGAGTACAAGGTGCTGATGTTAACTAAAAGTCAGTAACACCAACTGGTACAATTTGTAAAGCTATAGTGAAATTCCAACCATTTGTAAGGTCGCAAAATTGATCTAGTTTATTTCTTTCGGTCCTTCAAAAAAATACTATCCCACCCACTTACCCTCCCAGCATTCAGACTCCCATTTGAGATGAGGTGGGTTATGAGGGGGATGGTCTCTCGTGGTACTCACAGTGCATGTCTCTCTCGTGCTCGTACTCTATGAAGGCGTAGCCTCTGGGCTTCCCTGACCGCTTGTTGTAGACGATGTAGATCTGGAAGAGAGCGACTATAATAATGCTAGCTGAACAAGTTGGGGGGGGGGGGGGCAGAGGACCAATTGCCACTAACAAAAGGTGTATTATAAAACCAAAGGGTGGTTTAGGAGACAAAGACTAAACTTACCCGTTTGATGGGTCCGTAGACCTCAAACTCACGGCGAAGCTTGGATTCCGTGGTGTCATAATTCTGCAGCAATGATAACACAGTTAACATGGATCCCACCAGAACTTGGCGGGAAACCCTGCCAGGTTTACATTTTATTGCGGCGTATGTATGCTTAATTTGATATTAATCACTACCCGACTTTAGTATCAGTGGCAAAGACAGGATGGAAGAGAAGGTAAAGATGCCATGGAACATGGAAGGTAGCCGGTATAATGCACACTTACCACACGAGCCACAAACAGGGTCTTGAAGGCATCCCCCTGAGCATTGGGGTCATTGTGTGGATCCCCTAGAAGGCAGAAGAAAATATTACAACCTGACTTCCATCAACTTTCAGTAAATCCTATAAAAGTCACGAAAGCTCATCCTTGTCAACTTACAGAGCTTCAGTTCTGTCTCCACAACCGTCTGTCTCCTCTCGATCTTCTCCCTCCTCTGTAAAACAGAAACAGGTTAGCTAGGCCCCTCAGACTCAAACCCTAAATGGTTACAGTACATTAGAGCCATGTACTAGTACACCCCACTGAAGATGTCCAGTTATCTTACTCAGATACACATTGAGGTTTGACAAAAAAAAGTGGAAAGAAATGGCCACAAAGGGAAGTGACCCCTCTTCCAATTGTCTCACCTTCCTCTCCAACCTCTCATCACGAGTTTCTGCCCTAGTGGGGGGAGGGGCATCTCTGGGGTCCTATCAAAACAGTCCAAAAGTTAGAGGGCCAAAGGCAATCAATCAAATAATATACCAAATAGCCAACTATCCATCTCATTCACGAAGAGTTTAATTGCACAAGAGCTAGGTAGGTTTGCCTTACCTCAAAGTGCCTGATGAAGGGAGCGATGCCACAGTATGGCTGATTGTGGTGTTTTTCATGGGGAAGCTTCTCCAACTGGGTCAGAAATGGTATGGGGTCCCGGGGCGCAAATAGGGCCAGCAGATTGGGGGGTAAAAACTGGGTCATCTTTCACCTGCAGCGAGACAAATAGATGTTTAGTTCACAAACTACGTAGTTACTAATAATATGCAGACAGAGTTGCATCAGTGTTGCCATTAAACAGTGTGGACAGAGCAACAAAGGCATGGAAGACCATTGTGATAACCATGTGCAGCTCAATTTCTTCTGCAAAGGTAAGGCAACATCTTACTTTCATGCGTGGAACTAGCTTCGAAGCTAGTGTCTAAGAGAACTGATCAATGTTACCAAACAACGCTCAATCTTCCCTTACCTGGAGGCTTCAAGGAAAATGAAGGCTGGAAAGTCACATTTACAAGGACAGCTAGCTAGCTGGAATAGTGAATGCTTTAGGCTGATTGTTGGTTATACATATACACGCACAAAAATATAAAAAACAAAAATTTAAGATTTTACTGTGTTAGTTCATAAGGAAAATCAAACAATTGAAATAAATGCATTAGGCCATGATCTATGGATTCCACAACTGGGAATACAGATGTAGCTGTTAGTCAGAGATACTTTTTTTGGGGGTAAGGGCGTGGATCAGAAAACCAGTCAGTATCTGGTGTGACCACAATTTGCCTCATGCAGCGTGACATTTCCTTTGCATTGAGTTGATCAGGCCTGTGGAATGTTGTCCCACTCTTCAATGGCTGTGCGAAGTGGCTGGATATTGCCGGGGACTGGAACACCTTCTCGTACAAGTCGATCCAGAGCATCCCAAACATGCTCAATGGGTGACATGTCAGGTGAGTATGCAGGCCATGGAAGAACTGGGACATTGTCAGCTTCTATGAATTGTGTACAGATCCTTGTGACATGGGGCTGTGCATTATCATGGCGAAACATGAGGTGATGGATGAACGGCACGACAACGGGCCTCAAGATCGTCACGGTACCTGTGCATTAAAATTGCCATCGATAAAATGCAATTGTGTTGGTTGTCTGTAGCTAATCCCACCACTACCTCCCCCTTTGGACCATCTGGCAGAACTTCCAGAATGTTATATAAGTTAAGATAGGAGACGATGCCAAACCAACCCTATGTAACTGCCTATGTAATTTGTCTGTAAGTAGTATATATGATCGAATGGGACAGCACATTTTGCACGCACACACACGTTCAGTATAGTTAGGAGCCAACTAAACGCAACTCCACGATTTACGAAGGAATTCAGCTACGACTAGTGTGGGTGGACTGGAGCCCCAGACATCGCATAAAATGTTATCAACCAACTAATTCCACCACCCAAAGAATAGCCACAATTGCTGTCTGACAATGAAGTTGTCCCGGAGTTGTGATGACACTAAAGCATGCTGCTGCTAAAATAAGATTAATCTCCAGAGTATACACCTTCATTCGAGGAGTACATACACACAAAAGTATGTGAACACTCCAAATTAGTGGATTCGGCTATTTCAGCCACACCCGTTGCAGGCAAGTGTATAAATAGTGTACACAGCCATGCATGCAATCTCTATAGACAAACATTGGCAGTAGAATGGCCCTACTGAAGAGTTCAGTGACTTAACGTGGCACCATCATAGGATGCCCACCTTTCCAACAAGTCAGTGTGGCAAATTCCTGCCCTGCTAGAGCTGTCCCGGTCAACTGTAAGTGCTGTCAATGTGAAGTGGATAGGGGTTCTTGCAGATGCAGGAACGCCCTGAATTTCTGGACGCAATTTCACTTTTCTCTAGACTAAAACGAACAACGTACCAAAATGTAATCATAATATGCGCACGAACTGTTCCAAACAGTTTCGGATGAGGACGCCTTTAGAGCTAGTTGTCTGGCTTCCGACTAGACACCTCCGTGTTGGGCTAACGTTAGCTAACAACGCAGTCAAACAATGGACCACCCTGGCTAACGTTAGCTAGCCAATCCACCAAAGTATTTAAGTTAGTTAATTGCAGGAAGACCAGACACCTAAAACGAAATATGGTACATTTTAACAGGTCTATTTTAGTTAACGTTACATATTCCAGTTTAGTTAACGTTACATATTCCAGTCTACCAAACCACTAAACACTGTCCACCATAGCATAGGCCTCGTGCCGCCACTCAGGGGTACTACACATTTCTACCCTACTCACCTCAACTCTTCATTCAATCCTTTTAAAACTCCGAGAGCCCGAATCAGGCAACGTGGAATAAGAGCGTGCGCTCTCTTTGTTCAAAGCAAGATGTTTTCCCACAGATGAATATACTTCAGCAACCAAGAGATACAGAGGCTTCAGCTTGGTTAGCTTCTTGCCAGGGGGGGAAAAACGATCTGTCCTCAACTTAAAATGGCGGTACGCCGTAAAGGGACGACAATGTCGCAACAGTTCCTCTAATGTTTCACGACACTTTGGGCTAATTTACGTGATACCTGGTTTCTCAGAGAGGAAGGGGAAGAATTTCAGGTTTGGCATTAAATCTTTCCAAATGTGAGATGTTTGTTTTGAAAGGAGCTGTCAATCCAGCAGATTGTAACATCTCTGAAAAAGATACTGTAACCTACCTCGTTGTAAAGATCACCAAAAATCTTAAGGCTGTGAATGATCTCAATTTGAACCCTGTAACTGAATCTGTCAACAAAAAAATGATCCTCATGGTTAGGGAGGGATTTAACTCTTCAAAGAAGGGTGGTTTTATCCAAAGCTGAGGGGCTATCTCGTGCATCTTATCTTTTTTCATCTATTGACATTCCCAAATCCACTTGCTGTACCTTAGATAGGCTTTTGTACAACTTCATATGGAAAAACAAGCCACATAAGATAAAAAGAGATGTTATCACCAACAGGGTTTGTGATGGCGGTCTAAATGTCTTAGACTTCACTCTCTTCAATCAGATATCAAAGGTCAACTGGATTAAAAGGTACATAAAAAATCCTCATATTTTCTGGAATATTGTACCTTATTTTGTTTTTCAGAAGTTCAGAGGGCTTAATTTTTTACTACAATGTCCATATATTGTGGGTAAACTTCCTGTGAAACTGGCGGCTTTTCACAAGCATAGCATATGCTGGGCTTTGTTGTATAAACACAACTTTTCACCTCTTAAATGTTTTATATGGAACAATGGGTCGATATTACATAGAAACAAGATGTTATTTAACCATAAATGGTTCTCGAAAAACATTGTCCTTGTCAGCCAATTAGTTAATATTAGTGGGAATCTATTTACATGGAGAGAATTTATGGAAAGATACAACTTTGAGGTTTCAAGCAAGGAATATGACACTGTTATTAAAGCTATACCTAGTGGGATAAAAACTTTACTTCAGAATAATGCATATTTTGGAATATCTCCGATTGTAAGCGATATCCAGGTGAATGGCATTGGTCTACTAGATACGAAATTGAACAATCGTTTATTAAGGGATATTTTCTACAGGAAGTCTATTCCCTCTGCGATATTTTGTTGAGCTTCATCGTTTGATGTAAACTTGGCTCACTCCACACAAATTTATGGTGACCAATAAAGTAAAGGAGATCTCCTTTAAGATTATCCATAGATTCTATCCATGTAATAGCTTGATTTCTAAATATATACCTGATGTTACCAGTGAATGCAGTTTTTGTGAACTAGAAACTGAATCTATTGAACACTTATTCTGTCATTGTTTATATAGTGAAGTGTTCTGGACTGATGTAAAACTATATCTTGGCCTCAAATTGCATACAACCATTGACATTTCTAAGTTTGACATATTATTTTACTACACTGATTCCACAATTGAACGTGAGTATGTCATAAATCTCTTTATTTTATTCGGAAACATTTTCATACACAAATCAACATTTATGAAGAAAAAGCCCCTTTTCTTAATATTTTTATCTGATTTGGAAAACTATTTAGAGTATTTAAAACATATACAAAACAAAATGTCCAAAAAAATATTCGCTATATATTTGAATTGATATAATGTGAAAAACAGCTTCTATCTCAAGGCCATCAGACTGTTAAACAGCCACCACTAACATTTAGCGGCCGCTGCCAACAAACTGACTCAGCTCCAGCCACCTTAAAAATGGGAATTGATGGAAATTATGTAAAAATGTACCACCAGCCACTTTAAACAATGCCACCTAATATAATGTTTACATACCCTACATTACACATCTCTTATGTATATGTATATACTGTACTCTATATCATCTACTGCATCTTGCCATCTTATGTAATACATGGACCACTAGCCACTTTAAACTATGCCACTTTATGTTTACATACCCTACAGTACTCATCTCATAGGTATATACCGTACTCTATACCATCTACTGCACCTTGCCTATGCCGTCTGTACCATCACTCATGCATATATCTTTATGTACATATTCTTTATCCCTTTACACTTGCGTGTATAAGGTAGTAGTTGCGGAATTGTTAGGTTAGATTACTTGTTGTTATTACTGCATTGTCGGAACTAGAAGCACAAGCATTTCGCTACACTCGCATTAACATCTGCTAACCATGTGTATGTGACTAATAAATTTGATTTGATTTGATTTGATGTGGATTAGTAAAAAGGAAAAAATCTAATTTCTTTGTGGAATCCCTCTGGCTGTTATGTTTTTGTTTTGCATGTTACTGTTAATAAAAAATTGAAAAATTAAAAATCTGCTGTCATTTAAAAAAAATATATACTGTATATTAAGAAGGGAAGAGAGAGGCCCAACTCGGAGGGAAATATGTCTCCCTCCAGCAGGTGGCGTTTTTTCGTTGTTTCGCCCATCAAGCAAGGAGTTTTTGTATGGAGGTCAATGAGAGAGTGTCGAATTTGGTCAACAATAAAAAATAGTTGCTTAGTTTCTACCTGAGGTTTATTTGATCTAATAGATGTTTTGTAATGCTTAAGTTGTTACGAGTGTACTGATATAAGTAGGACACGTAACATCCTGACAACTTTGAGAAAAAACACTTTATATCGGGGTTGTCTCGAGATGGATATGCATATTCATGGTATGGGGCTAGTAGCATAGCATCTCTCTCCATTAAATACAGGCGGCTGATGTCAACAACCCTCATCAAATTAAAAATTGTCAAAGACTAGCCTACCTTTTTTTACGGTCAGATGCCAAGCAGTTGTCATACCAGGCGGTGATGCAACCGGTAAGGATGCTCTCAGTGGTGCAGCTGTAGAACCTTTTTGGGATCTGGGGATCCATGCCAAATCTTTTTAGTCTCCTGAGGGGCAATAGGCATTGTTGTGCCCTATTCAAGACTGTCTTGATGTGTTTGGACCATGATAGTTTGTTGGTGATGTGGACACCAAGGAACTCGAAGCTCTCAACCCGCTCCACATCAGCCCCGTCGATGTGAATGGGGGCGTGTCCAGACATCCTTTTCCTGTTGTCCACGATCAGCTCCTTTGTCTTGATCACGTTGAGGGAGATGCCACAATGCCAGGTCTCTGACCTCCTCCCTATAGGGTGTCTCATTGTTGCCGGTGATCAGGCCAACCACTGTCATGTCGTCAGCAAACTTAATGATGGAGTAGTGCTTGGCCACACAGTCGTGGGTGAACAGGGAGTACAGGAGGGGACTAAGCACACACCCCTGAGGGGCTCCCGTGTTGAGGATCAGCATGGCAGATGTGTTGTTGCCTACCCTTATCACCTGGGTGCGGCCCATCAGGAAGTCCAGGATCCAGTTGCAGAGGGAGGTGTTTAGTCCCAGGGTCCTTAGCTTAGTGATGAGTTTTGTGGGCACTATGCTGTTGAACACTGAGCTGTAGTCAATGAACAGCATTCTCACATAGGTGTTCCTTTTGTCCAGGTGGGAAAGGGCAGTGTTGAGTGCAATTGAGATTGTGTCATTTGTGGATCTGTTGGGGAGGTATGCAAATTGAAGTGGGTCTAGGGTTTCTGGGATGATGGTGTTGATGTGAGCCATGACCAGCCTTTCAAAGCACTTCATGGCTACAGACGTGAGCGCTATGGGGCGGTAGTCATTTAGGCAGGTTACCTTGGCGTTCTCGAGCACAGGGACTATGGTGGTCTGTTTGAAACATGTAGGTATTACAGACTTGGTCAGGGAGAGTTTGAAAATGTCAGTGAAGACACTTGCCAGTTGGTCCATGCATGCTCTGAGTACACGTCCTTGTAATCCATCTGGCCCCGCGGCCTTGTGAATGACCTTTTTAAAGGTCTTACTCACATCAGCTACGGAGAGCGTAATCACACGGTCGTCCCGGAACAGCTGGTGCTCTCATGCATGCTTCAGTGTTGCTTGCCTCGAAGCGAGCATAAAAGGCATTTGGCTCGTCTAGTAGGCTTGCGTCACTGGGCAACTCACGGCTGGATTTCCCTTTGTAGTTCGCAATAGTTTGCAAGCCCTGCCACATCCGACGAACGTCAGAGCCGGTGTAGTAGGATTCAATATTAGTCCTGTATTGACGCTTATTGATGCCTGTTTGATTGTTCGTCTAAGGGCATAGCGGGATTTCTTATAAGCGTCCGGATTAGTGCCCCGCTCTTTGAAAGCGGCAGCTCTAGCCTTTAGCTCGGTGCTGATGTTGCCTGTAATCCATGGCTTCTGGTTGGGATATGTACGTACGGTCACTGTGGGGACGATGTCATTGATGCACTTATTAATGAAGCCGGTGACTGAGGTGGTATACTTCTCAATGCCATCAGATGAATCAGATGAACATATTCCAGTCTGTGCTAGCAAAACAGTCCTATGGCCACATAGAGAACATTCCTAATAAGACACTTTAGTCATCAAGACGTGATTTGCATCTCTGGCGGGTATCCCCCATTCAGAGGGCCGCTATAAGCCCTCCGCAGGCCGCTTTTGCATTTCTGTCATTTAGCCCCACTCAGAGGACCGCTTATACATCCTAGGAAAGCCATCCAGCCCTGAGTTAATTTGAAAGACAATAGCCAGAAATTCTCTAATCTCAAATTCAGCCTGCCACCTTCCAGCCGGCCTTAGGCTACAAGCTGTTTTTGTTGTTTTCTATAAACTTTAGCCAAAAATTTTTGTGATTTAAATTAGATTTGATTTATTTTCCAATTTAAAAACAAAATAACCACACACAAGGAAACAATGCATTAACAATAATTGAGTTTGACACAAAAGTTATAATCATTTATAGTTTATAGCCATTAAAAGCCTACATCTTTTCATTCGTTTTATATACTAGGCTATATTGTCGAGGCAATACCAACTGTTCCTATCAACTGTTACAGTTGCTTTCTTAAAGAGATGCCATTACCTAAACCGCTTCAAACAGTGTTGATCACTGTCATTAAGGGTGAAAATGTCTGTGGTCATGAAACCCATTCTACTCTATTGTATTGACGCCATTAATACACAGCCTTGTATATTGGCCAGTGTATTGCTTCAAACTATGTTCAAATCGAAGCCACAGTCAGCGTACATATCCTGATTCCTGCTTACAAGCAAAAACTAAACCAGGTGGTAAGGTTAGGCAACAACACGTCTGCCACACTGATCCTCAACACTGGGGCACCTCAGGGGTGTGTACTTAGTCCCCCCCTGTACTCCCTGTTCACCCACGACTGCGTGGCCAAACACGACTCCAACACCATCATTAAGTTTGCTGACGAAGAGGGCACGACAACACCTTTTCCCCCTCAGGAGAGTGAAAAGATTTGGCATGTGTCCCCAGATCCTTAAAAAGTTATACGGCTGCACCATCGAGAGCATCCTGACCGGTTGCGTCACCGCCTGGTATGGCAACTGCTCGGCATCTGACCATAAGGTGCTACAGAGGGTAGTGCGAATGGCCCAGTACATCACTAAGGCCAAGCTTCCTGCCATCCAGGACCTACATAATAGGCGGTGTCAGAGGAAAGCCCATAAAAGTGTCAGAGACTCCAGTCACCCAAGTCATAGACTGTTTTCTCTGCTACTGTAAGGCAAAAGGTACCGGAGCGCCAAGTCTAGGACCAAAAGGCTCCTTAACAGCTTCTACCCCCCAAGCCATAAAACTGCTGAACAATTAATCAAATGGCCACTGGACTATTACATTGACCCCTACCCCCCATTTGTTTTGTACACGGCTGCTACTCGCTGTTTATTATCTAAGCATAGTCACTTCACCCCTACCTACATGTACAAATTACCTCAACTAACCTGTACCCCCGCACACTGACTCGGTACCGGTACTCCCTGTATATATCCTAGTAATTGTTATGTTATTGTGTTACTTTTTCTTATTTTAATTTTTTTTACTTTAGTTTATTTGGTAAATATTTTCTTAACTATTCTTGAACTGCACTGTTGGTTAAGGGCTTCCATCCTCCCTCGAATGTGGTAGTAGCTGTAGAAAATGGCGACAGTAGGATTTTGAAACTAAAGAACAGTTTAATTGTTTGTATTTACCACCACCGAACATTTTGAAATATCAAATATACACTAGTGGCACAAGATAGATTATGCATTAATTTGTTGGCCTGGATTTTGAATCATGTAGAGCGATTCCATTGGTTCTTGAGCAAAACCCCCACCCATGTTACCACGCAGAAAGGAAAAAGTATACTGGGATTGGTTAGTGGGCTTGTCGCGTCTACTTTATCATCAAGGCCAATCCATTAATTGTCATTGTTGTTGGATGGGGGAAAAAACCCTTCTCTACTACAGATAGTTTTTTACTGTGACTTATCTTGTTTGTTTGTAACGTTACAGTTTTCCTTCTTGTGTTACATGTTAACATACAGACTATTGATTATTTAGAATTGATTAACAGGGCAAGATGGCGTACTGAACACAGCGGTGCAGATCGCCTCATAAAACATAATATTCAATATCTGTAAGTTTGACTATATATTAGCACTTCACTCCACATACTTGTGGGTAATAACCTTCAATCTGGATAACAACACAAAACAAATTATAAGGCTAGGGAAATGTATTGACCAATATTACAAACAATAACCAAACATGGCAGAGAGTAAACATGGAGAACTAATCCCCAAAAGAAAATGTGACTCCTTGGCGGAGACAAATAATTTATGGTTTTCACCACCCAGAATTGTAAGGGTGGAAACCAATCTGTTAATGTCGATAAATGATAAACTGGGCATACTTGAATTAGTCAGTAAAGTCAGTAAAAAGCCTCAAGATTAGTGACGAAAAAACTGCGACAATGGCGATGGAAACAAACAAGCTAAAAGGTACAGTCAATAAGATGGAAACGGACGTTAATGAACTTAAAAAGGAAAACATGTTTTCAAGTGAAGCCTTACTTGACATACAGACTCGATCTATGAGGTAAAATCTGGTACTTACTGGTATCGAAGAAAAAGAAGGCGAAAATCCTGAAATCGTGGTGAAATAATTATTTCTTACTTAACTACAGATCCCAGGCGATGTTGTAAACAAAATCCAACTGAACATGTACACCGTTTAGGACAGAGATGACAGAGATATGAGCGCCCAATTGTTGCCAAATTTTCATTCTTTAAAGATAAAATAATGGTTAAAACCCTGGGTAAAAGACTCACTGGCACGAAAATAAGCATGAATGATCAGTTCCAGAAAGAAATTGCAGAACGAGAAAAGTTCTGTATCCACTTTTCAAGGAGAATAGATTAAAGGGGAAATGTATAGCTCTCATAGTCGATAAACTGTATATTGATAACCAAATGTTCCGAGACACCAAGAGTACTCCATGCTCCTCTAAATATTACAAAGTTCCCATAGTGGAGTCGAATAATGGAACACCCAATACTATCCATGGTAGGGATTTATTTTTATTTTTATATATACAGTATATACAGTGGGGAGAACAAGTATTTGATACACTGCCGATTTTGCAGGTTTTCCTACTTACAAAGCATGTAGAGGTCTGTAATTTTTATCATGGGTACACTTCAACTGTGAGAGACGGAATCTAAAACAAAAATCCAGAAAATCACATTAAGATTTTTTAAATCTTTCACAGTCGCAGTGATTCTGATTATGAGCCGCCAATGTCTAGGTGTCCATCTCCCTCTGAAGCTGGTTCATCCAGCCGGAACCCTGCTGTCTCCGGCTCCACACCTACCCGGCCATCTAGAGGTGTGAAGTCAGTGACAAAGAAGCGGAGGTGGGGAAGAGAGAAACCTGCAGACAGAGGGCCAGAGGGTCGTTGGCACTCTGTGTTAGAAGATGATGTGGAACCAAATCCACCCATTTTTAGACCCAAAAGGCAGCCAGGACCTCAACTAGACATGGCTGCAAAGTACAGCCCCCTTCAACTTTTTCCAACTGTTTTTCACCTCGTCAGTTGTTGATTCCCTGGTGTCGAACACCAATAAGTACGGGGCTAAGAAGCAGGCAGGAAAGAAAGAGGCATGGAAGACCATTTCCATGTCAGACCTTTTCTGCTACTTTTCAATGGTCATTTACATGGGGCTGGTGAAGTTGAAAACTCTAAGGGACTACTGGAAAGCGTCAGCTCTCTATCAACTGCCTTTCCCCATGACTGTCATGTCTTGTAAAAGGTTTCTGACTATTTTACATTTAAGTCATTTAGCAGACGCTCTTATCCAGAGCGACTTACAAATTGGTGCATTCACCTTATGATATCCAGTGGAACAACCACTTTACAATAGTGCATCTAACTCTTTTAAGGGGGAGGGGGGGGGTTAGAAGGATTACTTTATCCTATCCTAGGTATTCCTTAAAGAGGTGGGGTTTCAGGTGTCTCCGGAAGGTGGTGATTGACTCCGCTGACCTGGCGTCGTGAGGGAGTTTGTTCCACCATTGGGGTGCCAGAGCAGCGAACCGTTTTGACTGGGCTGAGCGGGAACTGTACTTCCTCAGAGGTAGGGAGGCGAGCAGGCCAGAGGTGGATGAACGCAGTGCCCTTGTTTGGGTGTAGGGCCTGATCAGAGCCTGAAGGTACGGAGGTGCCGTTCCCCTCACAGCTCCGTAGGCAAGCACCATGGTCTTGTAGCGGATGCGAGCTTCAACTGGAAGCCAGTGGAGAGAGCGGAGGAGCGGGGTGACGTGAGAGAACTTGGGAAGGTTGAACAGGAGACGGGCTGCGGCGTTCTGGATGAGTTGTAGGGGTTTAATAGCACAGGCAGGGAGCCCAGCCAACAGCGAGTTGCAGTAATCCAGACGGGAGATGACAAGTGCCTGGATTAGGACCTGCGCCGCTTCCTGTGTGAGGCAGGGTCGTACTCTGCGAATGTTGTAGAGCATGAACCTACAGGAACGGGTCACCGCCTTGATGTGAGTTGAGAACGACAGGGTGTTTCTCTCGGAGGACCTGGGCCCTAGGACCATGCGTCGGGACTGCCGCCCGTGGTGACTCCTTGCTGTCCCCAGTCCGCCTGGCCTTGCTGCTATTCCAGTTTCAGCTGTTCTGCCTGCGGTTATGGAACCGCCACCTGTCCCAGACCTGTTGTTTTTCAACTCTTGATGATCGGCTATGAAAAGCCAACTGAAAATTATTCATGATTATTATTTGACCATGCTTGTCACTTATGAACATTTTTGAACATCTTGGCATAGTTCTGTTATAATCTCCACCCGGCACAGCCAGAAGAGGACTGGCCACCCCTCATAGCCTGGTTCCTCTCTAGGTTTCTTCCTAGGTTTTGGCCTTTCTAGGGAGTTTTTCCTAGCCACCGTGCTTCTACACCTGCATTACTAGCTGTTTGGGGTTTTAGGCTGGGTGTCTGTACAGCACTTCGAGATATTAGCTGATGTACGAAGGGCTATATAAAATAAAATTGATTGATTGATTGATTGATTGTCCAGGATCACGCCAAGGTTCTTAGCACTCTGGGAGGAGGACACAATGGAGTTGTCAACCGTGATGGCGAGATCATGGAACGGGCAGTCCTTCCCCAGGAGGAGGAGCAGCTCCGTCTTGCCGAGGTTCAGCTTGAGGTGGTGATCCGTCATCCACACTGATATGTCTGCCAGACCCGCAGAGATGTGGTGAGAGCACGTGGTGAGAGCACGTGGTGCGGAGACAGATTCTCGCCACGCCACCTGGTAGGAGCGACCTGTCAGGTAGGACGCAATCCAAGCGTGGGCCGCGCCGGAGATGCCCAGCTCGGAGAGGGTGGAGAGGAGGATCTGATGTTTCACAGTATCAAAGGCAGCCGATAGGTCTAGAAGGATGAGAGCAGAGGAGAGAGAGTTAGCTTTAGCAGTGCGGAGCGCCTCCGTGACACAGAGAAGAGCAGTCTCAGTTGAATGACTAGTCTTGAAACCTGACTGATTTGGATCAAGAAGGTCATTCTGAGAGAGATAAATGGAGAGCTGGCCAAGGACGGCACGTTCAAGAGTTTTGGAGAGAAAAGAAAGAAGGGATACTGGTCTGTAGTAGTTGACATCGGAGGGATCGAGTGTAGGTTTTTTCAGAAGGGGTGCAACTCTCGCTCTCTTGAAGACGGAAGGGACGTAGCCAGCGGTCAAGGATGAGTTGATGAGCGAGGTGAGGTAAGGGAGAAGGTCTCCGGAAATGGTCTGGAGAAGAGAGGAGAGGATAGGGTCAAGCGGGCAGGTTGTTGGGCGGCCGGCCGTCACAAGACGCGAGATTTCATCTGGAGAGAGAGGGGAGAAAGAGGTCAAAGCACAGGGTAGGGCAGTGTGAGCAGAACCAGCGGTGTCGTTTGACTTAGCAAACGAGGATCGGATGTCGTCGACCTTCTTTTCAAAATGGTTGACGAAGTCATCCGCAGAGAGGGAGGAGGGGGGAGGAGGGGGAGGAGGATTCAGGAGGGAGGAGAAGGTGGCAAAGAGCTTCCTAGGGTTAGAGGCAGATGCTTGGAATTTAGAGTGGTAGAAAGTGGCTTTAGCAGCAGAGACAGAAGAGGAGAATGTAGAGAGGAGGGAGTGAAAGGATGCCAGGTCCGCAGGGAGGCGAGTTTTCCTCCATTTCCGCTTGGCTGCCCGGAGCCCTGTTCTGACTATCTCACGGGCGCTTTACATCAGTGACCCAGAAGTTGATGGGGAGAATAACAAGAAGAGAGGCACACCAAGGTTTGATAGGCTCTGCTAAATCAAACCTCTCTACCCCAACATCGCTGAGGCCTGCAAGACCTATTTTCAGCCTGCCCAGAACCTGTCCATCGATGAGAGGATGGTAGCCTCAAAGGCCAGAATCAGCCTCAAACAATACGTGCATAACAAACCAACCAAATGGGGTTACAAACTGTTTGTTTTGGCTGATTCTGTGTGTGCCTACACTTGCAATATTTTTGTTTATGAGGGGAAAAACAGTTTTGCTACCGGTAATGGACTGAGTTATTGGATTTTCAACTGCTGGAGAAGGGCTACAAACTGTTAGTGGACAACTTCTACACAAGCCCTACCCTGTTTACATATGTGTGGGATGTGTGGGCTTGTGGCACCATTCGGACCAACAGAGTGGGCTTTCCAAAAACAAAGGTGAACGACATGCCTAAACGGACTGAGCGGGGTACCATACGATGGATTCGTGAAGATGGCCTGCTCTTTGTAAAGTGGATGGATACCAGAGAGGTGGTCATGTGCACAACTATCCACAAGTCCTTCAGTGGCGATCACGTCGTCAGGCGTGTGAAGGACGTTGCCGGGGCATGGACCACAAAAAATGTCCCCATTCCAGTTGCTGTGAAGGACGACAACAAGGGCATGGGAGGTGTGGACCTGTCAGATGCGCTGATAGGATACTACAGTGTTCTCCACAAGACCATGAAATTGCTGTGGTGAATTCCTTCATCCTCCAGAAGGAAATGGCCAAGAGCTGTGGACAGCCCCCCATCTCACAGCTAGCCTTTAGGGAGCTGCTCATCCAGGAGCTTGCTAGCTACAGCAAGTCCACTGCAGCACCTTATGTCCCTTCTGCTCCAACCAGTGGTGTTCACCTGCCCAGATTCATCTCTGCAGGCATGAATGTGCCTCAGGGCAGAAAGGGCACAGTAGGGAGACGTCGTTGTGCCCTTTGTCACAGGAAATGCCCCATCACCTGCACCACCTGTTCAGTAAGCCTCTGCTTTACAGCAGAAAGAGACTGCTATGGGCCATGGCACCAGCAGCACAATATTGTGTAGAGGACTGAGGGTCTTCACAATATTGTAAATAGAAAATGTGTAAATAGTTACCCTTGTTATTTGTTTGTTTATTATTATTTTATTTTTATATACGTATATTAGAATTTTTTTGGGGGGGGGTGTGTTAGAATAGCATTTATGTATTTTGTATATAGTTCTTTCCTTCAAAATGTATCACTGTACCAATTCGGCCACTTGGGTACATTTGGGTACATTTGTGTGGGATACCGTGGGTGACTTCATGCTCAATGTCATGTAGCTCGCTCATTTTTGAAGTTATCTGTCTAAAACTTTGCTCAGCTATTGTTGCCATCTTATATTCTTCATTAAAATCATCCACAGCATCCTATCTGTATGTTTGGCTGTTCTTGGTCATTTGAAAGATGATGCAGCAACAATAAAAAACTGAAAACGTATGTTTATTTCCTTGTATTTTTTTCTACCAGATCTATTGTGTTATATTCTCCTACATTCAATTCACATTTCCACAAGATTCCGAGTGTTTCCTTTCAAATTATACCAAGAATATGCATATCCTTGCTTCTGGGCCTGAGCTACAGGCAGTTAGATGAGGGTATGTCTTTAGGCGGAAATTGAGAAGAAGGGGGGGTACCCCAAAGAGGTTAAACAATTCCCACAACTGATGTTGTTTAGTGTCATTGAAAAGTGAGTCTGCCTCTGGCAGTAGCTGTAGTACCTGTGCATGGAAACCAGAATATGGTTTGGCGACATTGTACAGGTCTTCGTCAGGTGGTGACTGCATGTCAGTGGTGGGGGAATCATCGGCTGTTACCTCATCAGTGTGTACCTCACATGCAGAAGGAGATGCGGTATCATCCTCTGTGACAATGGAGTATATCAACAGCTTGTTGTCAGAATCGACATCCAGCCTGAACGTCGATGTGTCGTCAAGTGGCAATAAGGGACTTATTGTGATTGCCTTTGACAGACAAGTAAAAAGCATCCCTCCCTCACCATAGGTCTAGGGAGGAAGGAAGAGGCCCAATCACGGGAACAACAAGTTCAAAATCATGGAAAGAGTAATCAATCAATGTTCCTAGCTGAGTGTGCCGAGGAATGGAAATGTCCGCTTGAGTCAGATTCTGCACCAAAAGGTAAGTGGATCTAGCATTTAGCTCCAACAGCGGGTTACCATTGATAGTTAGCCCCAAGTCGAATAGTCGTGGAGAGGATAGGAAGAACGCAGTGGTGCCTTCCATCCGGTAGCCGGGCGCCCGGTACAGTCTTACAGAAACCTCTGTTGTTCTTGCCAGTATCACCACGGCGGACTCAGTTATCACTTTGCAAGCTTCAGAAATAGTCTGCCCGGATGCCATCCGCACAGGGTCGAAAGAAAAGGTGTGTTGGGCTGGCTGCGCCAAAGACCAAAGATCTTGGTGTATGGTATCGAGTTTAACACCCAATCTTACCAAAATATCCACTAGTGAAATACTTCCTTGGTTCCAATGCGGAGTAATAGCGCACACACCCCTAAAGCAGTGAGTGTCGTCTGGGGAATCGTTCCCAGTGGGAATCTGAACGTTTTCGGACCAGGTTTCAAGTATGGCATCCTCAACCATTGTGCCGCTTAGGCACACGCCATCTATCAGTGGAGGGCGGTATGTGTCGGCTGGTGATTCACCCAAGCCACACAGGAAAACCTCATGTTCGGTTCATTTCCGAGTTGAACTTGTCACCCTGTCATTTGCCACAAATGGCGGACTCGTGACTAAGTTCACCTGGGGTATGTCAGTTGATGACGTCGAACCCTCGTCGTTGCATAATATATTGCATGTATCCTTTGACGAAGGCGGTGAAGTCAACGGAGTTGGCATAGTTATTTGTGACCAGACTTGGTTGGTGTTCCAATCCATTAGTGGTACCAAATTGTCAATTAAATCTATCCCAATCAGCATCTGTTCGGTGTCAATGCTAGTCACCTACACAGGGTAGATAAGTGACGCGCTTTTGAAGTTCAGTTTTAGTAGGAGACGCTTGGTTAGAGACGAGGTCGCCTGAGTGAAACCTCGAAGTGTAGTGTCGCAACGTTCCGTTTTTAATTAGCCTTTTGCTGGGTCCACTGCCCTTTTGAGTTCACCCAGCAAAGTTTGAGATATGAGGGAATTAGTCAAACCCGACTCTATCAGTGCATCACAGGTCAAACAGTCTTCTAAGACTGCTTTGCGGTATGGTCTATTTGAGTTGTTCTTTCTCGTAATTTCCCCAACAAAGTGGAGTGGGTTGGAAGAACGGAGCAGTGGGTCATCTGTGTCGATTTTCAAGACAGATAACCCACCTTCGTGACCCAGTGGGTCCTTTATCGGAATGAGAGAGGACTCAGCTGTTGCAAAACTGCTTACCTTGACTGTCTCCACATCTGTATCAGAGTCTGTAGACAAAACCTGTGGGCTTGTGTTTAGATCGAGCGGGCCCTGGACAGAGATTTGAGTGAGGGCGGGGTAATGTGAACGTTGACGTCCTTGCGAACGGAGTAAATTTCAGCGGACTCGTTCTCCGGAAATTTTATGCCTAGTCATGGTGACTTATCCTTGTCCTCTTTCTCAAATTTCTTCCGCTGCTGTACATCTCTTATCAGAACTTCTAGAAAGTTTTGATCGTCATTGAACCTTTTGTTGCTCTTGTTACACTTGTTACCCTTGTGCCCTGACCCTTTGTGAGGGTTAGGTGCAGGAACGTAGCGGCCAGATCGATCTCTATGGGAGCTGTTCTGTTGGGGACGTTCTTTATAGCTATCGTTACTGCGGTGGTTATCGGTGTGATGGTTACTTGGTAGCCACCCAACTTGTGCTTCATCTTTTGCCGCTCCTGTCCCTGATGCTGCAACTTCCAACTGGAGTGATTGTTCCCCCCCAAGCTTGAAAACCGAGTTGTCCGGGCTCTTAGCTCGGCTTGCTTTTGATGCTTCAAAAGCTGTGCTCGCAAGCTCTCGGAGTGCCGAGATTGGCAAACCAACGTGGGCAATAGGGTCCAAATAGTAAATGAAGTTGGGATACATGTTTGACATATAAAAAATGTTTGACATATGTCTTATATGGGCAGATAGCTTAAATTATTGTTACTCTAACTGCACTGTCCAATTTACAGTAGCTATTACAGTGAGAAAATGCCATGCTATTGTTTGAGGAGAATGCACAACAACAAAAAACCTTTATCACGGCAACTGGTTTGATACATTCACCTCTGAAGGTAAATAATGTACTTACATTAAGTAATCTTGCTCTGATTTGTCATCCTGAGGGTCCCAGAGATAAAATGTAGCAGAGTTTTGTTTGATAACATCCATTTTTATTTTCAAATGTAGGAACTGAGTTCTACAGTTTGAACCCCTGCTGTGTCTCATATCAGTCTCATTCTGAAAGTCACAGACTTCTTGAATCTGCACAAACATGAGTCTTACTGATCATTCTGTACCACACAAATATATTTGATTATTTATTCAATAACAAACTAAATGATAACACAGGATACACACACACACGGTATCGGTTATTGATTAGAAACTTAATACGATGAAAACAGGTCCCTAGCGGACTAACACAATATGACACTTGTTACAAAAGATAGAGAGTTAAAGAGAGAGAAAGCGAGAAAGCGAGAGAGAAAGAGAAACCACACTTGAAAACATTTGGGAACTATGCTCACAGTAATCCTAATACCTTGCCCCGAACTGCCGCCTTTTTGGGTAAGAAGTAATGCATGTGTTTACGTTTTGAAGGTCTTCGTCGTGTATCTCTGTTGCACCCAGGCCTTCGTGAAAAGGGTTCCGCTTTGTGAAAAGGGTTCGATTGTGCCTTCTCCTTCGGATGGGCCTTCTGCTTCGTTCTCAGGTGTAAGGCTCTGATTGTCCACAAGAGGTCACAATATCCTTCTTCTTAGTTGTCTGTGTTTACTTGCACTCGTTCTGGAAGAGTGGTCTTCTGAGCACGGCTAATCAGCCGTGTCGATGATCCACAGAGTGATGATGAAAGCAGTGTAGTCTGCGATGATTGAAAACAGTAACCGGATGGTCCTACTTAAATTCCCTTTCTTAGATACAGTACTTAGAACAGCTACTCAACCGTAACATTGACTGTTAGAGGCTACTTCGTCTTCTTCAACCTCATGTTGATTTTCATGGTCGTGACTAATGTAAACCTAGCTGCAGCTTGTGATCCTTTTAGTCTGGTATGTTCATTATTAACTCAATCTTTTATACCCTTGGGTAAAAATGGGCGTTTTCATCATGCTGACACGCTCTCTGAGCTCCCCGGGGCGTGGCTAGTTACGAGGCAAAGTATCATTAGAGAACTAAAATCATATTCCTATCGTCACAAAAATATTCTCTTCATCCTTCATATTTTCTACACAATGTAAAGGATGTAAACCTGATATACACCGTGTAAAAGCTCTTCAAGTTACAATGTTTTTGTTATAATTCTTTATACCATTTTTAATGACATCACAAAATAGATATTACTTTTCCATCTTCCATCTCTCATCATTCTCAATCATTCTCAACTCAACTTCAAAACACTCTCCTGCAACCCGCCTCACCAATTTTTTTAAAAAGTATTATTTACCTCAAATCTGAAATCCACAATAGAAGCTAGCCAGTAGCTAACCAGAAGCTAGCCAGAAGCTAACCAGAAGCTAACCAGAAGCTAGCCAGAAGCTAACCAGAAGCTAGCCAGAAGCTAACCAGAAGCTAGCCAGAAGATAGCCAGAAGCCAGAAACTAACCAGAAGCTAGCCAGAAGCTAACCAGAAGCTAAACAGAAGCTAGCCAGAAGCTAACCAGAAGCTAGCCAGAAGCTAACCAGAAGCTAGCCAGAAGCTAACCAGAAGCTAACCAGTTTACTGGCTAACGTTAGTATTCAGCTAACCACGGTTTGTGGTCATCAGCTATCCTTTAGCTCGAAAAGCTATTGGCAGTTTTGTACAGTTTTGTACGCGACTCAGACCAGAGCATACCGGACCTATTTTCTCTCCATATCCCCGGATTTCAACCGCAAGCTCTGGACATTTACACCTGGATCTCGCAGCTAGCTAGCTGCTATCCGTGTGACTATTGGCTTACGTCGATCCCGGAGTAAACATCAATTATTCCGGAGCTAGCCAGCTGAAGAGTTCCATCAGCCACTCCTGGGCTACAATCACCTATCCGGACCCGTTTTACTGCCGATGCGGAGCCCCACCGGGCCTTCACAACTGCACTACCGACGTTATCTGCCCGAGGGAGTTATCCAACTGGCCCCTCCGTCGCGACGTTACCTAAACGCCCATCTGCGACCCGCTATTCGTTAGCTGTCTTATCGGCTGCTATCTGAATAGGTCTATCGGACAATTTTTCTTGGGTCACTATAACTATATCTATTTTGCCAATTGGATTGATCCCCTCTACCACACAGAACCCCACTAATCTACCGACAGAAACGCACGAGGTGGCTAAAAACAGACCTCCATCCTCTGCTAGCTTGCTACCGATGGCCCGGCTAGCTGTCTGAATCCCTGTTACGCCAACCAACCTCACTACTCACTGGACCCTTATGATCACTCGACTAAGCATGCCTCTCCTTAATGTCAATATGCCTTGTCCATTGCTGTTCTGGTTAGTGTTTATTGGCTTATTTCACTGTAGAGCCTCTAGCCCTGCTCATTATGCCTTATCCAACCTTTCAGTTCCACCACCCACAGATGCGATGACATCACCTGGTTTCAATGATGTTTCTAGAGACAATATCTCTCTCATCATCACTCAATACCTAGGTTTACCTCCACTGTATTCACATCCTACCATACTTTTGTCTGTACATTATACCTTGAAGCTATTTTATCGCCCTCAGAAACCTCCTTTTACTCTCTGTTCCGGACGTTCTAGACGACCAATTCTCATAGCTTTTAGCCGTACCCTTATCCTACTCCTCCTCTGTTCCTCTGGTGATGTAGAGGTGAATCCAGGCCCTGCAGTGCCTGGCTCCACTCCTATTCCCCAGGCGCTCTCTTTTGATGACCTCTGTAACCGTAATAGTCTTGGTTTCATGCATGTTAACTTCTCTAGGATAGGGGTCAGCATTTTCACGTTTGGATGAAAAGCATACCCAAATTCAACTGCCAGCTACTCATCCCCAGAAGATAAGATATGCATATTATTAGTAGATTTGGATTACTATTACTCTCTTTGTTTACTATGGTGCTATCCTAAAATAATAGCATCGTTTGCTTTCGCCGGAAAGCCTATTTGAAATCTGACATGTTGGATTCACAACAAGTGTAGCTTTAATTTGGTGTATTGCATGTGTGATTTCATGAAAGTTTGATTTTTATAGTAATTTATTTGAATTTGGCGATCTGCATTTTTACTGGCTTTTGGCCAAGTGGGACGTTAGCGTCCCACATATCCCAGAGAAGTTAACATTAGAAGCCTCCTCCCTAAGTTTGTTTTATTCACTGCTTTAGCACACTCTGCCAACCCGGATCTTCTTGCTGTGTCTGAATCCTGGCTTAGGAAGACCACCAAAAATTCTGAAATCTCCATCCCTAACTACAACATTTTCAGACAAGATAGAACTGCCAAAGGGGGTGGTGTTGCAATCTACTGCAAAGATAGCCTGCAGAGTTCTGTCCTACTATCCAGGTCTGTACCCAAACAATTTGAACTTCTACTTTTAAAAATCCACCTCTCTAAAAACATGTTTCTCACCGTTGCCGCCTGCTATAGACCACCCTCTGCCCCCAGCTGTGCTCTGGACACCATATGTGAACTGATTGCCCCCCATCTATCTTCAGAGCTCATGCTGCTAGGCGACCTAAACTGGAACATGCTTAACACCCCAGCCATCCTACAATCTAAGCTTGATGCCCTCAATCTCACACAAATGATCAATGAACCTACCAGGTACCACCCCAAAGCCGTAAACATGTGCACCCTCATAGATATCATCCTAACCAACTTGCCCTCTAAATACACCTCTGCTGTTTTCAACCAAGATCTCAGCGATCACTGCCTCATTGCCTGCATCCGTAATGGGTCAGCGGTCAAAAGACCTCCACTCATCACTGTCAAACGCTCCCTGAAACACTTCAGCGAGCAGGCCTTTCTAATCGACCTGGCCGGGGTATCCTGGAAGGATATTGATCTCATCCCGTCAGTAGAGGATGCCTGTTTTTTGTTTTAAATGCCTTCCTCACCATCTTAAATAAGCATGCCCCATTCAAGAAATTTAGAACCAGGAACAGATATAGCCCATGGTTCTCTCCAGACCTGACTGCCCTTAACCAACACAAAAACATCCTATGGCGTTCTGCATTAGCATCGAACAGCCCCCGTGATGTGCAACTTTTCAGGGAAGCTAGAAACAAATATACACAGGCAGTTAGAAAAGTCAAGGCTAGCTTTTTCAAGCAGAAATTTGCTTCCTGCAACACAAACTCAAAAAAGTTCTGGGACACTGTAAAGTTAATGGAGAATAAGAACACCTCCTCCCAGCTGCCCACTGCACTGAGGCTAGGAAACACTGTCACCACCGATAAATCCACTATAATTGAGAATTTCAATAAGCATTTTTCTACGGCTGGCCATGCTTTCCACCTGGCTACCCCTACCCCGGTCAACAGCCCTGCGCTCCCCACAGCAACTCGTCCAAGCCTCCCCCATTTCTCCTTCTCCCAAATCCAGTCAGCTGATGTTCTGAAAGAGCTGCAAAATCTGGACCCTTACAAATTATCCGGGCTAGACAATCTGGACCCTTTCTTTCTAAAATTATCTGCCGAAATTGTTGCAACCCCTATTACTAGCCTGTTCAACCTCTCTTTCGTGTCGTCTGAGATTCCCAAAGATTGGAAAGCTGCTGCGGTCATCCCCCTCTTCAAAGAGGGGGACACTCTTGACCCAAACTGCTACAGACCTATATCTATCCTACCCTGCCTTCTAAGGTCTTCGAAAGCCAAGTCAACAAACAGATTACCGACCATTTCGAATCCCACCATACCTTCTCCGCTATGCAATCTGGTTTCAGAGCTGGTCATGGGTGCACCTCAGCCACGCTCAAGGTCCTAAACGATATCTTAACCACCATCGATAAGAAACAATACTGTGCAGCCGTATTCATTGACCTGGCCAAGGCTTTCGACTCTGTCAATAACCACATCCTCATCGGCAGACTCGATAGCCTTGGTTTCTCAAATGATTGCCTCACCTGGTTCACCAACTACTTCTCTGATAGAGTTCAGTGTGTCAAATCGGAGGGCCTGTTGTCAGGGCCTCTGGCAGTCTCTATGGGGGTGCCACAGGGATCAATTCTTGGACCGAGTCTCTTCTCTGTATACATCAATGATGTCGCTCTTGCTGCTGGTGAGTCTCTGATCCATCTCTACACAGACGACACCATCCTGTATACTTCTGGCTGTATACTTCTTTGGACACTGTGTTAACAACCCTCCAGAAGAGCTTCAATGCCATACAACTCTCCTTCCGTGGCCTCCAATTGCTCTTAAATACAAGTAAAACTAAATGCATGCTCTTCAACCGATCGCTGCCTGCACCTGCCCGCCCGTCCAACATCACTACTCTGGACGGTTCTGACTTAGAATATGTGGACAACTACAAATACCTAGGTGTCTGGTTAGACTGTAAACTCTCCTTCCAGACTCACATCAAACATCTCCAATCCAAAGTTAAATCTAGAATTGGCTTCCTATTTCGCAACAAAGCATCCTTCACTCATACTGCCAAACATACCCTTGTAAAACTGACCATCCTACCGATCCTCGACTTCGGTGATGTCATTTAGAAAATAGCCTCCAATACCCTACTCAATAAATTAGATGTAGTCTATCACAGTGCCATCCGTTTTGTCACCAAAGCCCCATATACTACCCACCACTGCGACCTGTACGCTCTCGTTGGCTGGCCCTCGCTTCATACTTGTCGCCAAACCCACTCCAGGTCATCTACTCCAGGTCATCTACAAGACGCTGCTAGGTAAAGTCCCCCCTTATCTCAGCTCGCTGGTCACCATAGCAGCACCCACCTGTAGCACGCGCTCCAGCAGGTATATCTCTCTGGTCACCCCCAAAACCAATTCTTCCTTTGGCCGCCTCTCCTTCCAGTTCTCTGCTGCCAATGACTGGAACGAACTACAAAAATCTCTGAAACTAGAAACACTTATCTCCCTCACTAGCTTTAAGCACCAGCTGTCATTACTGCACCTGTACATAGCCCATCTATAATTTAGCCCAAACAACTACCTCTCCTCCTACTGTATTTATTTATTTATTTTGCTCCTTTACACCCCATTATTTCTATCTCTACTTTGCACATTCTTCCACTGCAAATCTACCATTCCAGTGTTTTACTTGCTATATTGTATTTACTTCGCCACCATGGCCTTTTTTTTGCCTTTACCTCCCTTATCTCACCTCATTTGCTCACATTGTATATAGACTTAATTTTCTACTGTATTATTGACTGTATGTTTTGTTTACTCCATGTGTAACTCTGTGTTGTTGTATGTGTCGAACTGCTTTGCTTTGTCTTGGCCAGGTCGCAATTGTAAATGAGAACTTGTTCTCAACTTGCCTATCTGGTTAAATAAAGGTTAAATTAAAAAATAAAAATAAATCCCCCCATTTGGATGTTGAAATATATTGTCCCAGTGTCCATTGTTGGATGTTGAAGTTTTTGGGCGGCAAAACCTTCTGTAACGAAGGGATAGTTATTTCTTAATACTGAGGAAAAAAAGGAGTGATTTCCCTCCTGCCTAATTTACGACAGAGTGTTAAGGTGTCAAAACCGGTCCATCCCCCTTCCCCTCTTCTGTGGGTAAGAGGGTCTGGTAGTTGTCAGCTATTTACCAAGCTGATGTGAGGCCTTTGATCCTCACCCAGGAGAGTCATGACAATTATTAAAGTGACTAGTGTTCCATTATTAAAGTGGCCAGTGATTCCAAGTCCATGTATATAGGGCAGCAGCCTCTACGGTGCAGGGTTGCGTAACCGGGTAGAAGCTGGCTAGTGATGGCTATTTAACAGTTTGACGGCCATGAGATAGAAGCAGTCTCTCTGTCCAAGCTTTGATGCACCTGTAATGACCTCGCCTTCTGGATGATAGCAGAGTGAATAGGCCGTGGCTCGGGTGGTTGATGTCCTTGATTATATTTTTGGCCTTCCTGTGACATCGGGTATTGTAAGTGTCCTGGAGGGCAGGTAGTTTGCCCCTGGTGATGCGTTGGGCAGACCGCACCACCCTCTGGAGAGCTCTGCGATTGCGGGTGGTGCCATTGCCATACCAGGATTTCATGCAGCCCAATAGGATGCTCTCAATTGTGCATTTGTAAAAGTGTGTGAGGGTTTTAGGGGCCAAGCCAAATTTCTTCAGCCTCCTGAGGTTGAAGAGGCGCTGTGGCATCATCTTCACCACACTGTCTGTGTGGGTGGACCATTTCAGATCGTCAGTGATGTGTATGCCGAGGAACTTGAAGCTTTCCATCTACACTGCAGTCCCGTCGATGTGGCTCCCTCTGCTGTTTCCTAAATTCCACGATCAGCCCATTTGTTTTGTTGACGTTGAGTGACATGTTATTTTCCAGGCACCACTTTCCCAGGGCCCTCACTTCCTCCCTGTAGGCTGTTTCGTCATTGTTGGTAATCAGGCCTACTACTGTTGTGTTGTCTGCAAACTTGATGATTGAGTTGGAGGCGTGCGTGGCCACACAGTCATAGGTGAACAAGGAGTACAGGAGGGGGCTGAGCACGCACCCTTGTGGGGCCCCTGTGTTGAGGATCAGCAAAGTGGAGGTGTTGTTTCCTACCTTCACCACCTGGGGGCGGCCCATCAGGAAGTCCAGGACCCAGTTGCACAGGGCGGGGTTCAGACCCAGGGCCCCAAGCTTAATGATGAGCTTGGAGTCTACTATGGTGTTGAATGCTGAGCTATAGTCAATGAACAGCATTCTTACATGGGTATTCCTCTTGTCCAGATGGGATAGGGCAGTGTGCAGTGCGATGGCATCGTCTGTGGTCTATTGGAGCGGTAAGCAAATCAAATCCAATTTTATTGGTCACATACATGTGTTAACAGATGTTATTGCAGGTGTAGCGAAATGTTTGTGTTTCTAGCTCCGACAGTGAAGTAATATCTAACAAGTAATATCTAACAGTTTCACAACATATACGCAATACAGACAAATCTAAGTAAAGAAATGAAATTAAGAATATATAAATATATGGACGAGCAACGTCAGAGCGGCATAGGCTAAGATACAGTAGAATAGAAGAGAATACAGTATGTACATATGAGATGAGTAATGCAAAATATGTAAACATTATTAAAGTGACTAGTGTTCCATTTCTTCAAGTGGCCAGTGATTTCAAGTCTATGTATATAGGCAGCAGCCTCTAATATGCTAGTGATGGCTTTTTAACAGTCTGATGGCCTTGAGATAGACCAATTTCAATTTGAAAAACAGCTTCTAAGGTGTCAGGTAAGGTAGAGGTAATATGATCCTTAATTAGCCTCTCAAAGCACTTCATGATGACAGAAGTGAGTGCTACGGGGCGATAGTGATTTAGTTCAGTTACCTTTGCTTTCGTAGATACAGGAACAGTCGTGGACATCTTGAAGCAAGTGGGGACAGCAGACTGGGATAGAGAGAGATTGAATATGTCCATAAACACTCCAGCCAGCTGGTCTGCGCATGCTCTGAGGACGCGGCTAGGGATGCCGTCTGGGCCGGCAGCCTTGCGAGGGTTAACGCGCTTAAATGTCTTATTCATTTCTGCCAGGAAGAAGGAGAGCCCACAGTCCTTGGTAGCGGGCCGCATAGGTGGCGCTGTGTTATCCTCAAAGCGCGTAAAGAAGGTGTTTAGCTTGTCCAGAAGCAAGACGTCTGTGTCTGCGACGTGGCTGATTTTCCCTTTGTAGTCCGTGATTGTCTGTAGACCCTGCCACATACGTCTCATGTCTGAGCTGTTGAATTGCGACTCCACTTTGTCTCTGTACTGACGTTTTGCCTGTTTGATTGACTTACGGAGGGAATAACTACACTGTTTGTATTTGGACATATTCCCAGTCACCTTTCCATGGTTAAATGCAGTGCCATTTTAAGATTTTTCTACCATGGAAAGCAAAATACCTGTCTATTTGTGGAAAAATCAACCTGGAGGACTCGTTAGTCATATCAGTTTACCTATTTGCTTATGGTCTTGCCTATACATAGCGACCTGTTTTTTGAATTATATGAGCAAAAAATATTACATTTTATTTGGAACAGCAAGCCAGACAAAATTAAACGGGCCTATTTATATAATGAATATGAATTCCAAAGGCAGAAATTATGAAATATTAAAGCATTGGACCTCTCACCAAAGGTGTCAGTCATACAAAAGTTATTTAAATCCAAACTGGTTCTCGAGCAGATTAGTAAGAATGTCTCACCCCATGTTCAAGAATGGCCTATTTCCCTTTATTCAGCTTACAACCTCTCACTTTCGGATATTTGAAAATGAAATAATATCCAAAATATCTGTCACGCTCATTGTTGGAATGAGAAGAGGAGGACCAATGCGCAGCGTGGTAAGTGTCCATATTGATAATTTATTATCATGAACACAAAACAAAATAACGAGAACGAAACGAAACAGTCCTGAACGGTGAATACAAAAAACACTGAACAGAAAATATAATCACCCACAAAACACAATGAAAAACAGGCTACCTAAATATGGCTCCCAATCAGAGACAACGACTGACACCTGCCTCTGATTGAGAAACATACTAAGCCAAACATAGAAATAGAACAAAACATAGAAAACACATAGAATGCCCACCCCAACTCACGCCCTGACCAAACTAAAATAAAGACATAACAAAGGAACTAAGGTCAGAACGTGACAATATCGCTATCTTTAAAACAAGCCATAGAAAGTTGGTTGCAAATTCAATTTAATCCACCAGAAAAGGCAGAACAAATATTGTGGTTAAACTCAAATAAACTAATTGATAAAAATAAAACGTTTAAAAAAGATGTAATCTTTGTCAATTATATCATAAATAGGACCAGTGGAGTTATGTCACACATGCAGCTAACAAAAATATATGGAAATGTCTGCACTACACAAATTTACAACCAACTAATTGCAGCATTACTTCAAATGGAAGGCAAGTGGAAGGGGGAAAAAGTAAGAAACTTATCTGTTGGCCCTGCATTAAAGACCAAATTGGTTAAAGGAAATTGTGATAAGTGTACCAGTTTAATTTAAAGGACCGCAAAATTTAAAGCTGTGCCATATAGATTGCAAACGTAACGATGTACGCTGAAAGTCAGGAAGCAACTTCAGGGAGTGAATACATTTAATAAATAACTAACAAAACAAGAAACACAAACAGCGCACCGACATGAAACAGCAACAATGACGATTGGGGCAGAAACCAAAGGGAGTGACATATAAAGGGCAGGTAATCAAGGAGGTGATGGAGTCCAGGTGAGTGTCATTATGCGCGTAACACTGGTGACAGGTGTACGCCCTAACGAGCAGCCTGGTGACCTAGAGGCCGGAGAGGGAGCACACGTGACAGTACCCCCTCCCCGACGTGTGACTCCTACCGCAGGACACCGAACAAGATGATGATCCCGGGGATCAGGAGCAGACCGGTCACCTCTGCTAAGGCACGGGAACCTGTCGATCTGGATGAGGCGCGGGAGCAAGACAACCTAGCAAGACACCAACCACAGGGATGACCCCGGGGATCCGGAGCGAACCGGTCACCTCCGCTGAGGTGCAGAAACCTGACGAACCGGCTGAGGAGTGAGAGCCTGATGAGCCGCTGAGACCTCCCCGGTTGCCTCAGTTGAGGCACGGGAACCAGTTCACCCAGCTTAGGCATGGGAGCCTATCGAACCCACTGAGGCATGAGGGCCTACAAACCGGCTGAGGCCTCCCAGGTAGCTCCGGCTCCAACACCCGGACCCGACATCACCCCAAACACAAAAAAAACACTAGCTGATCCTTCCCTTTGTTGAGTCGTCATTCTGTAACGATGTACGCTGAGAGTCAGGAAGCAAGTTCAGGGAGTGAATACATTTAATTAATAAATGAACAAAACAAGAAACACAAACAGCTCGACATGAAACAGCAACAATGACGACTGGGGAAGAAACCAAAGGGAGTGACATATAAAGGGCAGGTAATCAAGGAGGTGATGGAGTCCAGGTGAGTGTCATTATGCTCGTAATGCTGGTGACAGGTGTATGCCCTAACGAGCAGCCTGGTGACCAAGAGGCCGGTGAGGGAGCACACGTGACAGCAAAATAGTTGGGCAGAGATTTTTGATGTACCAATTCCATAGCACATGGTTTATGAACTTACATGCAAAACAACGCCGGATTTAAAACGTCAAATTTTTTCATACAAAATACATGCAACCAGTAGAATGTTATATACAGTACATTTGAAAAGTATTCCGACCCCCTTTCCACATTTTGTTAAATTACAGCCTTATTCTAAAATGTATTTTCTTCATCAATCTACACACAATACCCCTTAATGACAAAGTGAAAACAGTCTTTTTGAAATGTTTGCAAATTTATTAAAAATAAAAAACATAAGTTCCTTGTTTACATAAGTATTCAGACCCTTTGCTATGAGACTCGAAATTGAGCTCAGGTGCATCTTGTTTCCATTGATCATCCTTGAGATGTTTCTACAACTTGATTGGAGTCTACCTGTGGTACATTAAATTGATTGGACATGATTTGGAAAGGCACACACCTGTCTATATAAGGTCCCACAGTTGACAGTGCATGTCAGAGCAAAAGTAATTGTCCGTAGAGCTCCGAGACAGGATTGTGTCAAGGCACAGATCTGGGGAGGAGTGCCAGAAAAATTCTGCAGTATTGAAGATCCCCATGAACACATCGTTCTCCAATGGAAAAAGTTTGGAACCACCAAAGGGACCAATCATAGAGCTGGCCGCCCAGCCAAAGGGACCAATCGGGGGAGAAGGGTCTTGGTCAGGGAGGTGACCAAGAACCCTATGGTTACTCTAACAGAGCTCCAGAGTTCCTCTGTGGAGATGGGAGAACCTTCCAGAAGGACAACAATCTTTGTAGCACTCCAACAATCAGGCCTTTATGGTAGAGTGGCCAGACGGAAGCCACTCCTCAATAAAAGGCACATGACAGCCCCTTGGAGTTTGCCAAAAGGCACCTAAAGGACTCCAGGCCATGAGAAACAAGATTCTCTGGTCTGATGAAACCAAGATTGAACTCTTTGGCCTGAATACTAAGCGTCATGTCTGGAGGAAACCTGGCACCATCCCTACGGTGAATCATGGTGGTGGCAGCATCATGCTGTGGGGATGTTTTTCAGTGGCAGGGACTGGGAGACTAGTCAGGATTGAGGGAAAGATGAACGGAGCAAAGTACAGAGAGATCCTTGATGACAACCCACCTGCTCCAGATCACTCAGGACCTCAGATTGGGGCGAAGGTTCACCTTCCAACAGGACAACAACTTTAAGCAAACTACCAAGACAACGCAGGAGTGGCTTTGGGACAAGTCTATGAATGTCATTGAGTGGCCCAGCCAGAGCACGGACTTGAACAGGTGTGCCGAGATTGTAGCGTCATACCCAAAAAGACTCAAGGCTGTAATCGCTGCCAAAGGTGCTTCAACAAAGTACTGAGTAAAGGGTCTGAATACCTACGTAAATGTGAAATTTAAGTTTTAGAATTTTAATAAATTAGCAAACATTTCGAAACATCTGTTTTGGCTTTGTCATTATGGGGTACTGTGTGTAGATTGATGAGGAAAAGAAGCAATTGAATACATTTTAGAATAAGGCTATAACGTAACAAAATGTGGAAAAAGTCAAGGGGTCTGAATATATTCTGAATGTACTGTATAGTGTATTTACAATGCAACTTATTTGATTCCTTTTGTTGCCATTTGACTGTGTGAGAAGCCTGTCAATAAAAAATGTGATTTGACTGTATTTGGTTCTTATTATATCACTTTAGTGTACTAAGAACCAAATCCACTCAAAACACATTTACATTTTTATTGACAGAATTATCACACAGTGAAATAGCAACAAAAGTGACATAGTAATCAAAGTGGCATAGGTTTCCACCAGAGATATCTCTTGTTTCCACTAACTTCCACAGCCATAAAGTCAAAATAAGGTTAGGGTTAGGCATAAGGTTAGCAGTGTGGTTAAAGTTAGGGTTAAGGTTAGGTTTCAAATACAATTTTAAGAAGAGAAATTATAGAAATGCTAGTGATGACCATTCTTTTTGTACCCATGATATAATCGGGGAGGAAACTGTGTATCTGTCTCTGTCCGTGCATACAAGGGGAGATCGACTGCCCGCACTCATTGGAGCTGGGGAAGTTAATAGTCGACCGAGGTACTGTACTGCAGGCATTGTTAACAGAAAACAGGATCCCCCATTATAGCGAATGGAAATAAAAATGTAAAGAATTCATAGACAATGAATTTGTTTAACACTTTATTGGTTTCTACATGATTCCATATGTGTTATTTCATAGTGTTGATGTCTTCACTATTATTAGAAAATAGTAAAAATAAAGAAAAACCCTAGAATGAGTAGGTGTGTCCAAACTGTTGACTGGTACTGTAGAACAGACACATCACACAGGTGTATGAACTAAAATATATATCCCAGTCAAGATTGAAGAATGGGACAAATAGACACAGTGAATTTAAGTCAGTGCTTTCGCCCGTAGAAGTTTGTATGAATTTGAATGGTTACGTACAATACATGTTGACAGAATGGCTGTGAGACAGAGAGTGAGTGTTGCTGTACTCCCAGGTAAGGTCCTTGCTTTCGGTAGTGCTGAAGGCCCCAGTATTCAGTCAGGCAGCATGAAAAAGATGTGTCTCACCATCCAGGCCCATGTCACAGCATACAGCCTGATAGGGAGATCACAATAAATACATAATGTACCTTTCATCACAAAAGCCGTGTTAGCATTTATTGCACGTTACTGAAAATCCAACCCTTTCTTTAGTGTCATTGATATATTTATTTTGATTTGACCTTTGTTTCAACAGTGGTTCCCATTGAAACCAAGGTCTCTTTTACAAGGGAGCCCTGCATTTTACAATTTACACATTTTATAGAATACAAGCAATAGTTAAAATACACTAATCAAAAATACAGTCATAGATGACATCTACATATCTCAGCTACCAGGTCTTCAATCAATAGACTAAACTGCCTGAGTGGTCACCACAACATCCAATTTCAACGAGATCTGCAGATTGTTCCAGCAGCAGATTGTTCCACCAATTCGGGTGGAGACCCGAGGAACCTTGAGACTTAACTAAGTCTTCAAGCGTGTTTTGTAACATTTCTTTATATTTCAACAACAAATATATGACAATTTACATACAATATTCAGTTAATAATCATTGACTGTAATACCTCGAGGGTACTGTGGAGAAACGACTGCTGTGCAAAGTATTGGGCAGCAGCTTTCTTCCAGGACCAATATCCACAAAGTGTCTCAGAGTAGGAACAGTGATCTAGGATCAGCTCCCCCTTGTCATTGTGTTTGTATTCCGTGTGAAGGCAAAATTGATCCTAAATCAGCACTCCTACTCTTGAGATGCTTTATGAATATGGGCCCTGGTCTGTCAGCAGCATGCTGCTTTCTGTGATCCAACTCACTCCCCACCTGAAATGCAACAACAACAAAAACATGAATAAGAATGAGCCTAGTCAGTCAGTAACTTAGCTAACTAATGAAACACTCAGGTAAATGTGCACAAGCTTAATCAGCCTAATTATTTGCAGTGAAATTAGGAGGGGCATTTATAAAATGACACAGAGGAGGCTGGTGGGAGGAGCTATAAAAGGACAGGCTCATTGTAATAGCTGGAATGATTCTACATCTGCATTGCTTGCTGTTTGGGGTTTTAGGCTGGGTTTCTGTATAGCACTTTGTGACATCTGCTGATGTAAAACAGGCTTTATAAATACATTTCATTGATAAAAGGAACAGAGTCAAACATGTGGTTTCATTATGTTTGATAACGTTCCATTCATTCCATTCCAGACATTATAATGAGCTTTTCCTCATATAACTCCTCCCACCAGCCTCCTTTGGGTCATATGCACTCTAACCTACCTGGATAATATGACCATCCAGGCCAGACAAGTTGTCAATTCAGGCAAAAGAGTATGGTAGAGTATATATGACCAAGATTCATGGCATACTAGATCAGAGTATACAAGACCCTCTAGCCAGAGTTGTCCACATAGGCCGAAAAATATCTAATATTCTATTACTCAATCCACTTCATCCACATTGGGAGCTAAGTCCATAATGAGTCTATATCTGGGCATTCTGAGAATATGGCGAAGCCATCAGTCATTGTCTCTTGATGTACTGTGGTGTAGTGGTGCCTGGAGAAGTGAATATACTGTAATTTTGCCAAACATTTTCCAAACGGCCTTCTCGGCAAAGAAAATGTGTCCTGTGTGAAAGCTTCTATGACTAACAGTGACATACACTCTGAATTACCTAAAATGATAAATCCCATATTGGTCTTTCACAGTCATGCCAACCCGAGCTGTACTGTGCAAGTATATTCATGCAATGACACCGGCGGAGATGGCTGACGTTTTACGGTCTCCTAATCAATTGTGCTATTGTGTGTGTTTTTTTGCGCTATTTGTAACTTATTTTGTACATAATGTTTCTGCCACCGTCTCTTATGACCGAAGAGCTTCTAGATATCAGGACAGCGATTACTCACCCCTTCCTGGAAGAAGAAAAAAATCTTTAACGAGTCGGACGCAAACTATTTATTTCAGACACCCGAAAAGGCCCTCATCCCCGTCATTTGCAGGAGAATGAGACGGAGATATCGGGGACGTAGGTCGGGGTGCCTTGTAAGGATCCGACAGCGAGTGGGTAATCTGCTTTTACCATCATTCCTATTAGCCAACGTACAATCATTGGATAACAAATAGACGAACTACGATCACATATATCCTAACAATGGGACATTAAAAACTGTAATATCTTATGTTTCACGAGTCATGGCTGAACGACAACATGAATAACATACAGCTGGCGGGTTTTATGCTGCATTGGCAAGATAGAACAGTCGCCTCCGGTAAGACAAGGAGTGGCGGTCTGTGTATATTTGTAAACAACAGCTGGTGCACAAAATCTAATAGGTAATAGGTAGAGTATCTCATAATAAGCTGTAGACCACAGTACCAAGAGAGTTTATCTAAATTCTTTGTAGCTATCTATTTACCACCACAAACCGATGCTGGCACTAAGACTGCACTCAATGAGCTGTATACGGCCCTAAGCAACAGGAATACGCTCATCCAGAGGCGGTGCTCTTAGTGACCGGAGACTTTAATGCAGGGAAACTTAAATCGGTCAATAAAAAGTGGTCAGATGACGCAGATGCTAAGCTACAGGACTGTTTTGCTAGCACAGACTGGAATATGTTCCGGGATTCTTCCGATGGCATTGAGGAGTGTAACGCTCGTCTTCCTCCTCGTCTGAGGAGGAGCAAGGATCGGACCAATATGCAGCGTGGTTTGGATACATACTTATTTATTGTAAAGTGGCTGTTCCACTGGATATCATAAGGTGAATGCACCAATTTGTAAGTCGCTCTGGATAAGAGCGTCTGCTAAATGACTTAAATGTAAATGTAAATTATGTAAATCAAGACGGAAAACACTTAAACAAACTACAAAACAATAAACGACGTGAACAGACCTGAACTTGAGAACATACAACATGAACGCACGAACAGGAAGGAACAAACAAACGAAACGAAACAGTACCGTGTGGCGAAAAACACAGACACAGCAACAATCACCCACAAACAAACAGTGAGAACAGACTACCTTAATATGGTTCTCAATCAGAGGAAACGTAAAACACCTGCCCCTGATTGAGAACCATATCAGGCTAATACAATGAACCCAACATAGAAACACATAACATAGAATGCCCACCCAGCTCACGTCCTGACCAACTAAACAATACTGAACAAAGGAAAATAAGGTCAGGAATGTGACAGTACCCCCCCCCCCCCCCCTGGGTGGGCATCTGTCCACGGTGGCGGCTCTGGCTCTGGCTCTGGACGTGGCCCCCACCCCACCATAGTTAATCCCCGCTTCTGTGGCCTCCTCTTAATGTCGACCCTCCATATTAACCCCACTGGCTTAAGGGGCAGCACCGGACTGAGGGGCAACACCGGACTGAGGGGCAGCACCGGACTGAGGGGCAGCACCGGACTGAGGGGCAGCTCCGGACTGAGGGGCAGCTCCGGACTGAGGGGCAGCTCCGGACTGAGGGGGAATTCCGGCATCGCCGGCGTGACAGGTAGCTCTGGCAGATCCTGGCTGACTGACGGCTCTGGCAGATCCTGGCTGGCTGACGGCTCTGGCAGATCCTGGCTGGCTGACGGCTCTGGCAGATCCTGGCTGGCTGACGGCTCTGGCAGATCCTGGCTGGCTGACGGCTCTGGCAGCTCCTGGCTGGCTGGCGGCTCTGGCAGCTCCTGTCTGGCTGGTGGCTCTGGCAGCTCCTGTCTGGCTGGTGGCTCTGGCAGCTCCTGGCTGGCTGGCGGCTCCTGGCTAGCTGGCGGCTCTGGCAGCTCCTGGCTGGCGGGCGGCTCTGGCAGCTCCTGGCTGGCGGGCGGCTCTGGCAGCTCCTGTCTGGCGGGCGGCTCTAGCGGCTCCTGACTGACGGACGGCTCTGAAGGCTCAGGACAGATGGGCGGCTCAGACGGCGCTGGGCAAACGGGCAGTGCAGGCGGCGCTGGGCAGACGGACAGTGCAGGCGGCGCTGGGCAGACGGGCACACCTGTAGGGAGGAGACGGAGAGACAGCCTGGTGCGTGGGGCTGCCACAGGACCCACCAGGCTGGGGAGACCTACAGGAGGCTTGGTGTTAGGAGGCGGCACCTGAAGGACCGGGCTGTGGGGGAGCACTGGAGCTCTGGTGCGCAGCCTTGGCACCACTCCCCCAGGCTGGAATACTACTCTAGCCCGGACCCTCCAGAGTGCAGGCACAGGTTGAACCGGGCTGTGGGTGAGCACTGGAGATCTAGTGCCTACTACGCGCACCTCTCCCCTAGGCTCCACTCCCACATTTGCCCGGTACGAGCGGAGCGCAGGCATAGGACGCACTGCACCCTCCCAGCGCCCCGGAGACACAGCACGCAGAGCCGGCGCAGGATACCCTGGACCGAAACTGCGTACCGGAGACCAGACGCGCTGAGCAGGCACAATACGCCCTGGCTGGATGCCCACACTCACATGACACTTTCGGGGGGCTGCCCTATAGCGCACCGGGCTATGGGCACACACTGGCGACACTGTGCGCTTAACCGCATAACACGGTGCCTGACCAGTAACGCGCTGCTTATGATAAGCACGAGGAGTGAGCTCAGGTCTGCTACCTGGCTTAGCCACACTCCTCTTTAGCCCCCCCCCCAAAACAAAATCTGGGGCTGCCTCTCGTACCTGTCGCGCTGCCTCCTCATATCGCCGCCGCTCAGCTTTCGCTCCCTCCAGCTCAGCTTTGGGGCGACGATATTCCCCAGCCTGTGCCCAGGGTCCTTCTCCGTTTAAAATCTCCTCCCATGTCCAGGAGTCCTGAGATTTTGGCCGCTGCTGCTGCTGCTGCTGTTGCTGCCCGTTACCACGCTGCTTGGTCCTTTTGTGGTGGGTGATTCTGTAACGCTCGTCTTCCTCCTCGTCTGAGGAGGAGCAAGGATCGGACCAATATGCAGCGTGGTTTGGATACATACTTATTTATTATGTAAACCAAGACGGAAAACACTTAAACAAACTACAAAACAATAAACGACGTGAACAGACCTGAACTTGAGAACATACAACATGAACGCACGAACAGGAAGGAACAAACGAACGACACGAAACAGTACCGTGTGGCGAAAAACACAGACACAGCAACAATCACCCACAAACAAACAGTGAGAACAGCCTACCTTAATATGGTTCTCAATCAGAGGAAACGTAAAACACCTGCCCCTGATTGAGAACCATATCAGGCTAATACAATGAACCCAACATAGAAACACATAACATAGAATGCCCACCCAGCTCACGTCCTGACCAACTAAACAATACTGAACAAAGGAAAATAAGGTCAGGAACGTGACAAGGAGTACACCACGTCCCCACAGTGACTGTACGTACATACCCCAACCAGAAGCTATGGATAACAGGCAACATCCGCACTGAGCTAAAAGATAAAGCTGCCGCTTTCAAGGAGCGGGACTCTAACCCGGAAGCTTATGAGAAATCCCGCAATGCCCTCCGACGAACCATCAAACTGGCAAAGCGTCAATACAGGACTAAGATTGATTCGTACTACACCGGCTCCGACACTCGTCGGATGTGGCAGGGCTTGCAAACTATTACAGACTACAAAGGGAAGCACAGCCACAAGCTGCCCAGTGACACAAGCCTACCAGACGAGCTAAATTACTTCTATGCTCTATGCAAGGCAAGCAACACTGAAGCATTCATGAGAGCATCAGCTGTTCCAGACGACCGTGTGATCACGTTCTCTGTAGCCGATGTGAGTTAGACCTTTAAACAGGTCAACATTCACAAGGCCGCAGGGCCAGACGGATTACCAGGACATGTACTCTGTGCATGCGCTGACCAACTGGATCCCGAGACGCAGTTGGCATCAGTTGCTGGGACTGCTAGTCTCTTTCCAGTGATCCTGCCGACCAAGGATGGGTCTGAGGAACTATTTGGTGTCGCAGCTAACCTAGCTGCTAGCTAGCTGCATATCAAGCTAGCAGGGTTTTCTTGAACGCAGCACCGCGATGCGCTTAGCCATTGTAGCTGGGACAGCGGATTGTTCTGAGTTTGTGGCTATCTAGATCCCTGCTGTTTGTTGTTTTCAATCTTCCCTGTGACCTGCCCTGTCTGGAACTGCGAGGAGTAACCACGTAACCTACGTTGCTAGCTACCATGACAAAGACCAAAGCCGGCGGGAGTACCGTTGAGGACTGCGGTGTCTCTCTATCACACGTGAAGGATCTTTTAAACGAACAGAAAGAGACCTACAAGCAGTTGCTACAACAACAAGAAAGTAGCTTCAAGTGTTTTATCCAAATACTCGTGGATTCTACTAATAAAAGAATGGACCTGACCAGAGAGGTCCAGGACCTGAAGAACAGTTCGCAGTTCTCCCAGGGTCCGCTCGATGAGTTGAAACAGTAGAATGGCAAGATGACAGCAATCTGTAAGTCATTGAGAGAGGATATCAGTTCTGTGTGTGAATCCATGATAACAATGACAGATAAATCAGACTATCTTGAGGGACAATCAAGGCGGAACAACATGGTTGTTGGCGGAATTGCAGAATCTCCACATGAGACCTGGATGGAGTCTGAGGACAAATTGAGGGAAATTATCTCTGAGGAATAGAAGATGGACCACAGGAAGATTGAGGTAGAGCGTGCCCACATGACTGGAAAACCCAGCACCGGCCCAGGTGATAGGCCCAGGCCAATAGTGGTCAAGTTCCTGAGGTTCAAGGACAAGGTAGCTATTCTGGAAAGAGCCAAGAACTTGAGAGGAACTTATATCTTCCTCAATGAGGACTATCCTGAAGCTGTGTGCCAGAAGAGGAAAGAACTGATCCCAGCCATGAAAGCTGCCTGAGCGTGTGGGGACATTGCTTACATCCGCTATGATAAGCTCATTGTCCACCCTCCCTCCCAGAAGCCTGGAAGGGATGAGGGAGCCAAGCCTATGGGTTCGTAGCTTCAACCCCGCAGCACACACACACACACACCAATTGATTAATGGACTGCTGAATGTACAGTATATTTGTTTCTCTTGCTTTGTTTGCTATTTTCAGTATTATGTCTATCTATGATAAGCTACCCAGGAAAGGGCTGAAAGTAGCCCATATTAATATATGTAGCCTTAGAAATAGGTTTATGAAATCAATAACTTGCTAACATCAGATAACATTCCTATATTAGCCATTTCTGAGACTCACTTAGATAATTAATTTTATGATACAGCAGTAGCAATACAAGGATATAACATATATAGAAGAGACAGAAATGCTTATGGGGGAGGTGTTGCTGTTATACATTCAGAGCCATATCCCTGTAATGCTTAGAGAAGATCTTATGTCAAGTTTTATTGAAGTGTTGTGGTTGCAGGTTCACTTGGTAGATCTATAGCCTTATATTTTGGGGTGTTGCTATAGGCCACCAAGTGCTAACAGTCAGTATCTAAATAATATGTGTGAAATGCTTGATAGTGTATGTGATGTAAACAGAGAGGTCTACTTTCTTGGGGACCTGAATATTGACTGGTTTTCATCAAGCTGTCCACTCAAGAGGAAGCTCCTTACTGTAACCATTGCCTGTAATCTGGTTCAGGTTATTAATCAACCTACCAGGGTGTTTAAAAACACTACATAACCAAAATCATCCACATGTATCGATCACATTTTTACTAATACTGTAGAACTTTGTTCTAAAGCTTTATCCGTACCCATTGGATGTAGTGATCACAATATAGTAGCTATATCCAGGAAAGGCAAAGTTCCAACAGCTGGGCCTAAAATAGTGTGTCAGAGATCATACAAAAGATTTTGCTGTGACTCTTATGTGGATGATGTTAAAAATATTTGTTGGTCTGATGTGATTAATGAGGAGCATCCAGATGCTGCACTTGATAAATTTATGAAATTGCTTCTTCCAAATATTGATAAACATGCACCTGTTAAGAAACTGACTGTTAGAACTGTTAAGGCTCCATGGATCGATGAGGAATTGAAAAACTGTATGGTTGAAAGAGATGGGGCAAAAGGAGTGGCTAATAAGTCTGGCTGCACATCTGACTGGCTTACTTACTGCAAATTGAGAAATGATGTGACTAAACTCAACAAAAAGAAGAAACTGTATTATGAAGCTAAAATCAATAATATAAAGAGAGAAAAAACTTTGGAGTACTTAAATGAAATTATGGGCAGAAAGACAAATTCAACTCCATCTTTCATCGAATCATATGGCTTATTCATCACGAAACAATTTGATATTGTCAATTATTTGAATGATTATTTCATTGGCAAAGTGGGCAGACTTAGGCAGAAAATGCCAACAACGAACAGTGAGCAATTGTATTCATGCATAAAAAAACAAATAATGAAAGAAAAGCATTACAAGTTTGAATTTTGTAAAGTTAGTGTGTGAGAGGTGGAAACATTATTGTTATCAATCAATAATGACAAACCTCCTGGCATTGACAACTTAGATGGAAAGCTACTGAGGATGGTAGCTGACTCTATAGCCACTCCTATCTGTCATATAGAAGAATGTCTGTCCTCAGGCCTGGAGGGAAGCCAAAGTAATTCCGCTACCCAAGAGTGGTAAATCGGCCTTTACTGGTTCTAACAGCAGACCTATAAGCTTGCTGCCAGCTCTTAGCAAACTGTTAGAAAAAATAGTGTTTGACCAAATACAGTGCTATTTCTCTGTAAATAAATTAACAACAGACTTTCAGCATGCTTATAGAGAAGGGCACTCAACATGTACTGCACTGACAAATGACTGATGATTGGTTGAAAGAAATTGATAATAAGAAGATTGTGGGAGCTGTACTGTTAGATTTCAGCTCTCTAAGCCCTTTACTCTTTTCTATTTTTACCAATGCCACCTGCCACTGGCATTAAACAAAGCATGTGTGTCCATGTATATTTATGATTCAACCATATATGCATCAGCAACCATAGCTAATGAAGTCACTGAAACCCTTAACAAAGAGTTGCAGTCTGTTTTGGAATGGGTGGCCAATAATAAACTGGTCCTGAACATCTCTAAAACTAAGAGCATTGTATTTGGAACAAATCATTCCTTAAGTTCTAGACCTCAGCTGAATCTGGTAATGAATGGTGTGGCTGTTGAACAAGTTGAGGAGACTCAATTACTTGGCGTTACTTTAGACTGTAAACTGTCATGGTCAAAATATATAGATTCAATGGTTGTAAAGATGGGGAGAGGTCTGGCCATAATAAAGATATGCTCTGCTTTTTTGACACCACACTCCAAAAAGCAAGTTCTGCAGGCTCTAGTTTTGTCTAATCTTGATTATTGTCCAGTGGTCCAGTGCTGCAAGGACAGACCTAGTTGAGCTGCAGCTGGCCCAGAACAGAGCGACACGTTTGCTCTTAATTGTAATCAGAGGGCTGATATAAATACTATGCATGCCAGTCTCTCTTGGCTAAGAGTTGAGGAGAGACTGACTGCATCACTTCTTCTTTTTATAAGAAACATTAATGTGTTGAAAATACCAAATTGTTTGCATAGTCAACTTACACACAGCTCTGACACACACACTTATCTCACCAGACATGCCACCAGGGGTCTTTTCATTGTCCCCAAATCCAGAACAAATTCAAGAAAGTGTACAGTATTATACAGAGCCCTAATTGCATGGAACTTCCTTCCATCTCATATTGCACAAATAAACAGCAAACCTGGTTTCAAAAAACAGATAAAGCAACACCTCACGGCACAACGCCTCTCCCCTATTTGACCTAGATAGTTTGTATGTATGCATTGATATGTAGACTACGTGTGCCTTTAGCATTGTTTATGTAGTTCTGTCTTTGAGCTGTTCTTGTCTATTGATGTTCTGTATTATGTATTTCTGTATTATGTTTCATGTTTTGAGGGGACCCCACTAAGAGAAGCTGCTGCTTTTGCAACAGCTAATGAGGATCCTAATAAAATATCAAAATACCAACTGGCAAGTGTCTTCACTGACATTTTCAACCTGTCCCTGACTGAGTCTGTAACACTAACATGTTTCAAGCAGACCACCATAGTCCCTGTGCCCAAGAACACTAATATTTTTTTATTATTTTAAATGTAACCTTTATTTAACTAGGCAAGTCAGTTTAAAACAAACTCTTATTTACAATGATGGGCTACCCGTCATAGGTAACCTGCCTAAATGACTACCAACCCTTAGCACTCACGTCTGTAGCAATGAAGTGCTTTGAAAGGCTGGTCATGGCTCACATCAACACCATTATCCCAGAAACCCTAGACCCACTCCAATTTGCATACCGCCCCAACAGATCCACAGATGATGCAATCTCTATTGCATTCCACACTGCCCTTTCCCACCTGGACAAGAACAACAAAAAAGCATGTGAGAATGCTATTCATTGACTACAGCTCAGTGTTCAACACCATAGTGCCCTCAAAGCTCATCACTAAGCTAAGGACCCTGGGACTAAACACCTCCCTCTGCAACTGGATCCTGGACTTCCTGACGGGCCGCCCCCAGCTGGTAAGGGTAGGTAACAACACATCCGCCACGCTGATCCTCAACATGGGGGCTCATCAGGGGTGCCTGCTCAGTCCCCTCCTGTAATCCCTGTTCATTCATGACTGCATGGCCAGGCATGACTCCAACACCATCATTAAGTTTGCCGATGACACAACAGTGTAGGCCTGATCACCGACAACGATGAGACAGCCTATAGAGAGGAGGTCAGAAACCTGGCCGTGTGGTGCCAGGATAACAACCTCTCCCTCAACATGATCAAGACAAAGGAGATGATTGTGGACAACAGGAAAAGGAGGACCAAGCACGCCGCCATTCTCATTGACGGGACTGTAGTGGAGCAGGTTGAGAGGTTCAAGTTCATTGGTGTCCACATCACCAACAAACGATCATGGTCCAAACACACCAAGACAGTTGTGAAGAGGGCATGACAAAGCCTATTCCCCCTCAGAAGACTGAAAATATTTGGCATGGGTCCTCAGATCCTCAAAAGGTTCTACAGCTGCACCGTCGAGAGCATCCTGACTGGTACTTTACTGCCTGGTATGGCAACTGCTCAGCCTCCGACCGCAAGGCACTACAGAAGGTTGTGCGTACGGCCCAGTACATCACTGGGGCCAAGCTTCCTGCCATCCAGGACCTCGATACCAGGTGGTGTCAGAGGAAGGCCCAAAATAATACATATTATACATATTACCTCAATTACCTCGACTGACCTGTGCCCCCGCACATTGACTCTGTACCGGTACCCCCTGTATATAGCCTCACTACTGTTATTTTACTGCTACCCTTTTATTTTTTACTTATCTATCTTTTATTTAACACTTTTTTTAACTGCATTGTTGGTTAAGTAAGCATTTCAGTGCAGTCTATGCATAGTCACTTTAACTCTACCTACATGTACATATTACCTCAATTACTTCGACTAACCAGTGCCCCCAAACATTGACTCTGTGCTGGTACCCCCTGTATATAGCCTCGCTATTGTTATTTTAACGCTGCTCTTTAATTATTTGTTACTTAAATTTTAAATTTTTTACTTAACACTTAGTTTTTCTTAAAACTGCATTGTTGGTTAAGGCCTTGAAAGTAAGCATTTCACTGTAAGGTGAAATGCTGTTGTATTCGGCCTATTTGGTAGGGCCTACTATTGAAAGAGATCAATGAGGATGTCAACTGAGTAAGATTTTCACAGGTTTCTGAATTGCCCAATTCATTTCAGGTTTTCGCTTTCAAAGTCACACCATTTTAATAGAAAAACAACAAAATTGTTCATATCAGGAGATCGATCACCTTTGGGGTCTGGGAAAAATCTAAGAATATATTTTTTTTAATTGTGGAGTTACCCATCAAGTCTGCAGGAACCTAGCACTTTTTTTTGGTTAGTGGTGTTTGTGTAGCATGAGATGGCTTTTGCAAAATAAATGGCCACTGAATTGATGCAAATAATCATGTAATTTAGCCAGGTAGGCATAGGCTACTTTGTAGCTAGTTAACATTTAATTGAGAAGTTGTTTGGGAAAGCCTTTCTATCAACCAGAAGATGGTTAGGCCTTTCATTAGCATCGCTATATATTTTTCCTGTTCCGTAATTGTTTGAAACCTGAACATTTCAAACAATGGAGGCAATTATTTTGTAAAAACTTCCTATTGGTTTTCTTTCAGCTTTCTTTCATTATCTAGCAGGCAAAGGCATTATCCTAGTCATATTAGCAACCTGTGAGAGTTGTTGCATCTTTAGATCTCCCTCCCCTCTCTAAATTTCGGACAGGTATTTCCATCTGTCCATGAAACCACTCACATGTGAGGTTCACATTTTAGACAGGTTTTTGGTTGTTTTAGGCTGGGTTCCTGTATAGCACCTTGTGACATTTGCTGATGTAAATAGGGCTTTATAAATACATGTGAATTTACACGCACAGTTATAGGCCTTCTGCTGTGTGCACATTGCTGCACTGCACTGAAACACTAAACATTCTAATCTGTTCTATCAGCCAGCCTTACTGATACCTCCACTACACTACTTTGATAATTCATCCTGGGGATTAAGGGAGTGTATGCAATGCCCACCAAAAAAGAAATGTGTATCCCCTTCACTACATTTTGGCAACCGGTCCTGTATAGCTTGCTGTAGTGTATTTTATTCGCCCAGAAGATATATACTGAACAAAAATATAAACACAACATGTAAAGTGTTGGTCCCATGCTTTATGAGCTGAAATAAAAGATCCCAGAAATGTTCCATATGCAAGAAAACGGTTATTTCTATAAAATTTTGTGCACAAATTTGTTTACATCCCTGTTAGTGAGCATTTTTCCTTTGCCAAGATAATCCATACACGTGACAGGTGTGGCATATCAAGAAGCTGATTTAAACAGCATGATCATTACCGAATGCACTGCATATATATATATATATAGCACCAGTCAAAGGTTTGGACACACCTACTCATTTCAGGGTTTTTCTTTATTTTCACTATTATCTACATTGCAGAATAATAGTGAAGACATCAAAACTATGAAATAACACATATGGAATCATGTAGTAAGCAAAAAGGTGTTGAACAAATCAAAATATATTTGAGATTTGAGATTCTTCAAAGTAGCTACACTTTGCCTTGATGACAGCTTTGCACACTCTTGGCATTCTCTCAACCAGCTTAATGAGGTAGTCACCTGGAATGCATTTCAATTAATAGGTGTACCTTGTAAAAAGTTAATTTGAGGAATTTCTTTCCTTCTTAATGCGTTTGAGCAAATCAGTTGTGTTGTGACATGGTAGGGAGGGTATACAGAATATAGCCCTATTTGGTAAAAGACAAAGTCCATATTATGGCAAGTACAGCTCAAATAAGCAAAAAGAAACGACAGTCCATCATTACTTTAAGATATCAAGGTCAGTCAATACGGAACATTTCAATAACTTTGAAAGTTTCTTCGAGTGCAGTCGCAAAAACCATCAAACGGTATGATGAAACTGGCTCTCATGAGGACCACCACAGGAAAGAAAGACCCAGAGTTACCTCTGCTACAGAGGATAAGTTCATTAGAGTTACCAGCCTCAGAAATTGCAGCCCAAATAAATGCTTTACAGAGTTCAAGTAACAGAAACATCTCAACATGAACTGTTCAGAGGAGACTGCGTGAATCAGGCCTTCATGGTCGAATTTCTGCAAAGAAACCACTACTAAAGGACACAAAAAAATAAGAAGAGACTTGCTTGGGCCAAGAAACACGAGCAATGGACATTAGACCGGTGGAAATCTCTCCTTTGGTCTGATGAGTCCAAATTTGAGATTTTTGGTTCCAACCGCCAGGGTCTTTGTGAGACGCAGAGTAGGTGAACGGATGATCTCTGCATGTGTGGTTCCCAACGTGACACAGTCAGTGATTTATTTAGAATTCAAGGCACACTTAACCAGCTGGTTTGTGCTTAGTGGGACTATCATTTGTTTTTCAGCAGGACAATGACCCAAAACACACCTCCAGGCTGTGTAAGGGCTATTTGACCAAGAAGGAGAGTGATGGAGTGCTGCATCAGATGACCTGGCCTCCACAATTACCCAACCTCAAACCAATTGAGATGATTTGGGATGAGTTGGACCGCAGAGTGAGGGAAAAGCAGCCACTTGGGTCAAACGTTTCGGGTAGCCTTCCACAAGCTTTCCACAATAAGTTGGGTGAATTTTGGCCCATTCCGCCTGACAGGGCTGGTGTAACTGAATCAGGTTTGTTGGCCTCCTTGCTCGCACACACTTTTTCAGTTCTGCCCACACATTTTCTATAGGATTGAGGTCAGGGCTTTGTGATGGCCACTCCAATACCTTGACTTTGTTGTCCTTAAGCCATTTTGCCACAACTTTGGAAGTATGCTTGGGGTCATTGTCCATTTGCAAGACCCATTTGCAACCAAGGTTTAACTTCCTGACTGATGTCTTGAGATGTTGCTTCAAGATATCCACATAATTTTCCATCTTCGTGATGCCATCTATTTTGTGAAGTGCACCAGTCCATCCTGCAGCAAAGCATCCCCACAACATGATGCTGCCACCCCCGTTCCCCACGGTTGGGATGGTGTGCTTCACGGTTGGGATGGTGTTCTTCGGCTTGCTAGCCTCCCCCTTTTTCCTCCAAACATAACGATGCTCATTATAGTCAAACAGATCTATTTTTGTTTCATCAGACCAGAGGATATTTCTCCAAAAAGTACGATCATTGTTCCCATGTGCAGTTGAAAACCGTAGTCTGGCTTTTTTATGGCGGTTTTGGAGCAGTGGCTTCGTCCTTGCTGAGCAGCCTTTCAGGTTATGTCGATATAGAACTTGTTTTACTGTGGATATAGATACTTTTGTACCTGTTTCCTCCAGCATCTTCACAAGGTCCTTTGCTGTTGTTCTGGGATTGATTTGCACTTTTCGCACCAAAGTATATTCATCTCTAGGAGACAGAGCACCTCTCCTTCCTGAGAGGTGTGACGGATGCGTGGTTCCATGGTGTTTATACTTGCGTACTATTGTTTGTACAGATGAATGTGGTACGTTCAGGCGTTTGGAAATTGCTCCCAAGAATGAACCAGACTTGTGGAGATCTACAATATTTGTTTTGAGGTCTTGGCTGATTTCTTTTGATTTTCCCATGATGTCAAGCAAAGAGGCAGTGAGTTTGAAGGTAGGCCTTGAAATACATCCATAGGTACACCTCCAATTGACTCCAATTATCTCAATTAGCCTATCAGAAGCTTCTATAGCCATGACATAATCTTCTGGAATTTTCCAAGCTGTTTAAAGGCACAGTCAACTTAGTGTATGTAAACTTCTGACTCACTGGAATTGTGATAGTGAATTATAAGTGAAATAATCTGTCTGTAAACAATTGTTGAAAAAATTACTTGTCATGCACAAAGTAGATGTCCTAACCGACTTGCCAAAACTATAGTTTGTTAACAAGAAATTTGTGGAGTGGTTGAAAAACGAGTTTTAATGACTCCAGCCTAAGTGTATGTAAACTTCCGACTTCAACTGTATATCTGTTGTTCGTCATGTAGATTGAAAGGGGTGTATCTTGGCTATAAAATACCTTTGTACTTTTGTCTCGGGGCTCTCAACGAATCATCAGAGAAGGTGATTGGTCGACCAGCCATCGCTATTGCAAAGCTCTCACTAATAAAGATTCAGTTTAAGTATAACTGACTTGTGTGATAAGTTTGTCTCTCCTCATTTGATAAAACAGAAATTAGCCACCAGTGTCCAAACTTTTAACTGGAACTGTATATATGCAGTGCATTCGGAAAGTATTCAGACCCCTTGAGTTTTTCTACATTTTGTTACGTTACAGCGTTATTCTAAAATGGATTAAATCATTTTTTCCCCCTCATCAATCTTTTATTTAATAAATGTATTTAACCTTTATTTAACTAGGCAAGCCAGTTAAGAACAAATTCTTATTTACAATGACGGCCTACCCCGTCCAAACCCTAACCCTGACGACGCTGGGCCAATTATGCGCCGCCCTATGGGACTGCCAACCACAGCGATACAGCCTAGAATCGAACCAGGGTCTGTAGTGACGCCTCTAGCACTGAGATGCAGTCCCTTAGACTGCTGCGCCACTCGGGAGCCCAAATCTACACACAATAGCTCATAATGACAAAGCATAAACAGGTTTTTAGAAATTTTAGCAAATTTCGTAAAAATACAATTCCTGAAATATCACATTTACATAAATATTCAGACCCTTTACTCAGTACTTTGTTGAAGCACCTTTGGCAGCGATTACAGCCTTGAGTCTTCTTGGGTATGACGCTACAAGCTTGGCACACCTGTATTTTGGGGAGTTTCTCACATTCTTCTCTGCAGATCCTCTCACTCTGTCAGGTTTGATGGGGAGCGTCACTGCACAGCTATTTTCAGGTCTCTCCAGAGATGTTCGATCGGGTTCAGGTCATGGCTTTGGCTGATCATGTCAACATTAGCTAGCAAGCTAGACAAGTAGTTATCATCATGAATCACATCGACAATCTACCTGCAAATCCTTTTCAATCCTTGTCATATGAAGAGAAATTATAGATAAAACTTATCGGTCCTCTTGCATTAAACATCACACAAGTTGGAAATCACATTTACATTACATTTAAGTCATTTAGCAGACGCTCTTATCCAGAGCGACTTACAAATTGGTGCATTCACCTTATGATATCCAGTGGAACAACCACTTTACAATAGTGCATCTAACTCTTTTAAGGGGGGGGGGGGTTAGAAGGATTACTTTATCCTATCCTAGGTATTCCTTAAAGAGGTGGGGTTTCAGGTGTCTCCGGAAGGTGGTGATTGACTCCGCTGACCTGGCGTCGTGAGGGAGTTTGTTCCACCATTGGGGTGCCAGAGCAGCGAACAGTTTTGACTGGGCTGAGCGGGAACTGTACTTCCTCAGAGGTAGGGAGGCGAGCAGGCCAGAGGTGGATGAACGCAGTGCCCTTGTTTGGGTGTAGGGCCTGATCAGAGCCTGAAGGTACGGAGGTGCCGTTCCCCTCACAGCTCCGTAGGCAAGCACCATGGTCTTGTAGCGGATGCGAGCTTCAACTGGAAGCCAGTGGAGAGAGCGGAGGAGCGGGGTGACGTGAGAGAACTTGGGAAAGTTGAACACCAGACGGGCTGCGGCGTTCTGGATGAGTTGTAGGGGTTTAATGGCACAGGCAGGGAGCCCAGCCAACAGCGAGTTGCAGTAATCCAGACGGGAGATGACAAGTGCCTGGATTAGGACCTGCGCCGCTTCCTGCGTGAGGCAGGGTCGTACTCTGCGAATGTTGTAGAGCATGAACCTACAGGAACGGGTCACCGCCTTGATGTTAGTTGAGAACGACAGGGTGTTGTCCAGGATCACGCCAAGGTTCTTAGCACTCTGGGAGGAGGACACAATGGAGTTGTCAACCGTGATGGCGAGATCATGGAACGGGCAGTCCTTCCCCGGGAGGAAGAGCAGCTCCGTCTTGCCGAGGTTCAGCTTGAGGTGGTGATCCGTCATCCACACTGATATGTCTGCCAGACATGCAGAGATGCGATTCACCACCTGGTTATCAGAGGGGGGAAAGGAGAAGATTAATTGTGTGTCGTCTGCATAGCAATGATAGGAGAGACCATGTGAGGATATGACAGAGCCAAGTGACTTGGTGTATAGCGAGAATAGGAGAGGGCCTAGAACAGAGCCCTGGGGGACACCAGTGGTGAGAGCACGTGGTGCGGAGACAGATTCTCGCCACGCCACCTGGTAGGAGCGACCTGTCAGGTAGGACGCAATCCAAGCGTGGGCCGCGCCGGAGATGCCCAGCTCGGAGAGGGTGGAGAGGAGGATCTGATGGTTCACAGTATCAAAGGCAGCCGATAGGTCTAGAAGGATGAGAGCAGAGGAGAGAGAGTTAGCTTTAGCAGTGCGGAGCGCCTCCGTGACACAGAGAAGAGCAGTCTCAGTTGAATGACTAGTCTTGAAACCTGACTGATTTGGATCAAGAAGTTCATTCTGAGAGAGATAGCAGGAGAGCTGGCCAAGGACGGCACGTTCAAGAGTTTTGGAGAGAAAAGAAAGAAGGGATACTGGTCTGTAGTTGTTGACATCGGAGGGATCGAGTGTAGGTTTTTTCAGAAGGGGTGCAACTCTCGCTCTCTTGAAGACGGAAGGGACGTAGCCAGCGGTCAAGGATGAGTTGATGAGCGAGGTGAGGTAAGGGAGAAGGTCTCCGGAAATGGTCTGGAGAAGAGAGGAGGGGATAGGGTCAAGCGGGCAGGTTGTTGGGCGGCCGGCCGTCACAAGACGCGAGATTTCATCTGGAGAGAGAGGGGAGAAAGAGGTCAAAGCACAGGGTAGGGCAGTGTGAGCAGAACCAGCGGTGTCGTTTGACTTAGCAAACGAGGATCGGATGTCGTCGACCTTCTTTTCAAAATGGTTGACGAAGTCATCAGCAGAGAGGGAGGAGGGGGGAGGAGGGGGAGGAGGATTCAGGAGGGAGGAGAAGGTGGCAAAGAGCTTCCTAGGGTTAGAGGCAGATGCTTGGAATTTAGAGTGGTAGAAATTGGCTTTAGCAGCAGAGACAGAAGAGGAGAATGTAGAGAGGAGGGAGTGAAAGGATGCCAGGTCCGCAGGGAGGCGAGTTTTCCTCCATTTCCGCTCGGCTGCCCGGAGCCCTGTTCTGTGAGCTCGCAATGAGTCGTCGAGCCACGGAGCAGGAGGGGAGGACCGAGCCGGCCTGGAGGATAGGGGACATAGAGAGTCAAAGGATGCAGAAAGGGAGGAGAGGAGGGTTGAGGAGGCAGAATCAGGAGATAGGTTGGAGAAGGTTTGAGCAGAGGGAAGAGATGATAGGATGGAAGAGGAGAGAGTAGCGGGGGAGAGAGAGCGAAGGTTGGGACGGCGCGATACCATCCGAGTAGGGGCAGTGTGGGAAGTGTTGGATGAGAGCGAGAGGGAAAAGGATACAAGGTAGTGGTCGGAGACTTGGAGGGGAGTTGCAATGAGATTAGTGGAAGAACAGCATCTAGTAAAGATGAGGTCAAGCGTATTGCCTGCCTTGTGAGTAGGGGGGGAAGGTGAGAGGGTGAGGTCAAAAGAGGAGAGGAGTGGAAAGAAGGAGGCAGAGAGGAATGAGTCAAAGGTAGACGTGGGGAGGTTAAAGTCACCCAGAACTGTGAGAGGTGAGCCATCCTCAGGAAAGGAACTTATCAGGGCGTCAAGCTCATTGATGAACTCTCCAAGGGAATCACAAATTCAACAATGAGTGGTTTGGAAGGAATCAGTGTCTAACTGCAAGTGATGCAAAGCAATCACTATTTTGCTTCCCCTACCTGCTATTCAGTGGAGAGGGTGTGTGGTCGAAGTCTGGGTTTCTTTTCCAAGCTTAAAAGAATAAACATTCACATGCAACACCATGGGCCAGAAAATGTTGAATACATTGGCCATGCTATCAATCCAGCATGACTTTTGCCACGTTCAAAACAACTGGAAACTCAGAATTGGGAAATCTCAGACTTCAGTGAGTTCAAGACAACTGGGAACTCGGAAAAAATGAGCTCCGACTAGGAAAATAGGTTTTGAACGGTCATCCAACTCAGAATTCCAAGTTGGGAACTCTGGCCTCTTTCTAGAGCTCTGACCTGAAGATCACTGACGTCATGATTCGATCTTATTTTTTTCTGAGTTCCCCGTTGTCTTGAAAGCACCATAAATCCAGAGAATGTCAGACTTTGATAACTAAGTCAATTATGTAATATGCCAGGGAGATATGTATACTGTAGCTAAGAAAGTAATACTAAATGTATGTTGTGTAGTAAGCTTTTAGTAGCCCATGTCTCTCACCCTAATAATTTGGTCACTTTCCCCCTTATAACTTAGCATACCTGGTGGTGCACATGTAGCCCAGAGCCTGAGAAATGTCATCGAATATTGTAAGAGCTTTCATTGTCTGCTTATATGCCCCCTTTATTAATACTGTATTGCAAGGGTTGTTGAGTTTCCGCAATGCGCTGTTGGTTGGTATATTTTATATAAAAGTGTATCCTCAAGATTTGTATTTTCCTGCCTTTTAAGACCACATAGGCCTAATAAAATACTTCAAATGGTAAGCTGAGTCTCTCTCTGTGGTAACTTAAGAGTAAAGCTGAATTTATCTGAACTAACATCTGAATTTCTGTCAGTCTTCATTTTGAAAGTGCTGAATTAATAGGCCTACCTTGTCGCAGCTCGTTCTCTTGCTTATACTTTGAGCTAATTGTTAATAAGAATAAACATGAATTTACTGAACATGTTTGTGTATGGTTCAAAACTCACTCATTTTGGCATTTATTATTGAACGAGAATGCGGTTCTTATCGACTTACACAAATCCACAAGGAGTCAGAAGAAACCACATTTGTCAGCCGTTTTTTTTCTAAAGGCAGTAGATGAGGCTGAATGAACTGTTTCGCTGCCAGACAAGGCTCCGCTAATAGCCAGGTGAAGCGGTGGGAAGCATTCACTCCACGGTGCCGAAAAGAAAGCTCTGCTGTTGGGACAGCTTTATGTAGGCCCTAACAATGTGTGTGCACCGTTTATCATTACAGTGCAATTAATGTATTTAGTGGCATGCAATAAAAAACATTTGCCCCACCCAGATTGACATGCTAAAATCACCTGTGCACCTTACGCTGTGGACAATGAAAGGCCACTAAAATGTGCAATTGTCACAATAGTGACAGATCAAGTTAGTGTGCAATTTGCATGCTGACTGCAGATATGTCCACCAGAGAATTGAATGTTCATTACCCTACCATAAACCGCCAACAACATTTTAGAGAATTTGGCAGTAAGTCAACCCAGGACCTCCACATCTGGCTTCTTCACCTGCGGGATCATCGGTGCTGAGTATTTGTCTGTAATAAAGCCCTTGTGGGGGTAGACGCATTCTGATGGCTGGATCTAATTCCCCAGTGGGTAGGCCTGTGCACTCCCAGGCACACCCATGTGAAATCCATAGATTAGGGCCTAAACAATTTGTCAATTGGCTGATTTCCTTCAATGAACTGTAACCCAGAGTAATTTTTTGAAGTTATTGCATTTATTTGCTTACAAGAGCAGGTTTAGACATCCACTGCCTAAAGACTCAATAACAAACTTATTCTCATACAAATCAACACTGGTTTGATGACAAATGGACTCAGATAAGCCAAGTAGTTTAAAATCAGTGACTATACGAAGCCTAAAAGGTTTAAGCAAGACTATTTATGAAAATGTTTCTTCAGAGCCAACGGTATTCCAATTGCCAAAAAGACAATGTCAATTTTACCTGAACATAAGTGCAAAAATATAGGACAAGACAAATAATATTTTCCAGTTTTATTTATTTTTTAAAAAGATGAAAAAAAAATAAGTGATGGTCCACACTCAAAACGTCACAAAGCAGCAAGGACAAAAAACATAACATGAAACAGTCCGGTCTAACTCATCTCCACCCTGCATAGCCCACACTGGAAATAACCAATCTGAGGTTGACATCGGCCCCTTCTGGCTGGCGGTTTGGCCATACATTTGTTTCAGGTGTGCTGCACTTTGCGCTAGAGGGCAAACCAGGCAGATAATCCAGCAAACAAGGGCCCCTGGGATTGGCTAAACCAATGCTACTGAATGCAGGCAGGGACGACAACAGGTTAGAGGGATCTCGTTTATTCCAACACTGGCAAGAGTGGATGCTTTGTGGTCCCAATAAACCATACATCTTCAGGTCTATCACTAAGGTACACTGGGCTTAACTCCCCTCTAATTAAAACATGTTTGCTTTTCTTAGTAGGGGGCTCTAATGAAGTCTGATTGCTAGAACAGGGAACAGCTTGAGCAAAGACCGATCTGAATTGGGGAAATTATAACTGCTCCATGGTTAGACTACATCACCCACACCTGCTGGATGAGAAAAAAACTGCTTACGGTCAGTCTAGTGAAAGGGGGGGAGGGGGTCATCGGCACAGAGCTATCCAATCAGACATGATTCAAGATAAGCTGAATGGTAGTCAGATATCACAGCTACAACTGCTTTTTACAGCCTGGAGAGGATTTCCTCCAATTACGCTTATTTGGAATTTAAAATACACCAATGGCTGACTTGCACCCCCCCAACAGACAATATAATTGGCTGGCGGGGGGGGGGGGACAAACCTGTCACAGGAGGCGCTTCTTATGAAAACAGGGAGGGGGGGGGGGGGGGGGGGTCTGCCATGTCAACAAGATCCGTGACTGTACAACAGAGGCCAATGTGACTGAACAATAACACTATGTACAGGCAGGTGAGGGGGTCAGTGTGTGTGCGTTGAGTTTAAGCACATGCTAAAATCACGAGCTGAACTGAGACATAAGCACATGTAAAAACATGATTTCAGTGACTATTGCACAATGAGTCATCATGTCTTTCCACTGGTCTTTTAGTCATTTTAAACCTCAGAACTGATCAAACATTACAAGAAAGCAAGACAGAATATTTCAAACATTGCTTAGGAGTACTAGTCAAGTTCTGGAGGATGAGAATTAAGTGATCATACAGACACACTGACCCCTGATCTTCCTTCAGCACTCCCCCGTTCACAAACACACAATGGGGTGTGGGAGAAGAGGGCACCTAACGCATTCTGTACTCGGAGGTCTTGGACACCTCACAGAGCTGACCCTTGAAGTCTATGTCAACGGTGAAGTCCAGGTCTCTCTGCAAACAAAAAATACATACAGAAACAGGTTAAAAACAGGACACCAGATAAACACCCAGCTTTTAAACCAAAGAACAGTACGGAACACCATGAGACAGAACAGAGAAAAGTAATCATTTCTTGTTTCGGAAAACTATACCCAGGAAAAATAGGAGGGGTACAGAGACTTACAAGACACTCAAACCAACAGATGGTATAAAAAAAAAAAGGGTGAGCTTGGAGACTAAAAAAAGGTGTGCTAACAAACTTAGACAGGGAGGTTTTTCCTCTTACGTTGTTTTTGACATTGGGCTTCATGTTGATGTTTCCGAAAATTTCCTCTCCAGTCTTCACAGTCAGATAGTCGTCCAGGTAGAATACAGTCTGCTTCCAGTGGGTATAGGGGGACTCTGGACCTGGGGAGGAGAAACAGGACAGGTTTAATATGACTTCAGGTAACAAAAAATATCCCTTAAATCAGATAGAAACTACAGTGCAGAAACGGTCGTACATTTATTCTCAATTATTGATGACTTGCGCTGTCATTTACCATAGACTTCATTTATGAGGATTCAGTGAACAAATCTATTACTGTGGTGCAGACGGTTTACTGGGGGGGGGGGGACTGAGCCTAGACTCACTGGTGGAGAAGCCCGTCCTCTTGTGACAGCGCGTGAACTCGATGTTGAAGTAGGTGACGAGAGCGTGGATGTAATCATTCCTCTTCACCTGCAGGCAGAAGGGCGAGGTGAAGGACAGGTCGTCGATCTTCACTGTGTAGATGTCCACCTCCTGGGGACAATGTAGAGGGGGGGAGACGACAACATGAGACTCCGATGACAAGAAATGCAAAATCCTGTTTGAACTGGTGGGATTAAGTGGAGATGTGGTGCCGACACGAAAAGTCACAATAGGTTCAGTCAAGTAATCAGATTCCAAGTGGGGTCACAGAACTGTGTGTATTGGGGGAGGCTGCTGAGTGTGATTGAATCACCTTGATGAGGCAGGCGCTGCTGACCAGCTGTTTGGGGTCCACCACATCCACCAGGGGCTCCTTTATGGCCACCTCCTTGATGCAGGACATATCAAAACCGTACACATTCTCCCACCCTGTTACAGAGAAGATATGGGGTTACCACCACACCTGGGCAGATGAAAAGTTTAAAAATGTACTTGATATTAAATTATCGTCTGGGCATTAGTCTTTCCTTACAAAAAAACATGGTTGGCTTTGCTAGGTCTAGAAGTGCACACTTCAAAGTCCAGACTTGTTAGCTAGCTAGAGCAGAGCTGATATGGATAACTATAACAAGGGTGGCAGGTAGCCTAGCGATTAGAGGCAAACCAGCAACTGGAGGGTTGACAGTTCGATTCCTGGAGAGTTGCTGGTATCAAATCCTAGATGTCATTGCACAAGGCACTTAACTCCCCAGGGACCCAGTGTGGCATCTCCCGCACCTATCCAAAACCTATGCATCTTTTGGAGCAATTGGATTAAAAGCAATAGTGAAATTTGGGTTGGACCTTGTGCAATCGACCAATACAGTGATCTTAATAAAAGCACGGTACAAGTAAATGTTATTTCCCGAATTATTGCTGATGGGTCTGTAAAATATGCTTTTGGCTCCTTTGACTCAACCGTGAGCGTTATCTGAATCTGCTTCGACAGTCCTTCACCACAGAAACGAATGACAAAGTCCCTTTACTATCTCCTCTTGAACCAAAAACATGGGTACAACGCTGGCCAATTCGCACCAACTACATTACCCCAAAATTTAGAGGAATTCTCACAGTGGATTTTATAGTCCTTGTACTGTCTGTCCTCAATGGCTGTGACATACAGGGTAGCCCTGTCTGGGAAAATCAGGCCCTCTGGTTTCTGGGAGACCGAAAGGGAGAGGGGAAAAGAGCATGGCATGTTAATACACTTAGGAATGACAGCTTAGCAGGCTATTCAGAGGCCTGACATTTAGTGGCTCTGTGGAATCATGGCACAATGACTGCTTGTGGTGTGTGCACGTCACTCTGCATGGGGTGTTGAGTCTCCAAAGAGGGAAGCCAACTCCAAACAGAAAGTAACTAATCCAATACACTTCAAAATTGCATAATTTGATCTGACTGAAAATTGATACAGCACACATTTATCCATGGTAAGGAAAACAGTTGAGTTTTAGAGTTCACACCAGTGCTATAATATCTGAAATGTTCCCAATAGGTCAACCCAGCATGGTGCTGACGAGACCCACTGGAATGAGGTTTACTTTATGGTCAATTCCACAGCAAGTCAGGAACTTGATCTCCTAAAAGCCTTGGTATATGACCAAACAGTTTAACACATGCCACTTGTTCCTGAAGATTTCAATATAGAGAGCAATTAAGACATTCAAACAAGCATTTAAGTCCATTCCATAATGTACTAATTAAATATACTGACAGGAACATACCAGCCACTTGTCCCTGGCGTAGATGACAGTGTTGAGCATTGACTCATAGAAGAGGCAGTAGCCCATCCACTCTGAGATGATAATGTCAACTCCCTCTACAGGTAGGTCCACCTCCTCCACCTTCCCCTTGATGATAGTCACAACTGAATGGGGAGAAAATAGGGATGAGTTACAACTAAATAGCCATAACATTACCTCAAGCCAGGTTGAACCATTGTAAAGGACAAGGGTGACTGAAATCTGAAGTGGCAGGGGGAAAGTATTGACTTACTGTGGTCCATTTTGTTGGCCTTGACGATCTTCACAGCATAGTCAGAAATACTGCTGCACTCAATCTGAAAACACAAAAGCAGAGATTAGAGAGCAGGCCTTTGAGTGTATCAAGTAATGACAACTAACCAGAACCATGGTGTCCTTTTGTGAACCCATCAAAGCAACTGTAGCCTACTGGGAATTCATGAGCTTTTCTATGTGTTCATTTCAAAGCAAATAAAACAGGTCTTGATGCAAAGCATTCACATCTGTGAGATAAAAACAGGTATGCCTTACACAATATGGTATGACAATGGGGACATATCACACAAAGAAATGTGAAGGTGCATCACAAGTTCTGAAAGTACTAAAGACATGACAGTAAATGAGGTATGAGTCTCCTCCCCGTTAACAAACAAGGTAGGGTTACTTACACCTATGACTTTCTTAGCACCAGCTTTGGCTGCAAACATGCAGAGGATGCCAGTCCCACTGCCCACATCCAACACCACCTTATCCTTGAACAGGTGCTTGTTGTGGAACATTGAGTTCCTGTAGGTCAGGGTGCGCACTTCATCTTTCAGCATCTCCTACAGAGCAGGACATGAGATTAGTTAAGGCAACGCTTACCGAGGTGAGTCACTCCAACTGGGATATATACATATGCTTGAACATTTGACAATGTACCACCCATCTCAATAGCCTCATTGTATTTTTCAGATGTGATGACCACAATTCAGTTTATAGCAGTGTGGCATGGGTCTTTACATTTCAACCATCTTGTGGTACCAATTTCCTCACCAAACAAACATTTAAATGACAATTCTCCTTTTTCTGAAAATACCTACCTCGTGGATACCGAAGTGGGCATATGAGTCAAAGTAGTAGTCCTTAGAAGTCATGTCTTCTGCTGCAGGCTTGGCCGAGCTCTCCCCCTGAGAAATCTCACCAAAAGAGATACCAGTCACAACCAACCCCAGACTGGCAATGACCATTTGAGATGTATGAAGGTTGTCCAGCCAAACCAGTTAAAGCCAGGTAGAACATGCCGATATAAAATGACCATTGAATAGATGGTGTTTAGTAATGACTTTAAGTTGCTCAAAATAAATGTTCATGGGACAATACTTCAAACGAGTTAGTTAGATTTGCGAGTACGGGTGTTCAATTCGCGTAGTTGTAGCTAAGCCCAAGTTCAGTGCGGTGCATGAAGTATTATTTTCTCCGAGCACAAAGGGGGAGAGAAGGCACATGGTGATTTAGGCCTTCACTTACTTACATGTAACGTTGGGACAGCAACTAAAAAGGTAGAAACGGGTAATCGAATGGCGCGCACTGAACATAACGTTACTAGCGAGCTCGACTAATTAATTAAATGAGCTATGCTTTATTCAAGGATTGGCAGGACAAACAGCCATTAAAAAAAAGCTGGTTAAAATAGTTAACTCATCCTGGGCTGCCGGCTAGGTAACGTTAGAAGCACAGATTAGAAATACCTAGTTAACACCAATGACTAACAATTATTAATGTATGTAGTTATCGAAACGCATTTGATGGATTAAAACGGACCTTGGGCTACATAAATAAAATGCCGGCAAATTGAGCCAGATTTGCTTTGTGAAACGCTAGTTAGCATTGCTAACCTAGCACCCATGCGGTCTAACCCCGAAGTGCGAGTTAGCGATGGCTCACAACATATACTTCTGTCATTACTAATCAATTTCCCAAATGTATTCATAATTCAGTGACTAGAATTATATGACAACCGCGTATAGACATTAAGAGTTCGCTGTGCTAGCAAACACGTGACGACAAAATGAATGAGCCTCGCCGTGTAGGGTGCCTGGCTAAAATGGATGCTTTGATAGTGAAGTGCGTGTGTTCTCTGAACTAACAGGCTCCGCGGCCTACAATGACATTGGAAATATAGTTACTTTAGCTTTGTGAAAATACGTACATTTCAAGCTACAGAAACAAATTATACGTGGTTTAAAATGTGTTACACCGCTACTCGACCACACCACTGCGCTTACCTCCATTCTGTCCGTAGTCTCCGCCATTTCAATTCCGTGTGGGCATGGACGCAGACGTACAGTGGTATTAAAACGCACACCTTTGAGCCCCCACCCTTTGACGCAAAATACGGTTCCTGATTGGATCCGTGTTGATGGCACCTCCCAAACGACAGCCCCAGTTTCGCATAAATATTTCTCATTGGTTCACACTTTAACCTCAAATTCAGCTATGATTGTGGTTGGCTAAAACTGCTGCAATTCTGTCTAAGGAAAGGTTATTGGATTAAGATCTTTGCTTAATCTATCAAACAAACAAAATGTAGGCAATGCTCGTCAATAACTAAGTATATGACCACTAGGGGCTCCCGAGTGGCGCAGCGGTCGTACGCTTCGAACACACCGACAGTGCATTTGCGCAAAATAAACCCAGAAAAAAGAAACGTCCCTTTTTCAGGACCCTGTCTTTCAAAGATAATTCGTAAAAATCCTAATAATTTCACAGATCTTCATTGTTAAGGGTTTAAACACTGTTTCCCATGCTTATTAAATGAACCATAAACAATTAATGAACATGCACCTGTGAAAAATCATTAAGACACTAACAGCTTACAGACAGTAGGCAATTAAGGTCACAGTTATGAAAACTTAGGACACTAAAGAGGCCTTTCTACGGACTCTGAAAAACACCAAAAGAAAGACGCCCAGAGTCCCTGCTCATCTGCGTGAACGTGCCTTAGGCATGCTGCAAAGAGGCATGAGGACTGCAGATGTGGCCAGGGCAATACATTGCAATGTCCGTACTGTGGGACGCCTAAGACAGCGCTACAGGGAGACAGGACGGACAGCTGATCGTCCTCGCAGTGGCAGACCACGTGTAACAACACCTGCACAGGATCGATACATCCGAACATCACACCTGCGCGACAGGTATAGGATGGCAACAACAACTGCCCGAGTTACACCAGGAACGCACAATCCCTCCATCAGTGCTCAGACTGTCCGCAACAGGCTGAGAGAGGCTGGACTGAGGGCTTGTAGGCCTGTTGTAAGGCAGGTCCTCACCAGACATCACCGTCAACTGGACCAGACGGGACTGGCAAAAAAGTGCATGGTTTTGTCTCACCAGGGGTGATGGTCAAATTCACGTTTATCGTTTAAGGAATTAGCGTTACACCGAGGCCTGTACTCTGTTCAGGGACACATTATTCAATTTCTGTTAGTCACGTATGTCATAGTTGTTGGCAAGTCAGTTAATTAAGGACAAATTATTTATCATTTACAATGATGGCCTACCCCAGCCAAACCCTAACCCAGATGACACTGAGCCAATTGTGCACCGCACTACAGGACTCCCAATCACGGCCGGTTGTGATACAGCCTGGAATCGAACCAGGGTCTATAGTGACACCTCTAGCACTGAGATGCAGTACCTTAGACCGCTGCGCCACTCCGGAGCCCCACTTGCAATTGCAAATGTTCTTATGCACCTTTATTTGAACAGGGAAGCGTTGCAGTGGAGCCAACAGGCTAGGGACACTGAAGCAAATATGGTATCAGGGGTGTCAAGGGATTTTAAATCCACCAATGCTCTGGAAAACTGGCCCTAAAAGAGTCAGAACAGATCTTCAGTTGGAGGTCTCCTCTGAAAGATGGAAATATTGACCACCAGAGGACGATAACACTCACAAAAATAGATAATTAACCTGACCATGACACATCATCAAATCAATGTATTTCACATTACAATTGGTAATAAATAAGTTTTAAAAACTGGGTTTCATTGGTATGCTCAATATTAGGCTTTAGTTTCAATTTAGTCAAGCGCTTCATTTGTTAAATATTTGCAGAAAGTGCAGAGCAGACATTATTGATGAGGCTTAGCAGTAGAACTAGCTAGTAAAATTGAGCATTGACTAGAGAAAAGTTAGGCCGTCATTGTAAATATTAATTTGTTCTTAAGTGACTTGCCTAGTTAAATAAAACTTAAATACTTAAATAAGATTAAAAGAAAGGTGAAAGGCAAAGGATGGACACATTTATATGGGGGGGCAAGAAACCAACTTACTTCAGTTAAAAAGCCAGACTCCATTTATAAAACAATTGTATTATTTCTCTCAAATCTTTGTCTTTGTCATTAAAATAATATGCCATGTAAAAAATGCACTTAAACTGATTTAAATATGGCAGATTTTGTGCCACCCAAGGGTCCAACTTTGAGATGAGCAAATCGTCAACATTCCACCAATCAGTTATTGTGTTTGTCGTGAACAACATTAGTGTGAGAAACAAAAGTGAAATCGGCGGTTCGCCATCAAAATAAAAGTCCCCCATTGAAACTGATTCAAACTGATAAAAATAGTATAGTCATGGCACAATTGGACTAGATAATTCAACAAAAAAAGTTTGGAATGTTGTTATGTATATATATATATATATATTTAATTGTATTTATTTTTTACCCCTTTTTCTCCTCAATTGGTAGTTACAGTCCTGTCCCATCGCTGCAACTTCCATACGGACTCAGGAGAGGCGAAGGTCGATGGCCGTGCGTCCTCCGAAACACAACCCAGCCAAGTCACAGTGCTTCTTGACACAACACCCGCTTAACCCGGAAGCACCAATGTGTCAGAGGAAACATCTTACACCTGGTGACCGTGTCAGCGTGCATTGCGCCCGACCCGTCACAGGAGTTCCAATTGCACGATGTGACAGGAACATCCCTGCCGGCCAAACCCTCCCCTAACCCGGAAGCAGCTGCGACAGAGCCTGGACTCGAACCAGGTTCTCTAGTGGCACAGCTAGTGACTTAGACCACTGCGCCACTCGGGAGGCCTCTGTTATATATATATATATAAATAATATAAATAAATAATTGCAATTCAGAATTCAGAATATATATACTGTTCAGCCTAACCTATGGATTGTGCACCAATGAAATGGTGTATCAACCTACTCAGTGACACCCACAGAACACAACTATGTAGAGTTTACACAAATATTAGCATCTTAGCTCTTATTGCAGGATTTTGATTGTGGGAAATCCCCTTTCCAGTCGGTCTATTGTGTGTATTGGCCATTCACATTGAACTGTACAGCCTAACCTATGGATTGTGTACCCATTAAATGGGATATCAGCCTACTCAGTGACACTTACAGAACACAACTGTTAAGAGTACACAAATATCAGCGTTTTAGCTCTTATTGCAGGACTCCGAAACCACTAAAATGAGCAACATTAAGCTCACCAGTCAACCTATGTCTATTGAACATTCATATTGCGATGTACAGATGAACCTATATTTTGCACCCATGAAATGGGGTATCAGCCTACTCAGTGACATGCACAGAACACAACTATGTAGAATTTACAAAAATATTAGTGGCTTAGCTCTTATTACAGGACTTTGTCTTTTGGAAATCACCTTTCCAGTCAGTCTATTGTGTGTATTGGACAATCATATTACACTATACAGCCTAACATATGGATTGCGAGAGAGGGAAGACCGTTTTTCACCTGATGGCGAAACTCGAGTCGTTCTGGCTCTGCATCTGCCTCATGCACAAATTGATGTTGTTCCTACAACCAAAGAATGTGAATATTCTTCAATATTAAAATAGACATGACGAGCTGCTAATGATAATAAAAATGCATGGCTATTGATACACTTGGCTACTCATTCAATGCAGCTGCAGCGCAAGTGGAAGTAAGGACATGAGCGTTTTAGGTTTTGTAATAGTGTTGAATAAAAACAGTGCTGAATAGAAACAAACATGAACTCACTCATAAAAACAGCAGCTCTTACTGTATTCTTTGACAGTCTCTCCACGGGTCATTGTTTTAAAAGCTGTAGACAGTGTGATTTGAGCTATCCGATTGGCCTGCGCAGTAGGCACACTCGATTTACACACAGATCTCCCGGTCCTCCAGGCAGGCAGAGTTAGTCTTTTCAGACAAATTAAATGGTTAAATAATGGTAACACTTTGCCTACCCGGTGCCAGGGCTTCTGAATCAAGTGCACCGACCGCCAACAGTGCAACACAAATAATAAAACGAAGGAGCGCAAGCCTTTATCATTGGCTTTTCTACAGAAATGTTTGATTATCGACTAGGAATGCCTTGAAGATCGATAAGGTAATTGATGACCACTGGTTTCAGCTGTACAGTGCAATATGAATGTCCAATACACACAATAGACAGACTGGGAGGTCGATTTCCCACATTCAAAGTCCTGCAATAAGAGCTAAGATGCTAATATTTGTGAGTGTCACTGAATAGGCTGATAGATTAGATTACATTAGTTTATTAGTCAGATGCACAGGGTTGCAGAGGTAGGAAGTCTGGGGGGCAGGAGGGGGACAGGGAGATTATGTAGCTGCCTAGTGGTGACTATTCAGCAGCCTGGTGGTCTGGGGGTAGAAGCTATTGGCCAGTCTCACAGTTTTTGCCATGATGCTACTATATTGCCCACGTCTGAGTAATGGAATAGGCTGTGGCTCGGGTTTTGAGGTCCTTGATGATCTTCTTTGCCTTCCTGCGACACCTGGTGTTGTTGGGGTCTTGGAGGTTCAGGCAATGTGCACCCAATGGTGCATTTGGCTGAGCGTACCACACTCTGTACAGCCTTGCGGTCAACAGCGGTAGAGTTGCCCTACCAGACTGTGAAGCAGCCCGACATGCTCTCGATGGAGCTCCTGTAAAAAACTGCGAGGGCCCTCGGGACAGGCCAAATTTCTTCAGCTTCCTGAGGTTGAAGAGTCGCTGTTGCGCCTTCTTAACCACGATGTCAGTCTGGTTTGACCGTTTCAGTTCCTCTGAGATTTGTACGTCAAGGAACTTGACATTTTTGACCATCTCCAGGTGGCTTCATTGATGAGGATGGAGCAGCCTGGTTCCTTCTGAAGACCACAATCAGGGGACGGCCCGTCAGGAAGTCCAGGACCCAGTTGCATTGTGAGGAGTTCAGCCCCAGGGCTGTGAGCTTTGTGGTGAGCTTAGAGGGCACTATGGTGATACCCCATTTCATGGGTGTACAATCCATAGGTTAGGCTGCACAGTGAAATATGAATTGTCAATATACAGGCTGACTGGTGAGCTTAATATTGCTCATTTCAGTGGTTTCAGAGTCCCGCAATAAGAGCTAAGATGCTAATATTTGTGTAAACTTTTTGGGGTCAAATTAACTAATAATTGTATTTTGTTGAATTTATATAACAACATTCCAACCTTGTTTAGCATTATCTAGTCCATAACTGAGGCATGATTTCACAATTTTTTATTTGTTTTCATCAGTTTCAATGGGGGGACTTTTATTTTGAAGGCGAACCGCCGATTCCATTATTGTTGCTCACGCGAATGTTGTTCACAACACACTGGTGAGCACGAGACTAGGGAAAAAGAAGTGCCAGAGTCTGCGCAAAACGAACACGTCTAGTGGTCGCGCTGCTTGTGCTGTCACGAGCCTTGTTCAAGGCTACCGAGTAGCGAATTGACATAAATTATTGACGACATCGAATTGTCTTCGTTTAGCCATCAGACACACGTCATTATTGGAATAGATACATCGTGGAAATAAGATTGTGTGCTGACTGATCACGGTCAACTGGTGATGTTTTCCAACATTTGATATAGCTAGCTAGCCAGCTAACGTTAGCTGTTTAGCTAGCTTGCCGTGCGTGACTCACTGACAGCCAAAGATCAGACCGAGTCGCTATTTTTTGGCATTCTGCTTTTTCTCTGATACCTGTATATATAACTTTTTAATATATTTAGCGGGTAAATATAGTTAGTTACAACTGAGTGTACTTTAACGGTCATCTGGTCGTGAACGAAGGGAAGGTTTGAATGAATTTGCTAGCCAGCGGAAACGTCGGCTAGTTAACACGGATACACTTGGAGTAACCAATACTGCTAACTTGCTGAGTTGATCCACGGCATTGCCATCCAAACTAGCTAATCTACATAGCTAGCAAATGTGCTAGCAAGCTATTATAAACGTGCTATCTTTGGTAAAACGCCAAGGGAAAGAAACTGTTAAAAGTTGGTTAGCTGGCTAACTAGCTAGGAAACAAGGTAACATACACTGTACTGTAACACCTTAACGCCAGCTGACGTTTGATAGCTGACCGTCGACAATTCATTTTCTACGAGAAAGGCCGGAGTGAGGACAGAGAAACGAGTAAAAATGCCGGCTGTGTCGAAGGGAGATGGGATGCGCGGATTAGCGGTGTTCATTTCGGACATACGGAATTGTAAGTGTATTTTTTTCCATCATTAATTAGCTTTTCAACGTGCCATGTTATTATAAACATTTGTGCCCTGAAATGTATTGGTGTATAGTGAAACATCTAGCTAACCTAGATGGTAAGGAGATAGGAGGTTATAGCTATGGAGAGGTCATTCGCGGTCACAGTTGCTGCTGCACGGCATCCCTTTTCCATTTGCGCTGCCTACTAGTGTACTTGTGATGATACACGGTCGACCGTGATTATGTGTTGTGTGTCCGACTCGTAGCATACTACTAGGCCGCTACTCATTAGATGTTGCCACTGCTGTTCACGTCACCTGCACCAGAACAGAAGCAGGGTAGCTGACTGTTGATATCGCGACGGGCCACCAGGGTCAATTTTGTTCTTTTTTTTGTGATAATACACTTATCAGGCAGTCGCATAGGGCGAAATGAAGCAGGACTGGATGGACAGTTATGTTGTATCGCTGTTCAGATATAACGTTACAGTAGCTAACCAACCAGTTGAACGACTGGGTCGATTATAATTGGTTGCCACTCGCAGCATAGTAGTCGATCATGTGTTTGCGCCTACCTAGTTTAATTCCATTAATGTATTGTTAATAGTTGGAATAATATACACATGTTGCTAATGCAGTTTTTCTAATTATAGGCCTGGCCTATGCTGAGTGCATTGTCTGTCATAGCGCACACATACACACATGATCCATACATTATACATTTATTGTGCGTGACACTGCCATTTTTCATAGCCACTGTCATGATAGGGCAGAATACTCTTTCTCACTCACTCAAAATACACACACAAACAGCACACACACACACCGTGTGCACATTAACCCTTATGAAAAAAGATTGCAGTATAACTGTAGTAAGAGTGCAGTATAACTGCATTATCCTGCAAACACTGGGTCCAATATACCTTTTTTTACTGCAGTTATTCTGCAATAAAAATACCACAGTCGACTGCAGTTAGTGAACTTTTACTGCAGTTTCAAACCGACAATATTTTTTTTGTAAGGGAAAATGCAAGCGTTTAGAATACTAGACAGTGTCTCGCTTACAGCCTCCAACTGTTTCATGTAAAGCTGGCCCTTACAAAAAAAGTGCAGTGACAGCAGTCAACTGTGGTATTTTGGATGCAGTTATACTGCAGTCTAACTGCAGTTACACTTCGAAATTATTGCAGTAATTAAAAATGTTATTTTGGATGTGGTATACTGCAGTTATACTGCGGTGTACTTCTGTTATACTGTGCTCTGACTGCAATCTTTTTTTTTGTAAGGGAGCATTTAGGGTACCTTGCCCCTCCTCTTTCAGACATGATAAACAACAGAAAACCAAAAACAGGACTTGAAAAGGTTGCAAGACTGCTAGTGTTTATGTGGGGTTAACAAGAGATTGATTTGGAATAGACTGCTGTCTGAGATCACAATATGACATCATAGTAGTCTTGATCGAAAAGTTGGACAACTCAAAACAGCACACACCTTACCTTAGTCTAGTGTCTAAACTGCAATGGCAAGGACTGCCTCTATTTGAAATGGACACACAGTCACACACTAATATCTTGACTTTCACCCTTATTCACACCCTCCCCGTCCCTCCTCTGTCACACCTATTGTCCTTTTCCCATCAGTCCCCCTGACTTGTACAGTATGGCTTTTCTCTCGTCAACACAATCAACACAATAGTAATGACATGGTGTATGAGTATCTTTTTAATTACAGCTGCAAAGGCCTACACGATGCAACCCTGTATAAAGCTAGCTCAGCCATGATAGTTTTATTGTCCAATCGCAGTTGTTGTCTATGTAAAGGATTTTAATGTTTTCATCCTCCCTAGGGCCAGGAGTTTGTCCACGTTTTTGTTTTACCATATGACCTAATTAGAAAAAATCTGGTCCCATCATAGCTCATATAAAACCACTTTTTACAGCTGATTTATTACTATGACATATGCTACAAGTACTGTCCAGAGTTGGTTATCTTAGCCTACTGGGTTCAAATGCCTTCTGTTTAATTTTTCTGTATTTATTTATGTATGTATATTCTTTTACTGCTCTAGGGATATAACTATTGTTTGGATAGCCTTATTTACTATAATGTATTGATTTATACCTTACATTTTTTCACTCTTTATGCGATGCACACTGCAGAGAACACCGGACGAATAATTGTCACTGAATTATTGTAATGTTTGTTTGTGTCAATTAATCCCATAAGGGATGGGTTGCCAATTGGCAAATTGACACAAAATAAAATGTAATTCATTCACCAGATCAGTAAAAACTGGGCCCAAGGAAAACAATTCCCCCCCCAACCACCCTGGGACCTATGGTGCCACCTCTAAAATCATCACACAATGTTACAAATGAAAAAACATCCTGTTTGTATGATCTACGCACATTGGTGGTGGGGATGGGCTTTGATAGTTTTATGTGGCTCAGTGCAGCTGGTGGCTGCTGCGACAATTTAAAAAATGTAATGGGCTGTTACTGAAATTTCAGGTAAAACTCAGTAGAACAAGTCTCATATTAGGAAAATGTCTTTACATTTCAACAGTTTCAAAAATATTGCTCTGCTATTACCATTTAGACTGTAGGAGTGTTGGCTCAAGGAAACAATGTTTACACTGCCCTGCTTCAAGGGGGCAACTATCGGGCGAGTGCCGTGCGCTACCTCTGGAGGGAGAGGTTAAGACGTAGCAAGTATGCAAGTTTACATTTGAGTAATATGTGTAGCCGATGTTATTTTTACGAACATTGTAGGAAGTGTGAAGAGGCTCCAAGAGCATTTTACCCCTTCCCTCACTCTTGAAAACAGTCGCCTCTTGACACACAACGTCACACAACTTTTCTCTTGTTATTAGCGTTCCTTAAATTTATGTCTCAAATTATGAAAGGTGTGGTTTCCTCATAACCTAATTGGTCATGCATGGGATCTGCATATTTGTGTCCACTTGCTTATGTCCTATGCAGCATATTATTATTGTTTCCAGACATTTTGTGCAAACTGAACAGATTATCTGAAATAAGTAAGTGTAAAGCTATTCTGTTGAGGGCTGGTTTAACAGACTCAGATTAGACCAATCCAGAGAATAGGCTTTTTTTTCTTCAGTTTTAGTCAAATAATGTAGGCTAAACCTTTAGATTAACCTTGGATTATATAGGCCTACTATTTAAATTGCAGATTCTGTGACTTGCATCTGTTAGCCAAAATTTAGCCTTAGTTCAGGAGCATATTAAGATGAATCCAATAAACCATAAATCCAATTGAATTCAATCACTTTTTGACAGCACCCCTTTTGATTTAAACAAAACTTTCCGTACATGTTTGCCCATGGAAGAAGTGGTCAGTGACTTTTTGGACCTGAATGCCAAAACATTCAGCAGTTAAAAGTGCTTGAAGTTTACCCCTTTTGCATACCCCACCATACCATGAGACATCCATGTCTTCATCCCTGGAAAATATAAACTTTTGAGTTTGATATCATTAAAATAAACAATTATTAATTTAATAATTATCTAAAAAAGCGTAAACTCAGGTTTTTGTGTTGTGCCTGCCATCGGTTGAGACGCAACGTGCTCTTGAATACAGGGTGGGTGTCATTTTGGTCATAGAAATGTAATTCATAGAATGGACCTATCCTTTCAGACCACTGCAATTCAGCTGGTACACCATTGACATTTAAATTGAACTGACATTTTAACTTTTTATTATAACCACAAACTGCCGGTCCACCCACCTTCGAATGTTAACTTAATGGTCATATCTATTCAATTATCTATATTTCTATGATTTCAATAGGATTCCTATGGAGGCTTGACTGTATAATTTAAAACGACAGATATTCCCATTCATGTCAACATTCTCTGATGTGCGGACCTCCAACCATCTTTGTGGTACCAGTTGAAATGTACATTTTTATTCAAATGTTAGTACATTTATGGGCACAACACAACCTTAGATTATAGGGCTGCATGATTAATCGAATTCAGATTGAAATTGGGATATTGACGTGCAATAACCATATCGCAAGAATCTGCAATTTTCTCTCTTCTTTGACACTGTTAATACAACAAAGACTAGACTGCGGTACCTCCAATGAGATCCGCTAGACTCTGCATGCACAGAGGACGCTGACCAATCACAAGTGGACACTGCATGCACATGCTGGCCAATCACAAGCATCCCCGCTTAAAGCGCATGCTGGTGAGGAGAGAAAGCGCTTTACCAAAGACCGTACTGTATGAGGTTTAGAAACTATGTGGCTTTACATGATAGGGTGTGTCAGAAACATGAGTGCTTCTAGTGCTAACAAGAATGTTGATTTGGTGCCAAAAAAGGGCTCATCTTCAGTGGTATGGCAGTATTTTGGCTACAGGCAGACCGATGTTAACCAAATGCAAGTGTTGTGCAAAAAGTGCTTCAGAGTTGTGGCGATAACAAGAGCCAACACGACACATTTTATTAAATCATTTGAAGAATAACCATCCCCTACTTTACGATGATTGCATGGTAAGAAAAAGCGCCTGACAGCAGCAAAGCCCTAGAGCCACAACCAGCCACCTAGGTTAAAGGGCAATTCCACCACATTTCAACCTAATATTCATCACCTCCAGCACCAAACAAGTGTCTGCATACTGTATGTGAAAACCTTTTATATGATCTGTGGCTAAAAATATAAGCAGAGAGGTCCTAAAAAAATGCTTCTGTGACATCACAGGGTAGGATTTTCAAAACTTGCAATGAGTTTCTCGCCGAAGGGGGGTATTTTCTTGCTCCCAAAGTCACCACGAATTTCATAGTGTTTGAAAATCACTGTTTTTAAAATGTTTAAACTTTTGATGATGTAACTGGGTAGAACTTTTTTAACTTTGCTTTTTTCTACAATTTTTTTTTGTTGCATATGTTGACACTGGTATTGTCCTGAGATAATGAAAATTAGTGGTGGAGTTGCCCTCTTAAACAGGCATTGATTGCCCATACGTTTGCAAGTATAACTCCCTACGAAAAACATCCTGCTCACGTAGAAATCACAGAAGCTGTTGGAGTCCAGACAGTGTCGCAGCCGGCCGTGACCAGGGAGACCCATGGGGCGGCGCACAATTGGCCCAGCGTCGCCCGGGTTAGGGGAGGGTTTGGCCGGCAGGGATGTCCTTGTCCCATCGCGCACTAGCGACTCCTGTGGTGGTCCGGGCTGACATGGTCGCCAGGTGCACAGTGTTTCCTCCGACACATTGGTGCGTCTGGCTTCCAGGTTAAGTGGGCATTGTGTCAAGAAGCAGTGCGGCTTGGTTGGGTCGTGTTTCGGAGGATGCACGACTCTCGATCTTCGCCTCTCGAGTCCGTACGGTAGTTGCAGCGATGAGACAATACTGTAACTACCAATTGGATACCACGAAATTGGGGAGAAAAGGGGGTAAAAAAAATAAAGAAATCAGAGGCTATCACATAGCCAAAGACATGGTTCATATTTACACACACAGCAAAGACTGCTTCAAGAAAATGATGAGCAAGCTGGCCATACGATGGAAGATTCCATCTCGCACATATTTCTTCCAAGTCGAAATCCCAACACTGAATAAAAATAACTAAGGGAGAAGGTGAAATATTGCGTTGAATGACTGGACCAGACTCCAATGTTTTGGACACAGGTTGCACATTGCAATCGGTATTACATGATTTTAAGGCACGTTGACTTATAATTTCAATTATAATAATGATTGAGCCTACTTATAATGACACAATCATAAGCTTCCTATTCCACCTGCAGCCAATGGCTGCCTGACTAAATAATTAACTTAGGTTATTTAAGAACTCATAATGGTAAAATAGGAACTCATGCAATTTATTAAGTCCTGTGCTTATAGCACTCAATATTTTGATGACCATGTTAAAAAAGTATGTTTGTTAATATGTAGGTGTAGTAATCATATCATATGTAGCTTATTAAAGTGTTGGAAAAGCTTTATTTAATTTAGTTTTGTATTCAGTAAGCACAGTATGTATTCATTCATAGGATTACATTTTAGAAGTGATGGCACTGACTTATAATTTCAATTGTTTTAACCATGTCTGATTTTGTCACATTTTGTAATCGCAATTGATATTTTAGATATTTTGTCCAAATCGTGCAGCCCTATTAGATGATGTAAAATAGGGTATAAGCTACAACATATGCAAATGTGTTTTTTAAATGTTTTTTTCGATAATTGACGTTAAAACTTCTTATGGCTGAGATCCCGTTAACGGGATCGATATGACAACAGCCAGTGAAAGTGCAGGGCGCCAAATTCAAACAACAGAAATCTCATAATTAAAATTCCTCAAATATACAAGTATTTTATACCATTTTAAAGGTAATCTTTTTGTTAATCCCACCACAGTGTCCGATTTCAAAAAGGCTTTACAGCGAAAGCACCACAAACGATTATGTTAGGTCACCGCCAAGTCACAGAAAAACACAGCCTTTTCCCCAGCCAAAGACAGGAGTCACAAAAAGCAGAAATAGAGAAAATTAATCACTAACCTTTGATGATCTTCATCAGATGACACTCATAGGACTTCATGTTACACACTACATGTATGTTTTGTTCGGTAAAGTTCATATTTATATAAAAACATCTCAGTATACATTGGCGCGTTATGTTCAGTAGTTCGAAAACATCCGGTGATTTTGCAGAGAGCTGCATCAATTTCCAGAAATACTCATAATAAACGTTGATCAAAGATACAAGTGTTATAAATGGAATTTTAGATCCACTTCTCCTTAATGCAACCGCTGTATCAGATTTAAAATAAAATAAAATAAAAGCTTTACGGAAAAAGCAAACCATGCAATAATCTGAGTACGGCCCTCAGAGCCCAATCAAGACAAAAAGTTATCCGCCATATTGTGCAGTCAACAGAAGTCAGAAATAACATTATAAACATTCACTTACCTTTGATGATCTTCATCAGAATGCACTCCCAGGAATCCCAGTTCCACAATAAATGTTTGTTTTGTTCGATAATGTCCATCATTTATGTCCAAATAGCTACTTTTGTTAGCGCGTTTTGTAAACAAATCCAAAGTCACGAAGCGCGTTCACTAGGAGCAGACAATGTCAAAAGGTTCAGTTACAGTCCGTAGAAACATGTCAAATGATGTATAGAATCCATCTTTAGGCTGTTTTTAACATAAATCTTCAATAATGTTCCAATCGGAGAATTCCTTTGTCTTCAGAAAAGCAAATGGAACAGAGCTCGCTCTCACATGAACGTCACGAGCTCAAAGCATTCTGACTCATTCCCCTCTCATTCGGCCCCACTTCACAGTAGAAGCATCAGACAATGTTCTATAGACTGTTGACATCTAGTGGAAGCCTTAGGAAGTGCAACATGACCCATATCCCACTGTATCTTCAATAGGGAATGAGTTGAAAAATGACCAACCTCAGATTTCCCACTTCCTGGTTGGATTTTTTCTCAGGTTTTTGCCTGCCATATGAGTTATGTTATACTCACAGACATCATTCAAACAGTTTTAGAAACTTCAGTGTTTTTTCTATCCAAATATCCAAATAATATGCATATATTAGCAACTGGGACTGAGTAGCAGGCTGTTTACTCTGGGCACCTTATTCATCTAAGCTACTCAATACTGCCCCCAGCCATAAGAAGTTAAAGGTTAAAAACGACATTCACTTCAATTTTTTAAATTTTATACAGAAATTATAAAATAGTTTCGCAACCCTGTTTGTAAGCTTTTAAATTAGATCAGTCTCAACCTTTTATATTTTGTAGTGATGAAGACATCTATGGTATGGTATGGTGGGGTATGCAAAATGGGTCAAATTTGAGTAACATTTATCTCTTTAATGTTTTAGCATTCAGGTCCAAAAGGTTACTTTCTGAGCTCTTCTACAATGAGCAAGAAAAATGAATAATGAATTCCCGAAGCCGGTAGTTCGTTATATTGATTGTGTACACACGCGCTGCACACACAGCCTTGTTTGAGCTAATCTGTTGGACAAAGAGAGCACACAGCTCTCAAACAGCTGGTTGTTGCAAGGAGCAGCTCACCGAAGACCAACACCGGAATAAAAGATGTTCCAAGTGATATCTAGCAGTAAATGCTAAGGCAAGAATGGGTACGCAAACCAGGTATTTTAAAAGTTCAAAGTCTTGGTTGAATATTTGCGATGTGCAATTGTCATCATGGAATAGCCTATCTTGAAAATCTAACTTTTCCATATCATATTTGGTCTTTGTAAAGTCCTTGAAGTTATCGTAGTTGATTTAGAAGTTCTACTGCTCCAGTATAATTGTTTTGTGATTTTCATTTCTGATGAGTTTTTATGAGCGATGTAGCCGCTTTCGTTTGTTTCCAGGCATTTCAATTGGAGTTTTTTACGCTACTCTGTTGCGTTAACCATGTGCGGTTATTATGAGCAAGACAACATCAGAAGATGGAGCTGACAGACATTTTTTGTGTTATTACATACAGTCAGAAAATACTTTTTGATATCAGAGCGGTGGTAACTCAATACAACTTTCCCAAATTGGATCCTTTGTTCGTACCCCCCAGGCTGCTCCAAGACGCCGCCGGCGGAGAAGAGGTATTCGGAGTGGACTTCTAGTCTGACTCTGGAGGCATACACACCATCCACTGCTTCCGAGTATATTACTCGCTAATGTTCAGTCCCTGGACCATAAAGTAGATGAGCTCAGGGCTCCGATCTCCTGCCAGAGAGACACCAGGGACTGTAGCATACTCTGTTTCACGGAATCATGGCTCTCTCCGGATATACTGTCCCCGTGCATACAGCCAGCTGTGTTCTCAGTACATCGAGCAGACAGGAATAAAGAATTCTCCGGGAAGAAGAAGGGCGGTTGTGTATGTTTCATGATTAACTACTCATGGTGTGATTGTGATAACGTACAGGAACTCCAGTCCTTTTGTTCACCCGACCTAGAATACCTCACAATCAAATACCGACCCTATTACCTCCCAAGAGAATTCTCTTCGGTAATAGTCACAGCCGTGTATATTCCCCCTCAAGCCAATACCATGACGGCCCTCAAGGAACTACAGTGGACTTTGTGCAAACTGGAAACCTCATATCCTGAGGATGTATTTATTGTAGCTGGGGATTTTAAACAAAGCAAATTTGAGGAAAAGGCTAGCAAAGTTCTATCAACACATTTCCTGTAGTACTCGCCATTCAAAAACTCTGGACCATTGTTACTCTTCCTTCCGAGATGGCTAAAAGGCCCTCCCCTGCCCTCCATTCGGAAAATCAGATCACAAATCCATTCTGCTCGTCCCTTCTTATAGACAGAAACTCAAACAGGTAGTATCCGTGCTAAGGTCTATTCATCGCTGGTCTGACCAATCGGAATCCATGAACACAGGCCACTTTAATAATGTTTACATACGGTTTTACTCATTTCATATATGTATATACTTTATTCTACTGTATTTTGGTCAATGCCACTACGACATTGCACGTCCTAATATTTATATATTTCTTAATTATTTCATTTTTTAGATTTGTGTTTATCTGTTGTGAATAGTTAGATACTACTGCACTGTTGGAGCTAGGAACACAAGCATTTCGCTTTACCAAGAGTTACATATGCTAAATATGTGTATGTGACCAATAAAATAACTAGGTTTTCCATACAAAGCGTTCCATTACAAAGGTAATCCGATTTGTTTGCTTTCTCATTTAAAAACATGATACAATAACCCCTCAATAACTCTTCAACATCTAAAATGGAGAGATTGACTAGCCACCACGTGGACAGACTTCAATAGTGTGTCTGTGTTGAGGGCAAGATGTCTATTAGGGATGTCCCCAACTAAAAGAAGTCGTCCTCGTCATTAGGTCGAAATGTTTAAAAGTATTGTGTGTACCAAACAGTTGCTGTTAGATTACAATATTAAAAAATGTTCTGACCATGAATGAACGATTCATTGATACAGTAGCTTATATATTTAAATATATGCCTAAGTAAGTTATGGTATTAATACTAAACAGGACGCACTCTTAGGCCTACAGCTCGATGGTGGTTATGCAAGGCTACTGTACTAATGACATGCCACTGGCTTTGAGTAAGGCCGGTGTGTCTATGTATGCGGATGACTTAACACTACACGTCAGCTACTACAGCAACAGAAATGACTGCAACACTTAACAAAGTTCTGCAGTTAGTTTTGGAATGGGTAGCAAGGAATAAGTTAGTCCTAAATATTTCCAAAACTTAAGGTGTTGTATCTGGGACAAATTATTCACTAAACCCTAAACCTCAACTACATCTCTTAAATACAATTACTAGGGACATTACTTATTATTATAATGATCAAAATAAACCGTTTTAATAATAACAATTAGAAGGAGATCAAGAAAAGGGACGGTATAGGAGCGAGAGCTGAGTGCATATTATGTGTGACCAACAGACGCCTCACAAGTCCTCAACTGGCACTTCCTCTGTCCAGTGTCTTTGTTCTTTTGCCCATATTAATCTTTTATTTTTATTAGCCAGTCGGAGATATGGCTTTTTCTTTGCAACTCTGCCTAGAAGGTATTCCATAAAAAATCTGCAATTTTCAGCTAGTCATTTACAACATTATCAATGTCTACACTATTTCTGATCAATTTGATGTTATTTTAATGGGCAAAAAAATTGCTTTTCTTTAAAAAACAAGGACATTTTCAAGTGACCCCAAACTTTTGAACGGTAGTGTAAGTATTCAGACACTTTACTCAGTACTTTGTTGAAGCACCTTTGGCAGCGGTTACAGCCTTGAGTCTTCTTGGGTATGACGCTATAAGCTTAGCACACTGTATTTGGGGAGTTTCTCCCATTCTTCTCTGCAGTTCCTCTCAAGCTCTGTCAGGTTGAATGGGGAGTGTCGCTGCACAGCTATTTTCAGGTCTCCAGAGATGTTCGATCGGGTTCAAGTCCGGGCTCTGGTTGGGCCACTCAAGGACATTCAAAGACTTGTCCCAAAGCCACTCCTACATTGTCTTGGCTGTGTGCTTAAGGTCATTGTCTTGTTGGAAGGTGAACCTTCGCCCCCCAGTGTGAGGTCCTGAGCGCTCTGGAGCAGGTTTTCATCAAGGATCTCTCTGTACTTTTCTCCATTCATCGTTCCCTCGATCCTGACTAGTCTCCCAGTCCCTGCTGCTGAAAAACATCCCCACAGCATGATGCTGCCACCACCATTCTTCATCGTAGGGATGGTGTCAGGTTTGCTCCAGACCTGACGCTTTGCACTCATTCCAAAGAGTTCAATCTTGGTATCAGTCTTTAGGTGGCTTTTGGCAAACTCCAAGCGGGCTGTCATGTGCCTTTTACTGAAGAGTGGCTTCTGTCTGGCCACTACCATAAAGGCCTGATTGGTGGAGTGCTGCAGAGATGGTTGTCCTTCTGGAAGGTTCTCCCATCTCCACAGAGGAACTCTGGAGCTCTGTCAGAGTTACCATCAGGTTCTTGGTCACCTCCCTGACCAAGGTCCTTCTCCCCTGATTGCTCAGTTTGGCCGGTTGGCCAGCTCTAGGAAGAGTCTTGGTGGTTCCAAACTTCTTCAATTTAAGAACGATGAAGGCCACTGTGTTCTTGGGGACCTTCAATGCTGCAGAAATGTTTAGATACCATTTCCCACATCTGTGCCCCAACACAATCCTGTCTTGGAGCTCTACATGCACTGTCAACTGTGGGACCTTATATAGACAGGTGTGTGCCTTTCCAAATCATGTCCAATCATTTGAATTTACCACAGGTGGACTCCAAGTTGTAGAAACATCTCTAGGACGATCAATGGAAACAGGATGCACCTGAGCTCAATTTTGAGTATCATAGCAAAGGGTCTGAATACTTATGTAAAAAATATATTTATTTTCTAAAGTCTAAAAACCTGTTTTCGCTTTCTCATTATGGGGTATTGTGTGTAGATTAATGAGGGAAAAAATCTAATTTAATCCATTTTAGAATAAGGCTGTCATGTAACAAAATGTGGCGAAAGGGTCTGAATACTTTCCAAATACGCTGTATGTGGATGATTTATAAAGCCAGGCACATTTAACTGTTAGGCTATTGATTATAGACCTAATTCAATTGGGGTTTCCTATCTCCTGAATTTTCTTAGACAATTAGGCTAAGGCAAGGGCTGTTAACTCGTTTCTGCTGCTGCTGCCTCCGACACATTGTTCTCAATTCCAATATGATGGTTAACTTTGCTATTATGCAAATAGCAACATAGGGAAAGGCAGCAATTCTACGGTGCACTGAAGATTGTTTCAGAATCGCGAACAGCGACCGTATCCAACTCGGGAGAAAGCGCATTTGTTATAGAATAATATTAGATTGATTAGTGTTGCACCATTATTTTTACATAATAACCGAATACAATTTCAGTATCACATGACTTCGAGTGACTGTGCCATCCCCGTGGCCTCAGCAATGGATTAGTACACTGAGACAGGCGGAAATCATACCGGTGTATTTGTATCTGGCCAATAAAAAAATATAATCAATTAGGCCTGCTCGACTGAAGAAATCTCGTTCGATCCACAGCCTATCGACAAAACAATCGACCAGTCGACTAAATGGGGCCAGCCCTACTGTTTATTTAGCCAGGCCATGCCCATATTATTCTGACATATTTTAGAATATAAAAAATAATGTGAATGTCAACGTATTATGCCATTGGGAAGGCCTAATAAAAAATGCATTGTTTTTAGTTGTAATGCATACGAATGTAGGTGGGGTGGTTACTCTAGGCTATTACAACAATTAAATATACAATTTAGGTCCTTGAAAATTACAATGAAGCACTTGAAAAAGTCCTTCAATTTGACTTGCCAATGTCTGTATGAACTCTATAGACTACTTGATCAGCCCAGAAATTAAAGATTAAAATCACCTGCTATTGAAATTACTCGCGTCATTCACATTCTCGTGGTGTGCCACTGGCAAATTTACCTGAATGTATATGTGTATTTTTTTGTCCTTGTTTTTAATTAGCTGCATTAAATCTAATTCCTTACAACTTTGGTTGGTATGGTAATAAAGTATTAATACTTGAATCCAAACTTAAATTGCTGCTCCACTTCCTCCCCAGGTAAGAGCAAGGAGGCGGAGATCAAGCGGATCAATAAGGAGCTGGCCAACATCCGCTCCAAGTTCAAGGGGGACAAGGCACTGGATGGCTATAGTAAGAAGAAGTATGTCTGCAAGCTGCTCTTCATCTTCCTGCTGGGACATGACATCGACTTTGGACACATGGAGGCTGTCAACCTGCTCAGCTCCAACAAGTATACAGAGAAACAGATCGTAAGTGATGTGTGTGAGAGAGAGCAACCAACTTGTATGAATGAAAAAGGTATTTGTGCTGTGCCCTTGTGGCTATGTCTCTCTGTGTGGGTTGTCTGTATATTTTCAGTTTGTGGTACTCCATTTCTCATTGTCTGTTTGTCTCTATCTTGATATCCCAGTCTCTGTTTTGTCAGTTGGTTGTACTGGTTGCCTGCCACTGTATTTATTTTTCTCTTAAACTGTTCTTTCAATGTTGATACTAAACCTACACTGGTGCATTTACTTAACCCATTCTGGAGTCCTAGTCTGTCTATATTTGCAGTACAATAGATCATTGAACTTAGTGTCATTCATTCGAATGTCAAGCTCTGCTTTGGTATTCAGCTATTCTGACCGGAACATTCAATTGTCAGATTAAAGACTTTAAAAGTCTTATAAGTAGTCTTATATATGTCACGGTATGTATGACTGTATGACTATTGGGTTATACGATATGTATATAAAAAGATTTAAGTCTAAGGTTGACCTGACAGGGCGTGTTTCAGTACAAATTCTTTCACAATGGTAGCCTTTGGTCTGGTTTGAATACTTTGAAAATGCGTCCTCTTTCCTACCTTTTCTTCCTTGATAATCTCGTGGAAACCACACATTCACTCTAGCCATGTCAGATTAGTGGTTTAATTTTTACATGCCACATTGCACATTTAGTGGGGTACAACATTGTGGAACATTCTCATAGAAAAATTCTGTGGAGACTTGCCTCTGTTTACAGTAAGAAATATGTCATCTATTTTTTTAATATTTTTTTTTCACCTTTATTTAACCAGGTAGGCTAGTTGAGAACAAGTTCTCATTTACAACTGCGACCTGTCCAAGATAAAGCAAAGCAGTGCGACACAAACAACAACACAGAGTTACACATGGAATAAACAAACAACAATAACACAATAGAGAGAAAAAATCTATATACAGTGTGTGCAAATGAGGTAAGTTAAGGGAGGTAAGGCAATAAATAGGCCATAGTGGCAAAATAATGACAATTTAGCAATTAAACACTGGAGTGGTAGCTGTGCAGAAGATGAATGTGCAAGTAGAGATACTGGGGCGCAAAGGAGCAAAAAAATAAATAACATTATGGGGATGAGGTAGTTGGATGGGCTATTACAGATAGGCTATGTACAGGTGCAGTGATCTGTGAGCTGCTCTGACAGCTAATGCTTAAAGTTAGTGAGGGAGATATGGGTCTCCAGCTTCAGTGATTTTTGAAATTCATTCCAGTCATTGGCAGCATAAAACTGGAAGGAAAGGCGGCCAAAGAGGTGTTTGCTTTGGGGGTGACCAGTGAAATATACCTGCTTGAGCGTGTGCTACGGGTGGGTGCTGCTATGGTGACCAGTGAGCTGAGATAAGGCGGGGCTTTACCTAGCAAAGACTTATAGATGACCTGGAGCCAGTGGGTTTGGTGACGAATATGAAGCGAGGGTCAGCCAATGAGAGCATACAGGTTGCAGTGATGGGTAGTATATGGGGCTTTGGTGACAAAACGGATGGCACTGTGATAGACTACATCTAATTTGCTGAGTAGAGTGTTGGAGGCTATTTTGTAAATGACATCGCCGAAGTCGAGGATCGGTAGATTGGTCAATTTTACGAGGGTATGTTTAGCAGCATGAGTGAAGGATGCTTTGTTGCGAAATAGGAAGCAGATTCTAGATTTATATTTGAATTAGTGTGAGTCTGGAAGGAGAGTTTACAGTCTAACCAGACACCTAGATATTTGTAGTTGTTCTCATATTCTAAGTCAGAACCGTCTAGAGTAGTGATGCTGGAAGGGCGGGCAGATGCGGGCAGCGATCGGTTGAAGAGCATGCATTTAGTTTTACTTGCATTTAAGAGCAGTTGGAGGCCACGGAAGGAGAGTTCTATGGCATTGAAGCTCGTCTTGAGGTTAGTTAATCTCTCTTGGGTATGTGGGACGTTAGCGTCCCACCTCTTCAACAGCCAGTGAAACTGCTGGGCGCCAAATTCAAATACAGAAATACTCATTCTAAAAATTCAGAAAACAAAACATATTTTACATAGGTTTAAAGATGAACGTCTTGTGAATCCAACCACGGTGTCAGATTTAAAAAATGCTTTACGGCGAAAGCATACCTTACGATTATTTGAGAACATAGCCCACTAGACAATTCATTACAAACAGTAACCAGAACAGAGTCAGAAATAGAGATAAAATGAATCCCTTACCTTTGATGATCTTCATATGGTTGCACTCAGCAGACATTCATTTACTCAATAAATGTTTATTTTGTTCGATAAAGTCTCTTTATATACAAAACCCTTTTCTTCAGTAATCCACAGGCTGAAACGCAGTCAAACAGGAAGACAAAAATATCCAAATTGTATCCGTAAAGTTCATAGAAACATGTCAAACGATGTTTATATTCAATCCTCTGGTTTTTAGCCTAAATAATCGATAATATTTCAACCGGACAATAACGTCGTCAATTTAAAAGGTAAACAAGAATTGCTCTCTCTCTGTCGAGCGCATGAAAAAGCTCTGCGACACTTTAGCGTCCAGACATTCCTTTCAGAATACAAGCCTGAAACTATTTCTAAAGACTGTTGACATATAGTGGAAGGCATAGAAACTGCAGTTTGAGTCCTAAGTCAATGGATACTGTAATGGCATTGAATAGAAAACTACAAAACCAAAAAATAAACTACTTCCTGAATGGATTTTTCTCAGGTTTTCGCCTGCCAAATCAGTTCTGTTATACTCACAGACACTATTTTAACAGTTTTGGAAACTTCAGAGTGTTTTCTATCCAAATCTACCAGTTATATGCATATTGTCACGGCTCCTCCTCTGCAGTGCAGGGGGCGGTTCCTCCTGCAGGCAGAGGCGGGTCGTTAGTGATTGGAGCCACCTGGGCTCAGGGTATAAAACTGCTTCACTAATCACCTCTCTCTCGCTCTCTCTCTCTGCTCCTCCAGGTATGATCATGTTTTGTTTGTTCCTTTGTAGTTTTGCATAGTTTTCACTCAGTCATGTTCACACACACATATTCACGCATCCATGCACTTTACATACACCTTACATTATGATACTTCCACACCTCATTCCTTTTTCTTAGTTTAAAGTTAATAGTTTGGTTTATAATAAAGAACATTTTTAATTGGCCTATACCTGTTGTTCATGTCCCCTCATTTTTGTCACAGGCTATGAGCCGGCTTGTGACAAGCCGGCTCATAGCCTGTGACAATATCATATCTTCTGGGCCCGAGAAGCAGGCAGTTTAAATTGGGCATGCATTTCATCCAAAATTCCGAATGCTGTCCCCTACCCTAGTGAAGTTAACACAGTGTTCAAAGAAGGGCCAAAAGTATACAGAATGGTGTCATCTGCGTAGAGGTGGATCAGAGAATCACCAGCAGCAAGAGCGGCATCATTGATGAATAGAGAGAAAAGAGTCGGCCCGAGGTTTGAACCCTGTGGCACCCCCATAGAGACTGCCAGAGGTCCGGACAACGGGCCCTCTGATTTGACACACTGAACTCTGTCTGAGTAGTGGTTAACCAGGCGAGGGAGTCATTTGAGAAGCCAAGGCTGTTGAGTCTGTCGATAAGAATGTGGTGATTTACAGAGTCAAAAGCCTTGGCCAGGTCAATGAATACAGCTGCACAGTATTGTCTCTTATCGATGGCGGTTATGATATCGTTTAGGACCTTGAGCGTGGCTGAGGTGGACCCATGACCAGCTCAGAAACCAGATTGCATAGCGGAGAAGGTACGGTGGGATTTGAAATGGTCGGTGATCTGTTTGTTAACTTGGCTTTCGAAGACCTTAGAAAGGCAGGGTAGGATGGATATACAGTGGGGAGAACAAGTATTTGATACACTGCCGATTTTGCAGGTTTTCCTACTTACAAAGCATGTAGAGGTCTGTAATTTTTATCATAGGTACACTTCAACTGTGAGAGACGGAATCTAAAACAAAAATCCAGAAAATCACATTGTATGATTTTTAAATAATTAATTTGCATTTTATTGCATGACATAAGTATTTGATCACCTACCAACCAGTAAGAATTCCGGCTCTCACAGACCTGTTAGTTTTTCTTTAAGAAGCCCTCCTGTTCTCCACTCATTACCTGTATTAACTGCACCTGTTTGAACTCGTTACCTGTATAAAAGACACCTGTCCACACACTCAATCAAACAGATTCCAACCTCTCCACAATGGCCAAGACCAGAGAGCTGTGTAAGGACATCAGGGATAAAATTGTAGACCTGCACAAGGCTGGGATGGGCTACAGGACAATAGGCAAGCAGCTTGGTGAGAAGGAAACAACTGTTGGCGCAATTATTAGAAAATGGAAGAAGTTCAAGATGACGGTCAATCACCCTCGGTCTGGGGCTCCATGCAAGATTTCACCTCGTGGGGCATCAATGATCATGAGGAAGGTGAGGGATCAGCCCAGAACTACACGGCAGGACCTGGTCAATGACCTGAAGAGAGCTGGGACCACAGTCTCAAAGAAAACCATTAGTAACACACTACGCCGTCATGGATTAAAATCCTGCAGCGCACGCAAGGTCCCCCTGCTTAAGCCAGTGCATGTCCAGGCCTGTCTGAAGTTTGCCAATGACCATCTGGATGATCCAGAGGAGGAATGGGAGAAGGTCATGTGGTCTGATGAGACAAAAATAGAGCTTTTTGGTCTAACTCCACTCGCCGTGTTTGGAGGAAGAAGAAGTATGAGTACAACCCCAAGAACACCATCCCAACCGTGAAGCATGGAGGTGGAAACATCATTCTTTGGGGATGCTTTTCTGCAAAGGGGACAGGACGACTGCACCGTATTGAGGGGAGGATGGATGGGGCCATGTATCGCGAGATCTTGGCCAACAACCTCCTTCCCTCAGTAAGAGCATTGAAGATGGGTCGTGGCTGGGTCTTCCAGCATGACAACGACACGAAGCACACAGCCATGGCAACTAAGGAGTGGCTCCGTAAGAAGCATCTCAAGGTCCTGGAGTGGCCTAGCCAGTCTCCAGACCTGAACCCAATAGAAAATCTTTGGAGGGAGCTGAAACTCCGTATTGCCCAGCGACAGCCCCGAAACCTGAAGGATCTGGAGAAGATCTGTAGGGAGGAGTGGGCCAAAATCCCTGCTGCAGTGTGTGCAAACCTAGTCAAGAACTACAGGAAACGTATGATCTCTGTAATTGCAAACAAAGGTTTCTGTACCAAATATTAAGTTCTGCTTTTCTGATGTATCAAATACTTATGTCATGCAATAAAATGCAAATTAATTACTTAAAAATCATACAATGTGATTTTCTGGATTTTTGTTTTAGATTCCGTCTCTCATAGTTGAAGTGTACCTATGATAAAAATTACAGACCTCTACATGCTTTGTAAGTAGGAAAACCTGCAAAATCGGCAGTGTATCAAATACTTGTTCTCCCCACTGTAGGTCTGTAGCAGTTTGGGTCTAGAGTGTCTCCCCCTTTGAAGAGGGGGATGACCGCAGCAGCTTTCCAATCTTTGGGGATCTCAGACAATACGATAGAGAGGTTGAACAGGCTAGTAATAGGGGTTGCAACTACACTGCTCAAAAAAATAAAGGGAACACTTAAACAACACAATGTAACTCCAAGTCAATCACACTTCTGTGAAATCAAACTGTCCACTTAGGAAGCAACACTGATTGACAATACATTTCACATGCTGTTGTGCAAATGGAATAGACAAAAGGTGGAAATTATAGGCAATTAGCAAGACACCCAACAATTTCACAACAGCATGTGAAATTTATTGTCAATCAGTGTTGCTTCCTAAGTGGACAGTTTGATTTCACAGAAGTGTGATTGACTTGGAGTTACATTGTGTTGTTTAAGTGTTCACTTTATTTTTTTGAGAAGTGTATTTTGGCTGATAATTCTAGAAAGAGATGGTCCAGATTGTCTAGCTCTGCTGATTTGTAGGGGTCCAGATTTTATAGCTCTTTCAGAACATCAGCTATCTGGATTTGGGTGAAGGAGAAATGGGCGAGGCTTGGGCAAGTTGCTGTGGGGGGTGCAGGGCTGTTGACCAGGGTAGGGGTGGCCAGGTGGAAAGCATTGCCAGCCGTAGAAAAATGCTTATTGAAATTATCAGTTATAGTGGATTTATCGGTGGTGACAGTGTTTCCTAGCCTCAGTGCAGTGGGCAGCTGGGAGGAGGTGCTCTTATTCTCCATGGACTTTACAGTGTCCCAGAACTTTTCGGAGTTTGTGCTGCAGGATGCAAATTTCTGTTTGAAAAAGCTAGCCGTTGCTTTCCTAACTGCTTGTGTATATTGGTTCCTAACTTCCCTGAAATGTTCCATATTGCGGGGGCTATTTGAGGCTAATGCCGTACGCCACAGGATGTTTTTTTGCTGGTCAAGGTCTGTCAGGTCTGGAGTGAACCACGGGCTATATCTGTTCCTGGTTTCAATTTTTTTGAATGGGGCATGCTTATTTAAGATGGTGAGGAAAACACTTTTAAAGAATAACCAGGCATCTTCTACTGACGGAATGAGATCAATATCCTAACAGCACGGGCTCTGAAGATAGATGGGGGGCGATCAATTCACAGATGGTGTCCAGGGCACAGCTGGAGGCAGAAGGTGGTCACTCTAACTCTATTCACTAACACATCCCAGGTTCAGGGGGATATAATTTAAATGATTATATCATGCCTCTTTAGTGTTGGGTGGAGGAACTCTCCAATACACCTTAAGACAAAACAATGTTTACGTCTCAAATTACGGGTGTGAACGTTTTAGGGATGATCCCAACTAGTCGACTGGTCAATTGTTTGGTTGATGGGCTGTTAGTCGACCGATATTTGTTTTTAGTCGAGCAGTAGCAAATATATATGTATTTTTTTTATGGCACACGAGACACCTGTCTGATTCACACAACTAATCCATTGCGAAGGCTGAGACTAATCCATTGCGGAGGCCGCATGGATGGCACAGTCCAAGAAGGTCAGTGTGGCTAGAATGCGCTCTCTCCTGCCAATTTGTGCACGTTCATTGTTTCATAACTTAATTGTTTGCCTTAGTGTCTCAATTCCCCATTACATGCAGTACCAGTCAAAAGATGGACACACCTTTTCATACCAGGGTTTTTCATGATTTTCATTATTGTAGAATAATAGTGAATACATCAAAACTATGAAATAACACATATGGAATCATGTAGTAACAAAACAAGTGTTAAACAACCATCTTGAATGCGTTCCCACATATGCTGAGCACTTGTTGGCTGCCTTTCCTTCACTCTGCGGTCCAACTCATCCCAAACCATCTCAATTGGGTTGAGGTCGGGTGATTGTGAAGGCCAGGTTGTTATTTACGAGCCAACTTTTTAAGTGTTTCCCAAACAAGCACGTATAGAGAACGTTCTCTACACTGTCGTTAGACCATGTGTCGATACTGATAGGATCGAAAGAAAAGCAACGCTACTCTCTTTTTTGCCCGCAGTACAGACTGCTATATCGGTCCGCTAATAAAGGACTAGTAAATGCCCAGTGCACTACTACACCCCTACTTCCCACAGCTATGGAGATTTTACCACCAATGACTGCAAATAGGCTATTGAGGCACCTTCATTATGCTTACCCAATAATGATGCACTAAATCACAGATACAGGTCACATCATTGTGCACATGTCACACATCATGAAACACATTGAGGCAAAACATTTGACTGTAGCCTAGTTGCAAAATAAAACTCATTTGATTTCAATATGATTGAAATAGGCTACATGGGCCTATATAGGCTGTCTTTTAATGCAGTCATCTCGGTTTTCATTTGAAGCTTAATTGTATCCTTGTTTGTCAATTGTAAATACTTTGGCAACTCAAATTGTATGCGTAGACGGCTTGACAGAACTGGCAGCAGAAAGTGAATATTAAACTTTTGTTGCACACATATCCAGATGATGCTGTGTACCATTTTCCGCAATGACACTGTAGGTATGTTCGAGGCGTAACAATGCACTTTTGCTGCTCTACGAGTGGTCTGGATCACGCATAGATTTGCAAAAGTTAAGAGCCACGTTTAGGGTTGCACATTTTGGGGAATATTCAGAGGTGGAAACTTTCTGTGGGAATTAATGGGAATATATGGGGATTAATCGACATATATGCAAATTAATATTAATACCATTTGAATGTAGATGTTTTTTGCATTGGTTATATTTACCATATCATATGGAGACAGAAACATAAACCTTTTACCTTATCATAAGTAGACATAATTGCAAATGATTAAATCCTTCCAATAGAAATACAAAAAACAATTTAGTTTCGAATCGAACTTTAATTAAATGAGTTGACTCTTCACATGGGATGATTTCACTGAACAACAAAAGAAAGGGAATATTGAATGATGCCCAGTGATCCATTGCATCTCCCAAAAACATTTTCAACATACATCTGTAAAATGATTGTCTAGAAACTAAAGCTTTGGTTGTCTTCCTCTCAGGCTTACATGTCTTCTCCCTGGACCTATGTCCACCTCTTGAACATCAGACTCTGCGGCCTCATCTTCACTGTCACTTTCCAACCTTGTTGAGGATGGCTCGTTGTCAGGTTCAAAAAGCCTCAAATTTGCCCGGATGGCCACCAATTTTTCAACTCTTGTATTGGTCAGGTAGTTTCGTGCTCTGGTGTGTACAGTTGAAGTCGGAAGTTTACATACACTTAGGTTGGAGTCATTAAAACTCGTTTTTCAACCACTCCACAAATTTCTTGTTAACAAACTATCATTTTGGAAAGTCGGTTAGGACATCTACTTTGTGCATGACACAAGCCATTTTTCCAACAATTGTTTACAGACAGATTATTTCACTTATAATTCACTGTATCACAATTCCAGTGGGTCAGAAGTTACGGAATGAACCCTTTTATTTTAACTTAATATAATACATAAATACAATCTGTTTAGTCTCAAATAAATAATGAAACATGCTCAATTTGGTTTAAATAATGCAAAAACACAGTGCTAGAGAAGGAAGTAAAAGTGCAATATGTACCATGTAAAAAAGCTAACGTTTAAGTTCCTTGCTCAGAACATGAGAACATATGAAAGCTGGTGGTTCAATATTCCCAGTTACGAAGTTTTAGGTTGTAGTTATTATAGGAATGTTGACGCGTCAACTATTTCTGTCTATACCATTTGTATTTCATATACCTTTGACTATTGGATGTTCTAATAGCGCTTTAGTATTGCCAGCCTAATCTCAGCAGTTGATAGGCTTGAAGTCATAAACAGCGCTGTGAAGCAAGCATTGCTAAGAGCTGCTGGCAAACGCAGTAAAGTTTGAATGAATGCTTACGGTCCTGCTGCCGACTACCACCGCTCAGTCAGACTGCTCTATCAAATCATAGACTTAATTATAACATAATAAACACAGAAATACGAGCCATTGGTCATTACCCTGACTCTGTGTGCAATGAACGCTAGAGAAGTGACACAATTTCCCTAGTTAATATTGCCTGCTAACATTAATTTATTTTAACTAAATATGCAGTTAAAAAAATATACTTCTGTCTACTGATTTTAAGAAAGGCATTGATGTTTATCGTTAGGTACAATTGTGCAACGATTGTTCTTTTTTCGTGAATGCACTTTTGTTAAATCATCCCCCGTTTGGCGATGATTCGATGATAAATTAACAGGCACAGCATTGATTATATGCAACGCAGGACAAGCTAGTTAACCTAGTAATATCATCAACCATGTGTAGTTAACTAGTGATTATGTGAAGATTGATTGTTTTCTATAAGATAAGTTTAATGCTAGCTAGCAACTTACCTTGGATCCTTGCTGCACTCGCGTAACAGGTGGTCAGCCTGCCACGCAGTGTCCTCGTGGAATGCAATGTAATTGGCCATAGTCGGCGTCCAAAAATTCTGATTACAGATTGTTATGAAAACTTGAACTCGGCCCTAATTATTCGACCGATGCCGATTTAATCGGTCGACCTCTAGTTGCAATTCTATTGAATTGGGGATAGTTTAACCAAAATATGCCACAAGACCTAGAATTGCCTCAAAAAAGGTTCACTGTTATAAGCTAACTTTTTTGATGAATTTAAACAAAATTCCCGGGCTTAACTTTTTCGGAAAATTTACCGGAAAGTTTCCGGAATTTTACCAAAAAGTTACTAACGAAGGCTCTGGGAAACCCCTTCGGTACTAAATATACATCGTACGAAGGTTCTAACGATGATCTTAACGCCACAAAGGCTCTGGGAAATGAGGCCCTGGTGAAGAGTAGTGCACTGTATATTAGGAAGAGGAAGAGAGGAGGGGGATTTGAGAGAGAAGAGAGTATAGTGGCAGAGAATCCTTCTTCTGTTAATAAAGCTATGCAAATATCTGTCATCATGTAGCCTAGGGAAAATATGACTAATAATTTGCATCCAAGTAGGTCAGTCAGAACCTTCTTAGAGTGCACAATACTCAACTTTATCAAATCTTTATCAAAGCATCACTCAAGTTGATCAATAATCGAAGTGAATAACCTTGATAATGATCATTTGTGGTTGCATGTAAAGACTCACAAAGCATATCTTATGAGGCATAATGAAGCCTTGTAATAAGGCCTTCAGATGCATAAGGTTGGGCCAATATCAATTCAGTGACGATATATGTAGGCCCCTAACACACTGTCATTCCAATGACAGTATTAAGCAAGGGCACATTTCTGGAAAAGAGTGGAGAATCGGGACGTAGCCATAGTGACACAAGAGACGAGCATTAGGCCCCCAACAGCATAGCAATTCACTCAATCAGGACCATATTTAGCATTTGAGTACATTAGCCTACAGTCACAATACACTCCAAACATTCTGGGTCACGTCTTTCTATGCTGCTGCTCAACAAAATGAAATGCCTCTCCTCTGCAGCTTATTCTGCTGTGTAATGGCTGAGAGTGTTTTCTGTCTGAGGAGAGGGTGTCTGGCTAATTAAGGGAGGGATGGGTGAATGGATAGATGGGTGTATAGATATGTAGAAATACTTAATTCTATCAAGTAACACATTTGGGAACAAGTTTTATTTTATATAACTGGTTAGTTTAAGTTTAAGGCTGTTTCCTTTGAAAACTGCTGTATACAGTGCCTTCGGAATGTATTCAGACCATTGACTTTTCCCCCATTTTCTTACGTTACAGCCTGAATTTAAAATTGATTAAATAATATTTTCCCCGCATCAATCTACACCCAATACAGCATTATGTGAAAGCAAAAGACAGGTTTTGGAAAATATTTGCAAAAAAAAAAAAAGTTAATATCACATTTACATAAGTATTCAGTACTTTGTTGAAGCATCTTTGGCAGCGATTATAACATCGAGTCTTCTTGGGTATGACGCTACAAGCTTGGCACACCTGTATTTGGGGAGTTTCTCCCATTCTTCACTGCACGCTGCCCTAACCCATCTGGACAAGAGGAATACCTATGTAAGAATGCTGTTCATCGACTACAGCTCAGCATTTAACACCATAGTACCCTCAACTCGTCATTAAGCTCGAGACCCTGGGTCTCGACCACGCCCTGTGCAACTGGGTCCTGGACTTCCTGACGGGCCGCCCCCAGGTGGTGAGGGTAGGTAACATCTCCACTCTGCTGATCCTCAACACTGGGGCTCCACAAGGGTGCGTTCTCAGCCCTCTCCTGTCCTCCCTGTTCACCCTTGACTGTGTGGCCATGCACGCCTTCAACTCAATCATCAAGTTTGCAGACGACACTACAGTGGTAGGCTTGATTACCAACAACGACGAGACGGCCTACAGGGAGGAGGTGAGGGCCCTCGGAGTGTGGTGTCAGGAAAATAACCTCACACTCAATGTCAACAAAACAAAGGAGATGATCGTGGACTTCAGGAAACAGCAGAGGGAGCAGCCCCCTATCCACATCGACGGGACAGTAGTGGAGAAGGTGGAAAGTTTAACGTTCCTCAACGTACACATCACGGACAAACTGAAATCGCGGTGAAGAAGGCGCAGCTTCGCCTCTTCAACCTCAGGAGGCTGAAGAAATTCGGCTTGTCACCAAAAACACTTTTACAGATGCACAATCGAGAGTATCCTGTCGGGCTGTATCACCGCCTGGTACGGCAACTGCTCCGCCCACAACCGTAAGGCTCTCCAGAGGGTAGTGAGGTCTGCACAACGCATCACCGGGGGCAAACTACCCGCCCTCCAGGACACCTACACCACCCGATGTCCATTCCTCCAGATGTGACGCTTGGCATTCAGGCCAAAGAGTTCAATCATGGTTTCATCAGACCAGAGAATCTTGTTTATCATGGTCTGAGAGTCCTTTAAGTGCCTTTCTCCCATCTCCACAGAGGAACTCTGGAGATCTGTCAGTGACCATTGGGTTCTTGGTCACCTCCCTGACCAAGGCCATTCTCCCCAATTGTTCAGTTTCGCTGGGGGGCCAGCTCTAGGAAGAGTCTTGGTGGTTCCAAACTTGATCTATTTAAGAATGATGGAAGTCAATGTTCTTGGGGACCTTCAATGCTGCAGAATCTTTTTGGTACCCTTCCTCAGATCTGTGCCTCGACACAATCCTGTCTCGGAGCTCGAAAGAACAATTCCTTCAAACTAATGACTTGGATTTTGCTCTGACATGAACTGTCAACTGTGGGACTTTATATGGGCAGGTATTTCCAAATCATGTCCAATCAATTGAATTTACCACAGGTGGACTCCATTCAAGTTGTAGAAACATCTCAAGGATGATCAATGGAAACAGGTTGCGCCTGAGCTCAATTTGGGTCTCATAGCAAAGGGTCTGAATACTTATGTAAATAAGGTATTTCTGATTTTGCTTTGTCATGATGGGGTGTTGTGTGTAGATTGCTGAGGATTTATTTTTAAAATCCATTTTAGAATAAGGCTGTAACGTAACAAAGTGTGGAAAAAGTAAAGGGGTCTGAATACTTTCCGAAGGGAATGAGTGTGTTATGGAAGGAATATGATGTGAGAGGTAGTGGAAGGCAGCCACGATTCAGGCTCAGGCTGTGAGACTGCATCGTAATGATGGCCCAGTCCGTCTATGAGTCTCAGCCACATGAAAGAGTGTCTCAAATGCGTCCCTATATAGTGTACTACCTTTGACCAGGGCCCATAGGGTATAGGGTGCCATTTGGGACGTAGCCGAATACTGTAGGGAGGGTTGAACCCTCCACAATGCGTCCTGCCATCACTCCCTACAGCTCACTTTCTCTCTCCTTTTTCTCCGCCCTTCCCCTCCTTCCCTTCTTTCTGTCTCTGCTTCCCAACACACGTTTCCTCTTTCACTCCCCCGCCCGCTCCACTTTTCATCATATTCACCTCTCTTCCGATGACGCAACTCCCTCCTTTCCCTCCATCCTGCATCCTCTGTCCCCTACACTTCATCCCTTCAATATATCGCCTCAACCCCTCCCTCCCTCCATCTGAGTCTGGTTCCTCTCAAGGCTTCTTCCTTTTAGGAATTAACACATTTTACCTTGCCACTGTGCTGCTGCTTGTCGGGTTACTGTGAACCACTTTGTGTCAAATGTTGTTGTAAAAAGGCTATACAAATACAATATGATTGCCTGATCTCCCTCCCTCCCTCCCTCCCTCCCTCCCTCCCTCCCTCCCTCCCTCCCTCCCTCCCTCCCTCCCTCCCTCTCCCCTCTCAGGGCTACCTGTTCATCTCGGTGCTGGTGAACAGCAACAGCGAGCTGATCCGCCTCATCAACAACGCCATCAAGAACGACCTGTCTAGCCGCAACCCCACCTTCATGTGCCTGGCCCTGCACTGCATCGCCAACGTGGGCAGCCGTGAGATGGCCGAGGCCTTTGCTGGAGAGATCCCACGCATTCTGGTGGCCGGGTAAGAATGGAGGGGTTGCGGAGGGAGGAGTAATGAGGGAGAGGGAGAGAGCAATTAGTCAGTCAAATTGTATTCTTATAGGCCTTTTTACAACAACATTTGTCAAAGGGAGAGGTTGGGAAGAGAAGGATGGATGAAGGGAAGGGAGGGTGAGGAGACCGGAGAGGGAATTGGAGGAAAGGGGAGGGGAACTGAGGACACGGATAGGACATGATTTTCTTTGTATTAATATGCTATAACAGCATGATTAGACAAAATCTGCGGTACAGACAATATCTTTCCAGGACCAGAGTTGTTGGAGACTGGTAGTCCTTTATAGTGAGCATTGGGTTGTTTGTGATGTGATTGCCAGGGACACCATGGACAGTGTGAAGCAGTCTGCTGCCCTGTGTCTTCTGCGTCTGTACAAGGCCTCCCCAGACCTGGTTCTGATGGGGGAGTGGACCTCCCGGGTAGTGCACCTCCTCAACGACCAGCACATGGTGAGAGACAGGCCATACATTTCTGCTCTAATCCAGCACTAGCACACCTGGGGTGTATTCACTAGGAAGCCAACAGTAAAAACGGGGAGCGACTAAACTGAATTGTCTAATTAGAAACATTTGCTTTTGTAGCGAAACATTTGCTTTCATTGCAATACGTTTTCCATTGCAAAGCAGTTTGTTGCACTAAGGAATACACCCCTGATTTATCAGGTATGCTAGTGCATTTATCTTCCAGGCCATTAGGTGGCGCTAGCTAGCTCTGTTACAATATCCACACTTGATTAGAATACCACTATTAGGCTGTGTTTACACAGTCAGCCCAATTCAGATTCCCCCCCACTAATTACTCTTTTTACCAACCACATCCAATCTTTTTCAGAGCTTATCTGATTGGTCAAAAGACAAATTGCTGAAAAAAATAGCAGAATTGGGCTTCCTGTCTAAACGCAGCCAGAGTAACCTAACGTAAAGTAAATGCCTGAAAATAGATGCCTCAGATACTGGCCTTGACGAGAGAGAAAAAACTTGTTAGGGGAGGTTATCTTCTGCACTGTTCAAACAATCCAGTAAATGTGGAGGAGGAGTTAAGATGGAGTGTCGCCTTGTTAATGTCCAAAAGCTGATGTTGAATGCAACAGGCTCTCTTCCATTTCGCCTAAAAACTGTATGCATCCGGTTGCTGGTATGGATGTTGGAACCTAACTACTGACTTTATTGAGACTGTAAGGTTGAAGTTTATGCCGTTTAGGTGTTACTGTTGTTTCTGATGATGAGCGTGTGTCTCTCTCTCTCTCGCAGGGTGTTGTCACGGCAGCCATCTCCCTCATCACCTGTCTCAGCTCGAAGAACCCAGATGAGTTCAAAACCTGTGTGTCCCTGGCTGTTTCTCGTCTGAGCAGGGTGTGTGTGTGCGCACGTGTTCGTGTATACCTATAAAATCATGCATGTCAGTCCAGCGATCCATTCTCCCTTTGCCTCACTGTCTCTATCGCCAGGATCTCAACCCATCTCTCTTTCTCCTCCTCTCCTTCTCCAGATTGTGTCATCAGCCTCCACTGATCTGCAGGACTACACCTACTACTTTGTCCCGGCCCCGTGGCTGTCCTGTAAACTGCTTCGCCTGCTGCAGTGCTACCCCCCGCCAGAGGATGGTGCCGTGAAGGGCCGCTTGGTGGAGTGTCTGGAGACCATTCTGAACAAGGCCCAGGAACCACCCAAGTCCAAAAAGGTTCAGCACTCCAACGCCAAGAACGCCATCCTGTTCGAGGCCATCTCACTCATCATCCACTACGACAGGTGAGGAGGCTGTCTGTCACTCTAGGTGTCTGTCTTCTCGCTCTGTCTTTTTCTCGCTTTTTCTGTATCTCTTTTTCTCTCACTCTTTCAGTAGCTCTCTCTCTCTCTCTGTATTTCTTCTTTCATTCTCTCTCTCTCGCTCTCTCTGTTTCTCTCTTTCTCACATTTATACACTGAACAAAAATATAAACGCAACATGTAACAATTTCAAAGATTTTACTGACTTAAAGTTAATGTAAGGAAACCAGAAAATTGAAATAAATTCATTAGGCCCTAATCTATGGATTTCACATGACTGGGAATACAGATATGCATCTGTTGGTCACAGATACCTTAAAAAAAGGTAGGGGCGTGGATCGGAAAACCAGTCCGTATCTGGTGTGGCCACCGTTTGCCTCATGCAGCGCGACACATCTCCTTTGCATACAGTTGATCAGGCTGTTGATTGTGGCCTGTGGAATGTTGTCCCACTCCTCTTCAATGACTGTGCGAAGTTGTTGTATATTGGCGGGAACTGGAACACGCTGTTGTACACATCTATCCAGAGCATCCCAAATATGCTAAATGGGTGACATGTCTGAGTATACAGGCCATGGAAGAACTGGGATATTTACAGCTTCCAGAAATTGTGTACAGATCCTTGTGACATGGGGACGTGCATTATCATGCTGAAACATGAGGTGATGGTATCTCTGTGTATTCAAATTGCCATCGATAAAATGCCATCGTGTTCGTTGTCCATAGCTTATGCCTGCCCATACCATAACCCCACCGCCACCATGGGGCACTCTGTTCACAACCTTTATATCGCCCACACGACGCCGTAGACGCTGTCCTCCATCTGCCCGTTACAGTTGAAACCGGGATTCTTCTGTAAAGAAGACACTTCCCCAACGTGCCAGTGGCCATCAAAGGGAGAATTTGCCCACTGAAGTCTGTTACGACGCCAAACTGCAGTCAGATCAAGACTCTGGTGAGGACGACGAGCACGCAGATGAGCTTCCCTGAGACTGTTTCTGACAGTTTGTGCAGAAATTAATTGTTTGTGCAAACCCACAGTTTCATCAGCTGTCCAGGTGGCTGGTCTTGGACGATCCAGCAAGTGAAGAATCCGGATGTGGAGGTCCTGGGCTGGCGTGGTTACACGTGGTCTGCGGTTGTGAGGCCGGTTTGACGTACTGCCAAATTGTCTAAAACAATGTTGGAGGCGGCTTATGGTAGAGAAATGTACATTAAACTCTCTGGCAACACGTTCCCTCAACTTGAGACATCTGTAGCATTTTTGTGTGACAAAACTGCACATTTTAGAGGGGCCTTTTGGTGTCCCCAGCACAAGATGCACCTGTGTAATGATCATGCAGTTTATTCAGCTTCTTGATATGCCACACCTGTCAGGTGGATGGATTATCTTGGCAAAGTAGAAATGCTAATTTAACAGGGATGTACACACATTTGTTCCCAACATTGTTTGTGCATATGGAAAATGTCTGGGATCTTTTCTTTCAGCTCATGAAACACATGGGTCAACACTTTGTATTTATATTTTGTTCAGTATGTATATATACACCTTCCTAATATTGAGGTACCCTCAGAACAGCATTCCACAGGAATGCTGGCCCATGTTGACTCTAACGCTTCCCACAATTGTGTCAAGTTGGCTGTATGTCCTTTACGTGGTGGGCCATTGTTGATGCACACGGAAAATTGTTGAGCGTGAAAAACCCAGCAGCGTTGCAGTTCTTGATACAAACCGGTGTTCCTGGCACCTACTACCATTACCCAGTTCAAATGCAAATCTTTTGTCTTGCCCATTCACCCTCCAAATGGCATGTCTGAATTGTCTCAAGGCTTAACCTGTCTCCTTCCCTTCATTTACACTGATTTTAAGTGGATTTAACAGGTGACATCAAGGGGTCATAGCTTTCACCTGGATTCACCTGATCAGTTTGTCATGGAAAGAGCAGGTGTTACTAATGTTTTGTATACTCAGTGTACACCTTGTAAAGTCCATGCCCCAACAAATTGAGGCTGTTCTGAGGGCAAAAGTGGTGCTGCAACTCAATATTAGGAAGGTGTTCCTAATGTTTTGTACACTCGGGGTGTGTGTGTACACACACACACACACACACACACACAGTGCCTTCAGAAAGGATTCGCACCCCTTGACTTTTTCCACATTTGTTGTTACAACCTGAATTTAAAATTGATTAAATGTTGATATCGTGTCACTGGCCTACACACAGGTTTTTAGAAATGTTTACAAATTAATACAGAATGAAAAGTATTTAACTCCTTTTATGTCAAGCCTAAATATGTTCAGGAGTACAAATGTGCTTAAAAAGTCACAGTAAGTTGCATGGACTCACTCTGTGTGCAATGAGTGTTTAACATGATTTTACCTCATCTCTCTACCCCACGCACACAATTATCTGTAAGGTCCCTCAGTCAAGCAGTGAATTTCAAACACAGAGGCCAGGGACGTTTTCCAAGGCCTCACAAAGATGGGCATCTAATGGTAGATGGGTAAAACAAACATTGAATATCTCTTTGAGCATGGTAAAGTTATTCATTACACTTTTGATGGTGTATCAATACACCCCGTTAGAGGTCGCCCGATTAATCGGCATGGCCGATTAATTAGGGCCGATTTCAAGTTTTCATAACAATTGGGATTTTTAGACGCCGATTACATTGCAATCCACAAGGAGACTGCGTGGCAGACTGACCACGTGTAGCGCTGTGGAACATCCAGGTGCACTTTTGCAAACTTCAGACGTTCAGCAATGTTTTTTTTGGACAGCAGTGGCTTCTTCTGTGGTGTCCTCCCATGAATACCATTCTTGTTTAGTGTTTTACGATACGTAGACTCGTCAACAGAGATGTTAGCATGTTCCAGAGATTTCTGTAAGTCTTTAGCTGACACTCTAGGATTCTTCTAAACCTCATTGAGCTCTGTGCTGTTGCAGTCATCTTTGCAGGATGGCCACTCCTAAGGAGAGTAGCAAAGTGCTGAACTTTCTCCATTTATAGATAATTTGTCTTACCGTAGACTGATGCTTTTAGAGATAATTTTGGAACCTTTTCCAGCTTTATGCAAGTCAACAATTCTTAATCTCAGGTCTTCTGAGATCTCTTTTGTTCGAAGCATGGTTCACATGAGGCAATGCTTCTTGTGAATAGCAAACTCAACTTTTTGTGAGTTTTTTTTATAGGGCAGGGCAGCCCTAACCAACGTCTCCAATCTCGTCTCATTGATTGGACTCCAGGTTTTATTTATTTATTTCATCTTTATTTAACCAGGTAGGCCAGTTGTTCTCATTTACAACTGCGACCTGGCCAAGATAAATCAAAGCAGTGCGATTAAAACAACAGAGTTACACATGGGATAAACAAACGTACAGTAATAACACAATAGGAAAAGTCTATGTACAATGTGTGCAAATGTAGGATTAGGGAGGTAAGGCCATAAATAGGCCATAGAGGTGAGATAATTACAATTTAGGATTAACACTGGAGTAATAGATGTGCCGATGATGATGTGCAAGTAGAGATACTGGGGTGCAAAAGAGCAACAACAAAAAATAACATGGGGGTGAGGTAGTTGGGTGTGCTATTGACAGATGGGCTGTGTACAGGTACAGTGATCGGTAAGCTGCTCTGACAGCTGATGCTTAAAGTTAGAGAGGGAGATATGAGTTTACAGCTTCAGTGAATTTTGCAATTCGTTCCAGTCATTGGCAGCAGAGAACTGGAAGGAAAGGTGGCCAAAGAGGTGTTGGCTTTGGGGATCACCAGTGAGATATACCTGCTGGAGTTGCGTTCTACGGGTTGGTGTTGCTATGGTGACCAGTGAGCTAAGATGAGGCGGGGCTTTACCTAGCAAAGACTTATAGATGACCTGGAGCCAGTGGATTTGGCGACGAATGTGTAGCGAAGGCCAGCCAACGAGAGCATACAGGTCGCAGTGGACCTGGATAGTATGACAGAACTCTGCAGGCTATCTCAGCAGTAGATTGCAACTCCGCCCCCTTTGGCAGTTCTATCTTGCCGGAAAATGTTGTAGTTTGGGATTGAAATTTCAGGAATTTTGGTGGACTTCCGAAACCAGGATTCAGACACGGCTAGAACATCAGGGTTGTGGAGTGTGCTAAAGCAGTGAATAAAACAAACTTAGGGAGGAGGCTTCTGCTGTTAACATACGTGAAACCAAGGCTTTTACAGTTACAGAAGTCAACAAATGAGAGCACCTTGGGAATAGGTGTGGTGCTGGGGGCAACCTCTACATTACCAGAGGAACAGAGGAGGAGTAGGATAAGGGTACGGCTGAAGGCTATAAGAACTGGTTAGCTGATTCCTGACTCCAATTAGCTTTTGGAGAAGTCGTTAGCCTAGGGGTTCACATACTTTTCCCAACCTACACTGTGAATGTTTAATTGATGTATTCAATATAGACAAGCAAAATACAATCATTTGTATGTTATTAGTTTAAGCACACTATGTTTGTCTATTGTTGTAACTTTAGATGAAGATCAGATCAAATTTGATGACCAATTTATGCAGAAATCCAAGTAATTCCAAAGGGTTCATATACTTTTTCTTGCCACTAGTTATTCACTCCGCAAGGCAATCAAACAAGCTAAACGTCAGTATAGAGACAAATTGGAGTCGCAATTCAACGGCTCAGACACGAGACATATGTGGCAGGGACTACAGACAGGGTCTACAGATAATCACGGAATACAAAAGGAAAACCAGCCACGTCACCGAGACCGACGTTTTACTTCCGGACAGGCTAAACACATTCTTCACATGGTTTGAGGATAACACAGTGCCACCGACGCGGCCCGCTACCAAGGACTGTGTGCTCTCCTTCTCCGTGGTCGACATGAGTAAAACATTTAAAAGCATTAACCCTCACAAGGCTGCCGGCCCAGACGGCATCCCAAGCCGCGTCCTCAGAGCTTGCGCAGACCAGCTGGCTGGTGTGTTTACAGGCATATTCAATCTCTCCCTATCCCAGTCTGCTGTCCCCACATGCTTCAAGATGGCCGCCATTGTTCTGCTCTGGCACCCCAATGGTGGAACAAACTCCCTCACGACGCCAGGTCAGCGGAGTCAATCACCACCTTCCGGAGACACCTGAAACCCCACCTCTTTAAGGAATACCTAGGATAGGATAAAGTAATCCTTCTAACCCCCCCCCCCCCCCTTAAAAGAGTTAGATGCACTATTGTAAAGTGGTTGTTCCACTGGATATCATAAGGTGAATGCACCAATTTGTAAGTCGCTCTGGATAAGAGCGTCTGCTAAATGACTTAAATGTAAATGTAATTGTTCCTGTACCCAAGAAGGCAAAGGTAACTGAGCTTGATGACTATAGCCCCATAGCAGTCACCTCTGTCATCATGAAGTGCTTTGAGACTAGTCAAGGATCATATCAACTCTACCTTACTGCCACCCTCGATCCACTTCAATTTGCTTACCACCCCAATAGATCCAGAGTAGATGCAATCGCCACTACTCTGTACACTGCCTTATCCCATCTGGACAAGAGAAATACCTATGTAAGAATGCTGTTCATTGAGTATAACGCAGCATTCAACACCATAGTACCCTCCAAGCACATCATTAAGCTCGAAGCCCTGGGTCTGAACCCCGCCCTGTGCAACTGGGTCCTGGACTTCCTGACGGGCCACCCCCGGGTGGTGAAGGTAGGAAACAACACCTCCACTTCGCTGATCCTCACAACACAGGGGCCCCACAAGGGTGCGTGCTCAGCCCCCTCCTGTTCTACTTGTTCACCCATGACTGCGTGGCCAAACACGCCTCCAACTCAATCATCAAGTTTGCAGACGACAACAGTAGTATGCTTGATTACCAACGATGACGAGACAGCCTACAGGGAGGAGGTGAGTGCTCTGGGAGTGTGGTGCCTGGAAAACAACATCTCACTCAACGTCAACAATACAAAGGAGATGATTGTGGACTTCAGGAAACAGCCGAGGTTGCACCCCCCTATCTACATCGACGGGACGGCAGTGGAGAAGGTGGAAAACTTCAACTTCCTTGGTGTACGCATCACTGACAAACTGAAATGAACCAACCACACAGACAGTGTGGTGATGAAGGCACACAGAGCCTCTTCAACCTCAGGAGGCTAAAGAAATGTGGTTTGTCTCCTAAAACCCTCAAACTTTTACAGATGCACATTTGAAAGCATCCTGTCGGGCTGTATCACCGCCTGGTACGGCAACTGCACCGCCCACAACCGCAAGGCTCTCCAGAGGGTGGTGCGGTCTGCCCAACGCATTACCGGGGCAAACTACCTGCCCTCCAGGACACCTACAGCAGCCGATGTCACAGGAAGGCCAAAACGATCATCAAGGACATCAACCACCCGAGCCACTGCCTGTTCACCCCACTATCATCCAGAAGGCGAGGTCAGTACAGGTGCATCAAAGCCGGGACCAAGAGACTGAAAAACAGCTTATATCTCAAGGCCATCACACTGTTAAACAGCCATCACTAGCACATTAAAGGCTGCTGCCTATAGGCATAGACTAGAAATGACTTTAAGAATGGAACACTAGTCACTTTAATAATGTTTACATATCTGGCATTACTCATCTCATATGTACAGTTGAAGTTTACATACAGTTAGGTTGGACTCATTAAAACAAATTTTTCAACCACTCCACCAATTTCTTGTTAACAAATTATAGTTTTGGAAAGTCGGTTAGGACATCTATTTTGTGCATGACACAAGTCATTTTTCCAACAGTTGTTTACAGGGATTATTTCACTTATAATTCACTGTTTCACATTTCCAGTGGGTCAGAAGTTTACATACACTAAGTTGATTGTGCCTTAAAACAGCTTGGAAAATTCCAGAAAATGGTGTCATGGCTTTAGAAGCTTCTGATAGGCTAATTGACATCATTTGAGTCAATTAGAGGTGTACCTGTGGATGTATTTCAAGGCCTACCTTCAAACTCAGTGCCTCTTTGCTTGACATCATGGGAAAATCAAAAGGAATCAGCCAAGACCTAAAAAAATAATTGTAGACCTCCACAAGTCTTCATCCTTGGGAGCAATTTCCAAATGCCTGAAGGTACCACGTTCATCTGTACAAACAATAGTACCCAAGTATAAGCACCATGGGACCACGCAGCCGTGATACCGCTCAGGAAGGAGACACATTCTGTCTCCTGGAGATGAACGTACTTTGGTGCGAAAAATGCAAATCAATCCCAGAACAACAGCAAAGGACCTTGTGAAGATGCTGGAGGAAACAGGTACAAATTATCTATATCCACAGTAAAACGAGTCCTAAATCTACATAACCTGAAAGGCCGCTCAGCAAGGAAGAAGCCACTGCTCCAAAACCGCTATCGAAAAGCCAGACTACGGTTTGCAACTGCACATGGGAACAAAGATCATACTTTTTGGAGAAATATCCTCTGGTCTGATGAAACAAAAATAGAACTGTTTGACCATAATGACTATCGTTATGTTTGGAGGAAAAAGGGGGAGGCTTGCAAGTCGAAGAACACCATCCCAACCGTGAAGCACGGGGGTGGCAGCATCATGTGGTGGGGGTGCTTTGCTGCAGGAGGGGCTGGTGCACTTCACAAAATAGATGCCATCATGAGGGAGGAAAATTATGTGGATATATTGAAGCAACATCTCAAGACATCAGTCAGGAAGTTAAAGCTTGGTCGCAAATGGGTCTTCCAAATGGACAATGACCCCAAGCATACCTCCAAAGTTGTGGCAAAATGGCTTAAGGACAACAAAGTCAAGGTTTTGGAGTGGCCATCACAAATCCCTGACCTCAAACCTATAGAAAATTTGCGGGCAGAACTGAAAAAGTGTGTGCGAGCAAGGAGGCCTACAAACCTGACTCGGTTACACCAGCCCTGTTAGGAGGAATGGGCCAAAATTCACCCAACCTATTGTGGAAAGCTTGTGGAAGGCTACCTGAAACGTTTGACCCAAGTTAAACAATTTAAAGGCAATGCTACCAAATACTAATTGAGTGTATGTAAACTTCTGACCCACTGGGAATGTGATGAAAGAAATAAAAGCTGAAATAAATAATTCTCTCTACTATTATTCTGCCATTTATTTTATTTTTTATAAAGTGATGATCCTAACTGACCTAAGACAGGGAATTAAAGGATTAAATGAAAGGAATTGTGAAAAACTGAGTTTAAATGTATTTGACTAAGGTGTATGCAAACTTCCGACTTCAACTGTATATACTGTATCCTAGTTTGTTCCGCTCTGACATCGCTCGTCAATGTGTAGATAGTCTTAATTCATTCCTACTTAGATTTGTGTGTGTTGGGTATATGTTGTGTAATTTGTTAGATATTACTGCAATGTCCGAGCTAGAAGCACAAGCATTTCGCTACACCCGCAATAACATCTGCTAATCACGTTTATGTGACCAATAAATTTTGATTTGAATACAAAAACGTTGTGTTTGGGGCAAATCCAACATTACTTAGTACCGTTCTCCATATTTTCAAGCATGGTTGTGGCTGCATCATGTTATGGGTGTGCTTGTCATCGGTAAGGACTCTTGAGTTTTTGGGGGATAAAAATAAATGGAATAGAGCTAAGCACAGGCAAAATCCTATAGGAAAATCTGGTTCAGTTTTCCAACAGACGCTGAGAGACAAATTCACCTTTCAGCAGGACAATAACCTAAACACAAGTCCAAATATACACTGGAGTTGCTTACCAAGACGACATTGAATGTTCCTGAGTTGTCTAGTTACAGTTTTGCCTTAAATCGGCTTGAAAATTTATGGAAATGGCTGTCTAGCAATGATCAACAACCAAGTTGACAGAGCTTGAAGAATTAAAAAATAATAATGTGTAAATATTGTACAATTCAGGTGTGCAAAGCTCTTAGAGACTTAGCCAGAAAGACTAACAGATGCAATCAATGCCAAAGGTGATTCTAACATGTTTTGAATGTTTTGAATACTTTATTGAACACTGTTTTTTATGTGGTATTGTGTGTAGATGGGTGAGAGAGAAATATATTTTATACATTTTCAGCCTGTAACACAACATAATGTGGAATACTTTTTTACACACACACACACACACACACACACACACACACACACACACACACACACACACACGGTATATTCCTCTTTCTACTCTCTCCCTCTCTCTCTGTGTGTCTCTCTCTCTCTGTCTCTTTCTCTCTTTTTCATCCTAAACCTAAAGAATGGCAATTGGACTGTTTTCTCTGCTGCCGCATGGCAAGCGGTACCGGAGCGCCAAGTCTAGGACCAAAAGGCTCCTCAAGAGCTTCTACCCCCAAGCCATTAGACTGCTGAACAATTCATAAAAATCGCCACCGGACAATTTACATTGACCCCCCCCCCCCTCTTGTACACTGCTGCTACTCGCTGTTTGTTTGTTACCTATGCATAGTCACTTTTCCCCTACCTACATGTACAGATTACCTCAACTAGCCTGTACCCCTGCAAACCTGACTCAGTACCGGTGCCCCCTGTATATAGCCTCGTTATTCTTATTCTTATTCGGTAAATTTGTATTATTACTTTTTATTTTAGCCTACTTGGTAAATATTTTCCTCTTCTTGAACTGCACTGTTGGTTAAGGGCTTGTAAGTAAGCATTTCACGGTAAAGTCTACACTTGTATTCGGCGCATGTGGCAAATAAAGTTTGATTTGATTATGCTTACTCTTAATTTCTCCCTTCTCCTACTTCCCCCTCTCCAGTGAGCCCAACCTGCTGGTGCGTGCCTGTAACCAGCTGGGTCAGTTCCTGCAGCACAGAGAGACCAACCTGCGCTACCTGGCTCTGGAGAGCATGTGTACCCTGGCCAGCTCTGAGTTCTCCCATGAGGCCGTCAAGACCCACATCGAGACCGTCATCAACGCACTCAAGGTCTGTCTCTGTCAAACACACGTTACACGCACACTCTGTTCAGACGAGACACTGCTTTTTTTATTTTATTAACACTTTGTTTTAAGTACTTTGCTGGTGTTTGTAACACATTTTATATCTTTACTTTTTCTCTCCAGACTGAAAGGGATGTGAGTGTTCGCCAGAGGGCTGCTGACCTGCTCTACGCCATGTGTGACCGTAGCAACGCCAAGCAGATCGTTGCCGAGATGCTCAGCTACCTGGAGACAGCCGACTACTCCATCAGAGAGGAGATGGTACGCGTCTGCTTGTGTGTATATTGTATGTTTTCCCCCTCTGAGTGCCTCTGGGTTTCTGCCTGCATGTGTGTCTTTGCGCTTATGTGTCTGTGTTATAGTGTGTAACCCAGCGGTCCCAAAACTGGGTCACCTGATGTGAAAATGGTGTCGTGGGAGAATTTGTAAAATTCAAAAAAAATATACATATATGATATCGTCTTTGTCTCAAAATCATTATAATGTGGTTAACCTTAATCTAAATAAAAATGATTAGAATCTAAAAGATAAAATTAAACTAGATCATGGGAAAAGGCCGCACTTGCTCGTTGCACTTCAGTCATTCCCACCGTGAATGGCTGGGCACGCTACTATGAAACCACACACTATTGCAGAGACTGACATACAGTTGAAGTCGGAAGTTTACATACACCTTAGCTAAATACATTTAAACTCAGTTTTTCACAATTCCTGACATTTAATCCTAGTAAAAATTCCCTGTCTTAGGTCAGTTAGGATCACCACTTTATTTTAAGAATGTGTAATGTCAGAATAATAGTAGAGAGAATTATTTATTTCAGCTTTTAATTATTTCATCACATTCCCAGTGGGTCAGAAGTTTACATACACTTTTAGTATTTGGTAGCATTGCCTTTAAATTGTTTAACTTGGGTTAAATGTTTTGGGTAGCCTTCCACAAGCTTCCCACAATAAGTTGGGTGAATTATGGCCCATTCCTCCTGATAGAGCTGGTGTAACTGAGTCAGGTTTGTAGGCATCCTTGCTCGCACACGCTTTTTCAGTTCTGCCCACAAATTCTCTATGGGATTGAGGTCAGGGATTTGTGATGTCCACTCCAATACCTTGACTTTGTTGACCTTAAGCCATTTTGCCACAACTTTGGAAGTATGCTTGGGGTCATTGTCCATTTGCAAGACCCATTTGCGTCCAAGCTTTAACTTCCTGACTGATGTCTTGAGATGTTGCTTCAATATATCCACATAATTTTCCTTCCTCATGATGGCATCTATTTTGTGAAGTGCACCAGTCCCTCCTGCAACAAAGCACCCCCACAACATGATGCTGCCACCCCCGTGCTTCACGGTTGGGATGGTGTTCTTCGACTTGCAAGCCTCCCCCTTTTTCCTCCAAACATAACGATGATCATTATGGCCAAACAGTTCTATTTTTGTTTCATCAAACTAGAGGACCTTTCTCCAAAAAGTACGATTTTTGTCCCCATGTTGCAAACCGTAGTCTGGCTTTTTTATGGCGGTTTTGGAGCAATGGCTTCTTCCTTGCTGAGCGGCCTTTCAGGTTATGTTGATATAGGACTCGTTTTACTGTGGATATAGATACTTTTGTACCTGTTTCCTCCAGCATCTTCACAAGGTCCTTTGCTGTTGTTCAGGGATTGATTTGCATTTTTCGCACCAAAGTATGTTCATCTCTAGGAGACAGAACGCGTCTCCTTCCTGAGCGGTGTGACGGCTGCATGGTCCCATGGTGTTTATACTTGAGTACTATTGTTTGTACAGATGAACGTGGTACCTTCAGGCGTTTGGAAATTGCTCCCAAGGATGAACCAGACTTGTGGAGTTCTATAATTTTTTTCTGAGGTCTTGGCTGATTTCTTTTGATTTTCCCATGATGTCAAGCAAAGAGGCAGTGAGGTTGAAGGTAGGCCTTGAAATACATCCATAGGTACACCTCCAATTGACTCAAATTATCTCAATTAGCCTATCAGAAGCTTCTAAAGCCATGACATAATTTTCTGGAATTTTCCAAGCTGTTTAAAGGCACAGTCAACTTAGTGTATGTAAAATTCTGACCCACTGGAATTGTGATTAATTGAAATAATCTCTCTGTAAACAATTGTTTGAAAAATGACTTGTCATGCACAAAGTAGATGTCCTAACCGACTTGTTAACAAGAAATTTGTGGAGTGGTTGAAAAACGAGTTTTAATTGACTCAAACCTAAGTGTATGTAAACTTCCGACTTCAACTGTACCGTCCGTAATTGATATAGTAAAAACAGTGTATGGGGAGGCACAGAAACTCACATCAATACCTTTGTCAGATAACACTGTTAAATGAAGAATTTATGCTATTGCTAGCAATCAAGAGGAAACTCTGACTGAACGACTCAAACTCCCAAGCTTATGCTTTCCAAATGGACTTTAGCTGTGAGGGCCGAGATGCCCATGCATTGACTTTTGTTCGCTATACATGTCATGGGGTGCTATTTACAAGGACATCTTTTTCTGTCTCAATTCCCAAGCATGAAACAGCATAGGGGATGTTCAATGTGCTGCGTGGGTTTTTTGACCAAAAACAGATTCCCTATGGGATCGAATGGTGAGCTTTTGCACAGATGGGGCTCCATCTATCAGGGAACAGGGGGCAGGCCTCTGCACTCTAGTTAGTAATGTGTCTCCCTCTGCCTTATGAACACATTGTATGATACACTGAGCGCAAATGGCGGCAGAAGAGCTAAGCACAGATCTCTGAGATATACTGTAGCAGGTAACTTTGATTGTAAACTATATCAAACCATATCGAATGCCTGCACTCCTGTTCGCAAAACTATGTGGAAATATGTGATCAGTGCATGACAGTGTTCAATTTCACACCAAGTCTTGGTGGTTATCGAGGGAAAGAGTTAGAAAGATTTTTCGCATTGAGAGAAGGAACTGTTGTCTTTCACAATGGATGTAAAAGAAACAGACTTGGTTGACTTTCTGTGTAATGAAAATAAAATAACAGAAAACAGCATGAGTAAGTGTCCCACACAAGTGATGACTGCTCACCTCCAAAGCTTGGAAGAGCACTTTGGGATGCACTGACTGGGGGAAAATAGTTTTGAACGGTCAACCAACTCGGGAATTCGTGCCTCTTTCTAGAGCTCGGACTTTCCGACCTAAAGATCACTGACGTCATGATCCGAGTTCCCAGTTGTCTTGAAAGCACCATAAAACTCATGGTAGACTACACTTCGCCAGCTCATATCTGTGTGAAGCTGGATTGAGTGCTCTCGTCTGCATTAAAACCAAATATCGATCCAGGTTGGATGTGAAAGCAGAGATGAGGTGCACACTGTCGACCACGCCCCTTGACTTTGAGAAGCTCCGACGCGACATGTAACACAGAGGGTCTTCTTTAATGGAAGCCAGCTAATGGGGATCCATAATAAATACAAATACAAACAAGCACACCCATCTCATGTGGTGGTGATATGAGATGCATTTTGTCAGACTAATTTGCAATTGACTGCTAAACATTAAAAGTGTGATGGTGAGTTGAGAAGACAATCAAATACTGTTGGAATGTTTTTCAATTGACTGCCATAGTTCCAAATAAAAATGTAAACTTGGCTGTTAATAAAACATTTTAAAAAATCACATGGGTGGGTGGGGCTGCGAGAATATTCAGATATCAATATGGAGTCGTGGACCAACAAAGTTTGAGAACCCCTGGTGTAACCTCTCTGCTCCCTTCTCTCCCAGGTGTTGAAGGTGGCCATCCTGGCAGAGAAGTATGCGGTGGACTACTCATGGTATGTTGACACCATCCTTAACCTCATCCGCATTGCCGGGGACTACGTCAGTGAGGAGGTGTGGTACCGCGTCATCCAGATTGTCATCAACCGCGACGATGTGCAGGGCTACGCCGCCAAGACCGTCTTCGAGGTAGGGGCTGCCCAAGCCGGATACGTCTGGATCCAATGTGCTCTTTTTGTCTCAACCTGGAAATTCCTCAATCATATTCCCTGGTTGAGTACATTAGGGTGAAAACGTTTTTAAAACTATTGGAAAGGAAATCAAAACCTTTTTTATATACACTGCTCAAAAAAATTAAGGGAACACTAAAATAACACATCCTAGATTTGAATGAATGAAATATTCTTATTAAATACTTTTTTCTTTACATAGTTGAATGTGCTGACAACAAAATCACACAAAAATTATCAATGGAAATCAAATTTATCAACCCATGGAGGTCTGGATTTGGAGTCACACTCAAAATTAAAGTGGAAAACCACACTACAGGCTGATCCAACTTTGATGTAATGTCCTTAAAACAAGTCAAAATGAGGCTCAGTAGTGTGTGTGGCCTCCACGTGCCTGTATGACCTCCCTACAACGCTTGGGCATGCTCCTGATGAGGTGGCGGATGGTCTCCTGAGGGATCTCCTCCCAGACCTGGACTAAAGCATCCGCCAACTCCTGGACAGTCTGTGGTGCAACGTGGCGTTGGTGGATGGAGCGAGAGATGATGTCCCAGATGTGCTCAATTGGATTCAGGTCTGGGGAACGGGCGGGCCAGTCCATAGCATCAATGCCTTCCTCTTGCAGGAACTGCTGACACACTCCAGCCACATGAGGTCTTGCATTAGGAGGAACCCAGGGCCAACCGCACCAGCATATGGTCTCACAAGGGGTCTGAGGATCTGATCTCGGTACCTAATGGCAGTCAGGCTACCTCTGGCGAGCACATGGAGGGCTGTGCGGCCCCCCAAAGAAATGCCACCCCACACCATGACTGACCCACTGCCAAACCGGTCATGCTGGAGGATTTTGCAGGCAGCAGAACGTTCTCCACGGCGTCTCCAGACTCTGTCACATCTGTCACGTAGTCAGTGTGAACCTGCTTTCATCTGTGAAGATCACAGGGCGCCAGTGGCGAATTTGCCAATCTTGGTGTTCTCTGGCAAATGCCAAACGTCCTGCACGGTGTTGGGCTGTAAGCACAACCCCCACCTGTGGATGTCGGGCCCTCATACCACCCTCATGGAGTCTGTTTCTGACCGTTTGAGCAGACACATGCACATTTGTGGCCTGCTGGAGGTCATTTTGCAGGGCTCTGGCAGTGCTCCTCCTGATCCTCCTTGCACAAAGGCGGAGGTAGCGGTCCTGCTGATGGGTTGTTGCCCTCCTACGGCCTCCTCCACGTCTCCTGATGTACTGGCCTGTCTCCTGGTAGCGCCTCCATGCTCTGGACACTACGCTGACAGACACAGCAAACCTTCTTGCCACAGCTTGCATTGATGTGCCATCCTGGATGAGCTGCACTACCTGAGCCACTTGTATGGGTTGTAGACTCCGTCTCATGCTACCACTAGAGTGAAAGCACCGCCAGCATTCAAAAGTGACCAAAACATCAGCCAGGAAGCATAGGAACTGAGAAGTGGTCTGTGGTCACCACCTGCAGAACCACTCCTTTATTGGGGGTGTCTTGCTAATTGCCTATAATTTCCTCCTGTTGTCTATTCCATTTGCACAACAGCATGTGAAATTTATTGTCAATCAGTGTTGCTTCCTACGTGGACAGTTTGATTTCACAGAAGTGTGATTGACTTGGAGTTACATTGTGTTGTTTAAGTGTTCCCTTTATTTTTTTGAGCAGTGTGTATATATATATATATATATATATATATATATATATATATGAAGTCCTCCCTGTTTGAGTAATTTGTTTTTGTTTGTTGCCTAATGAACACGGCTCTGAAGACCCATAGCATTTGGCTATCGTAAAATCTGTTCAAATTACTTACATTTTTAACTGTCCCCCTCATCAGGCACTACAGGCCCCAGCCTGTCATGAGAACATGGTGAAGGTGGGGGGGTACATCCTGGGAGAGTTTGGAAACCTCATTGCCGGGGACCCCCGCTCCAGGTGAGTGGTGGCCTCTCCCACATCAGTGACATCAACCTGAGACGCACACAAATAAGCGGCTGCTCTTATTTTCTGATGTATTAATTAGGTTTTTCCCTTTTCTTTTTATGGTTCTACCTTTTTGTCGTCCTTCTCTCTCCCTCCTCTTCTCCATTCTCATCCTCTCTTCCCACTATAATTTTAACTCTTTACCGCTCTTCTCAATCTCACTTTCACTGTACTCTCATCTCTCATCTCTCATCTCTCTCTCTCTCTCTCTCTCTCTCTCTCTCTCTCTCTCTCTCTCTCTCTCTCTCTCTCTCTCTCTCCTCCCTCTTTCTCATCTCTCTCCAGCCCTCTGGTCCAGTTCAACCTGCTCCACTCTAAGTTCCACCTGTGTTCGGTGCCCACGCGCGCCCTGCTGCTCTCCGCTTACATCAAGTTCATCAACCTGTTCCCAGAGACCAAGGCCACCATCCAGGAGGTGCTTCGCTCCGACAGCCAGATCAGGAACTCTGACGTGGAGCTGCAGCAGAGGGCCGTGGAGTACCTCAAGCTCTCTTCCATCGCCAGCACCGACGTCCTGGTGAGGACTGGGGATTTTGAGACAGGTTTATTGAGACAGTTTGGAAGGGTGGGCACGGGGATTGAACCCTGGTCTCCAGTGGAGAGACGTATATGTGACTGTGCCAGGGAGTGTTACCACTGCACACACAGCTCTTGCCTGGCTACCCCTCCATATCGCTCTGACCAACTGACGTTTCTTTTCCACAATGAGTCTGGATTTGCCACTCTTCCCGATGATTTCTAGAATGTGAATTGATTGATCCCAGAAACTGATGGGTTGGGCCAGAGCCGGTCTACAAGATGTCGTTATCAACTTTGATACTCTGATTGGTTAGATTTGTTACACTATCCAATCGCTGATAAATTTGTTTTGTACAACGGCCTTCATTTTAAAGTCATACACAAACGACTTCTACGGTAGCAGTTTCAGACTATGTAGCGAACAGAGGAAGAATTTAGTGTGAGGCGTCAGGCTACCACAGCTCTGCATGTGTTTTTGTTATTTTACTGATCTCTTTCACTTTTTATTGTTTACTGCAAATTATGTTGGCATTTTAAATGCACTTACAGTGCCTTCGGAAGGTATTCATACCCCTTCACTTATTCCGCATTTTGTTGTTACAGCCTGAATTCAAAATTGATTTTCTCACCCATTTACACACAATACCCCATAATGACAATGTGAAAACATTCTTTGCAAATTCACACCCCTGAGTCAATACATTTTAGAATCACCTTTGGCAGCGATTACAGCTGTGAGCCTTTCTGCGTATGTCTGTAAGATATTTTCACTCCTGGATTGTACAATATTTGCCTAGTATTCTTTTCAAAATTCTTCAAGCTCTGTCAAATTGGTTGTTGATCATTGCTAGACAGTCATTTACACGTCTCGTCATAGATTTTCAAACAAATTTAAGTCAAAACTGTAACTCGGCCACTGTCTTCTTGGTAAGCAACTCTAGAGTAGATTTGGCCTTGTGTTTTAGGTTATTGTCCTGTCAGGTGGAACTGGAAAGCAGACTGAAACAGGTTTTCCTCTTTGATTTTGCCTGTGCTTAGCTCCATTCCGTTTCTTTTTTAATCCTGAAAAACTCTGCAGTTCTTAATGATTACAAGCGCATACCCATGACATGATGCAGCCACTACTATCCCTGAAAATATGGAGAGTGGTACTCCGTAATGTGTTGTATTGGATTTGCCCCCCCAAAAAACACTTGGTATTCTGTATAAAAAGTTTATGGGTTTGCCACATTTTGCAGTATTATTTTAGTGCGTTGTTGCAAACAGAATGCATTTATTTAATGTCTGCTTTTTAAAGATCTACCAATAGGTGCCCTTCTTTGCGAGGTATTGGAAAAACTCCCTGGTCTTTGTGGTTGAATCCTGGTTTGAAATTCACTGCTCGACTGAGGGACCTTGGAGATAAATGTGTGGGTTACAAAGATGAGGTAGTCATTCAAAAAATCTTGTTAAACACAATTATTGCACACAGAGTGAGTCCTTGCAATTTATTATGTGACTTGTTAAGCACATTTGTACTCCTGAACTTAATTACGCTTGCCATAACAAAAGGTATGACTACTTATTGACTCAAGTTATTTCAGCTTTTCACTTTTAATAAATTTTGTAAAAATGTTGCTGTAACACAACAAAATGTGGAGAAAGTCAAAGGTTATGAATACTTTCTGAAGGCACTGTAGAATACATTTCGATTTGACTGCAGGCCACAGAGCAGCAACAATATAACCTTGCAGTGTTCAGCTGTGGTTGTGTTCCAAATGTAAACCATAACTGTGACTGGTTTAGTCACATTGTCATAACTGTAACCACATAACAACAGCTACCATTAGCCTTGTTTATTTACTTGCCTGGTCAAAGAATGTTGTTTCTCCTTCCCCCTCTCTCTCCCTTTCTCTCCTTCCCTCTCCCTCCCTCCTTCCTCTCCCTCCTTCCCCCTCTTCAGGCTACTGTGCTGGAGGAGATGCCTCCCTTCCCAGAGAGGGAGTCATCCATCTTGGCCAAGCTGAAGAAGAAGAAGGGTCCGGGTGCCGTGTCGGTAGAGCTGGAGGACGGCAAGGAGAGAGGAGAGCTCAACGGTGGAGGGGACAGGGGGGGCGAAGCTGCCATCGCCGCCTCTAACGCTGTGAGCATCCAATTCAATATACTCTATCTACATCCTAAATGGCACCTATTCTCTACAAAAAAAGTGCATTAAACCCCTAGAGTTGATGTCTGCGCACTCTCTGGGAATCTAATTAGCATTAAAAAAAATCCCGGTCAAAATCCGTCTGTTTTTTGCATGGGCTGCGTCTCAATCCACTGCATCCGCCAATGGCGGCCTTCTGCAGTGGAAGGTGGCCAAGCTACAGCGGTGTTTGTCAGACCATGAGACACCCCGAAAACATCTGTAGCGTCCGAACCACTCTACGGAAAGATGAGACTTAAATATAGGTCAAAATAAATAAATACTAAAACCAGATCTTTCTTATACACTATATATACAAAAGTATGTGGACACTCCTTCAAATTAGACACACATTGGCAGTAGAATGGCCTTACTGAAGTGCTCAGTGACTTTCAACGTGGCACCGGCATAGGATGCCACCTTTCCAAGTCAGTTCGTCCCAAAAACATTCTAACAAATCGTCAGCCCTCGGTTGCAACACTCACTTCGGGGTTCCAAACTGCCTCTGGAAGCAACGTCAGCACAATAACTGTTCGTCGGGAGCTTCATGAAATGGGTTTCCATGGCCAAGCAACCGCACACAAACCTAAGATCATCATGTGCAATGCCAAGCGTCGGCTGGAGTTGTGTAAAAATCTGCGCCATTGGACTCTGGAGCGGTGGAAACACGTTCTCTGGATTGATGAATCAGGCTTCACCATCTGGCAGTCCGACGGACTAATCTGGGTTTGGCGGATGCCAGTAGAGCGCTACCTGCCGGACTGTATAGTGCCAACTGTAAAGTTTGTTGGAGGTGGAATAATGGTCTGGGCTGTTTTTCATGGTTCAGGCTAGGCCCCTTAGTTCCAGTGAAGGGAAATCTTAACATCAGTGCCCGACCTCACTAATGCTTTTGTGGCTGAATGGATGCAAGTCCTCGCAGCACTATTCCAACATCTAGTGGAAAGCCTTCTCAGAAGAGTGGAGGCTGTAGCAAAGGGGGGGCCAACTCCATATTAATGCCCATGATTTGGGAATGAGATGTTCGACAAGCAGGTGTCCACCTATCTCTTAGATACAAGACAGACACTTTTAAACAAACTTCCTTTTTGATGTTTTTTTTTTTTTCATGCATTAATCTGTTATTCAATGTGTTTCTATGGGCTAATAGCAGTAAGGCCAAACTCAATGTTTCATAAAAATAATTTAAAATAATAATTATACCTAAAGGGGTCCTAAAATTAAAAATCAAATAGCTAAATGATCCTTTGTTTGACCATCTTAAAAGATAGCTTAGTAGACCCCCTCGCCCTTGTCATCTTTGTTGTTCTACGAAGGGAAAATAAGTTTGTAGCAATTGCAAGACGCAGCACAATGACATAAATCACTTGCATTCAAAAACTGGCAGCAGTTGAAAGAGATGGCGATCGCTTTAGAAAAAACAATCACTGTAATGGATTTAGTTTAATATTGAGCAATATATTCTCAAAGCACTGCTATTATACAGTTGTTGTTTCTCTCGCTCTCTCTCCCTCTGTTCTCTCTCCTTCTGTTCTCTGTCCATCTTTCTCTTTGTCTTCCAGTCCACCCCATCCCCTTCAGCGGATCTGCTTGGCCTTCGTTCGGCCGCTCCCGTTAGTGGGGCCGCTCCCAGTGCAGGCAGCCTATTGGTTGATGTGTTTTCAGAGGCAGGGCCTGCAGCCTCCTCTGCCGGCGTGAACGACGACGGCTTCCTGAGGTGAATGTTCACCCTGTGACTAGAAGACTGCCATAGATTACCCCCCCCCCCCCCCTCTGTGGGGGAGAAATTCAAAGCTGACCTTAGATTAGTGGCAACTTGATGTTTGGTGTGGTTATGTTTCGTAGTTATCCCGATGCACTGTAGTAGAATATGAAGCTAGCTCTTGAAAATGAGTGTTGTTGTTTTATTCTTGTGGTGCTTGCCGTCTGTGATATGTGCGGGTCCTCTGTCTTGGTCTTTCTATCAGTCATTCTTCTTGTTTCTTCTGTGTCTTATATGTGTAATCTTGTCTGTTCTCTTTTTATCTTGCTGTGTATGTGACTGTCTTTCTCTTTTCTTACTTTCTCTCCTTCCCTTTTTCTATTTCCCACTCTGTGTTTTTGCGTGCATGTGTGCGTGCGTGTGTGTGTGCGCGCTTGGTCCGATAATGTGCGTGATTGTGTGTCTCTTGTCTTCGATTGTGATTGGACATTGGCAGCGCTCTTCACGCTCCCGAGGCCTCTGACTCCCCATTGGTGGAGGGTCCTGGTGACTCGGAGTAAGGGGCCAGTAATAAGATGGCTGACTGTCATGTTGCACCCAAACACACATGAACACTGTCGTTCTTATCTAAACTAAAGCTATTTAGGGAGGCTGCATGGGCATCTCAACCTTAGACTAGTCACATGGACACACATACCCTCTATTGCATGTGGGTTGTTGGATTATGTTATTGTAGCCTACCTATGCTGTGTGTTTCTTCAAACATACATGTACCACACTTTTCTTTTCTTTTTTTTTACCAGCAAAATACTTCTCATTGTTTATGTTAATGCTGTCAGTTTTGGTGAATTGGATCTAAGTGCTCATACTAACCCACCTCTGCTTTTTCTCTTCTTCCTCCTCCATTTTGTTTGTCATCCCTCACTGCTTTGGGTCTCTCTCTTCCTCCCTCTCTCTTTATTCCTTTTTCTATCTGTAATTCATTTTGTCCCCTTCAAACACATTTTACATTCTCTCACACCCCCCGTCTTTTCTGTTGGTGCTGTCATCCACCTTTCCTTATTCATCCTTTCTCCATCCCTCCTTCCTCCTCTCAGCTCTGCTCCCCCTTCTGCGGCCTCTGAGGATCCTGCCCCTCCTCTGCCCGAGTCAGACGAGCTTCTCAACAAGTAAGAGCTTTAGCTCGCTCGCTCCTCTTTTCTCCCTATCTCTCTCTTTCCGGCGGGGCTACCTTGTTTTTGGTTCTATCACTCTCGAGCAAAGGTATCTAACAACCTACTGGATTGACAAAAAAACATAAACTGTGTAGATGTCAATGACATCTGTTATGGTAAGTCATTCACGTGTGGTAAGATACATCTAGAGTTGAAGTCGGAAGTTTACATACACTTAGGTTGGAGTCAATTAAAACTCGTTTTTCAACCACTCCACAAATTTCTTGTTAACAAACTATAGTTTTGGCAAGTCGGTTAGGACATCTACTTTGTGCATGACACAAGTAATTTTTCCAAAAATTGTTTACAGATTATTTAATTTATAATTCACTGTATCACAATTCCAGTGGGTCAGAAGTTTACATACACTAAGTTGACTGTGCCTTTAAACAGCTTGGAAAATTTCAGAAAATGATGTCATGGCTTTAGAAGCTGATAAGCAGTGCCTCTTTGCTTGACATCATGGGAAAATCAAAAGAAATCAGCCAAGACCTCAGAAAAGAAATTGTAGACCTCCACAAGTCTGGTTCATCCTTGGGAGCAATTTCCAAATGCCTGAAGGTACCACGTTCATCTGTACAAACAGTAGTGCGCAAGTATAAACACCATGGGACCACGCATCCGTCATACCGCTCAGGAAGGAGACGCGTTCTGTCTCCTAGAGATTAACGTACTTTGGTACGAAAAGTGCAAATCAATCCCAGAACAACAGCAAAGGACCTTGTGAAGATGCTGGAGGAAACGGGTACAAAAGTACCTATATCCACAGTAAAACGAGTCCTATATCGACATAACCTGAAAGGCCGCTCAGCAAGGAAGAACACACTGCTCCAAAACCGCCATAAAAAAGCCAGACTACGGTTCGCAACTGCACATGGGGACAAAGATCGTACTTTTTGGAGAAATGTCCTCTGGTCTGATGAAACAAAAATAGAACTGTTTGGCTATAATGACCATCATTATGTTTGGAGGAAAAGGGGGGATGCCTGCAAGCTGAAGAACACCATCCTAACCGTGAATCACGGGGGTGGCAGCATCTGTGGGCAGAACGGAAAAAGTGTGTGCGAGCAAAGGAGGCCTAAAAACCTGACTCAGTTACACCAGCTCTGTCAGGAGGAATGGGCCAAAATTCACCCAACTTATTGTGGAAGGCTACCCGAAACGTTTGACCCAAGTTAAACAATTTAAAGGCAATGTTACCAAATACTAATTAAGTGTATGTAAACTTCCTACCCACTGGGAATGTGATGAAAGAAATAAAAGCTGAAATAAATCATTCTCTCTACTATTATTCTGACATTTCACATTCTTAAAATAAAGTGATGATCCTACCTGACCTAAGACAGGGAATTTTTACTAGGATTAAATGGCAGGAATTATGAAAAACTGAGTTTCAATGTATTTGGCTAAGGTGTATGTAAACTTCCGACTTCAACTGTATATGTTTGCCTGCAAAGTGAATTGATATTGCGATAGGATGGCATGACTGAAGAGTTACAGTAACTTATAGGTAGTGTATGTACCACCACATGATTGACATTTTATAAACAGCTAATGATACATGATGATAAATCCTAACACTTTCATTCTCCCTCGCGCACGCGCTCACACACTCACTTTCTCGATCTCTCTCTCTTGTCAGATTTGTGTGTAAGAACAACGGTGTGTTGTTTGAGAACCAGCTGCTTCAGATCGGCATCAAGTCTGAGTACCGCCAGAACCTGGGTGAGTTTGGGCTACTAGACAATGCGGGGAGATGCTTGAATCCTAAGTCACATTTGTCACATTGATGTGAGTTCTGGGAGATTGCATTATGTGTGGGTTTCAAGTTAGGATTCTTCCCTTGAAGTATTAACCCTTTTCATGCAGATCAGTCCTATGTGAAACACATTAGCCTATATGCTGTAACCTTATTGAACTGATGTCTGTACTATTCTATAGCTTTGCTAAGTACGTCTGAGCGTGCACAGAATGTAATAGATGGCGTCATTTAGTATTTGTGTTCACATCCTAGCTTTGTCATGTCCATTTTAGTATACAGAATGTTTTATTCAGTGGTAAGCTACGCTTCAGTGGGTGAGTGAGCATAATGCATAACTTGGCTACTGTGTGTGTATAGTGCTTTTACTGATGGGATGGGTGGGTTACCGACTGTATCCATACATGTTGTACTGTAGGTATGAAGAATTATGAATTATAATGCATTATAAACTGGAACGAGTTGGTGTGTAATGCTGCATTATAGCCTGAATAAGGGAGTATACATAACAATACATAATGCATTTTAACATGTATGTGTTATTTTTGAAATGTCACCTAAATGTGTCCACTTGACATAATATCTTCTAACGTTTGTGTGTGTGTGTGTGTTTTGTTTTCTCTAGGGAGGATGTATCTGTTCTATGGCAATAAGACCTCGGTGCAGTTTGTCAGCTTTAGCACCACAGTCAGCTGCCCAGGGGAGCTGCAGTCTCATATCCTTCAATGCATTCACTTACTGTTCTCACACACACACACACACCTATCTTGCACACTGTGTTAATGTTATCACGATAGCAGAATTTTGACTTAGATACTGATACCAGGTTTAGTATCACAATACGCGATACCATCACAATACTCGATACCAAAATGATACCACAGCTAAAAAAAGAAGGCATATTAGCCAAAGTCACAAAATGGCAGTTGATCCAGACAGATGAACTCTGCTACTGCTCTGTTCAGTAACGGGGACAAATTTTAAGATCAATATCATTACATTTAAAAAATTTACGTCAACGTTTTTCAGAGACAGACATGTATGCATTAAAGGGGAATGGAAACAATAGGCGTTAGAACACCAGCTAACTGTAACTGTAAATTGCCATATTGGCATTTTTGTTGCATCACTGGCAAGAATTCCTGAATTTACTGACCAGCTTTGAGGTAGTCACCTGGAATGCATTTCAATTAACAGGTGTGCCTTGTAAAAAGTTAATTTGAGGAATTTCTTTCCATAATGCGTTTGAGCCAATCATTTGTGTTGTGACATGGTAGGGGTGGGATACAGAAGATAGCCCTATTTGGTAAAAGACCAAGTCCATATTATGGCAAGAACAGCTCAAATAAGCAAAGACAAATGACAGTCCATTATTACTTTAAGACATGAAGGTCAGTCAATCTGGAAAATGTAGAGGATAAGTTCATTAGAATTAACTGCCTCTCTGAAATTGCAAAATAAATGCTTCACAGAGTTCACGTAACAGACACATCTCAACATCAACTGTTCAGAGGAGACTGCGTGAATCAGGCCTTCATGGTCGAATTGCTGCAAAGAAACCACTACTAAAGGATGCCAATAAGAAGAGACTTTCTTGGACCAAGAAACACAAGCAATGAACATTAGACCGGTGGAAATCTGTCCATTGGTCTGATGAGTCCAAATTTGAGATTTTTCGTGCTGAAGGTGTCAATTACCATGAGACCGGCAGTTCTTTGCTTGACAATCACCGTCTGACAAAATATCATGACTGCCACAGCCCTAGGCCTACCCATACCTCTAATAAACGTTGTTCAAGATCAAAATCCTAACAATAGAGATGTTTCCGTGTTAAATGCAGATGTTTAGTATTAGTGGATCTCTTTGATTAGCTTTACTAAGTGTTTTCATTCCCCTTTTAAATGAATCAATTACACAATCATACAATAAATGTGACTTTGTTTTTACCAATCTAACTACATATCAACATAATGGTTATCATTTATTTGAATGGTAAATCTCGATTTGATAAACTGGATAAATCATGATTTAGCCTATTCACAATACAGGGGAATGCGTATTCAATATGAGTGTGTGCATGCATTGAGCTGTCGAGTTTGTTTTGGCCGATTTCATGAGGCTACAGATGATAAACAATCTGTTTCCCTTACATTTGGGACTTATTTTATGGTACTGATCAACAACATTTGCATAGAAGTAGCGCATCTTTTTATAAAATAAGCTGTCTCTTTAACCAGTAAAGTAACATATTCTTGTACTGAACTGTTTTTCATGTTCTAGTATCAAAGTTTCCGTATACTGTGCAACACTATGTGTGTCCCTTGGGTTGCAGGCTATACTTGCATGTATTTAACACGCATAGCTATATTCAATATGCAGTCCCCCCTGTGTGGTCTCTAGTCCCGGCTCTGTTCCTCTCCTTGACTGGCTTTCCCACAGCTCAACGTGCAGACCAAAACAGTGGAACCTCTAGTGGAGGGAGGAGCACAGGTGCAGCAGGTTATCAACATCGAGTGTCTGACTGACTTTATTGATGCTCCGCTGCTCAACATCAAGTTCAGGTACACACGCGCGTACGCACCCAGATTATTACACCGGACATACAATACAAACACCTCGCAATCACGCACGCAAGATCAGGAGTATCCCAAACATACACACACACACATTTTGTTTTGTCGTCTTCAGTTTATAAAGGTGTGTATGTTCCTCTCAGGTATGGGGGAGCCCTGCAGAACATCTCTCTCAAGCTGCCTGTCACCATCAACAAGTTCTTCCAACCCACAGAGATGGCCGCCGCAGACTTCTTCCAGCGCTGGAAACAACTCAGCCAGTGAGTGAGATTGTGTGTGTTGGGTGCGAGCATGTAAGGGGGTTGTGTGTGTGTTTCTGACTTTTCTTCTCTTTTCAGGCCCCAGCAAGAAGCACAAAAGATCTTCAAGGCCAGCCATGGCATGGACACAGAAGTGCTCAAGGCCAAGGTAGACACACACACACACACACGCTTGAGGCATATTCATTTAATTCCCTTTCCTGCTGAATGTCTACCACATCCTACTCACTCCAAACCCCCCCCCCCCCTCTTGTCTCTAGTTGCTGGGCCTGGGGACAGCCCTGTTGGAGAATGTGGATCCTAACCCAGAGAACTATGTGTGTGCCGGAGTCATCCAGACCAAGGCCCAACAGGTCGGCTGCCTGCTGAGACTGGAACCCAATGCGCAGGCCCAGGTACGCGCACGCGCACACACAAACTACACACACACAAATGTACATGCATACACACACACACACACACACACACAAATGTACATGCATATACACACACACACACACACAAATGTACATGCATATACACACACAGAGTCCGTCTGTCCTTCTCTGTGCTGCTCTCATTGCATCACTCACTGCTGTCTGTGTCTTTCTGTGTGCTGCTGCAAATCAAGCCTGGCGAGCAGGTAACACACAACTGGCCCTGTTCTCTTTCGCTCTCTTTCTTTCTTTTCATTCCCCTCTTCTCTCTTTCACACCCTTTTTACACTTTCTTATTCACTTTTCCCTCCACATTGATTCTTCCGCACTTTCTCACTGACACCCCAAAATTTAACACTTGAATCTCCACATTCTCTCTCTCTCTCTCTGTCTCTCTCTCTCTGTGTGCGCAGTGTTAGACTCGAGGTTGATAATGTGTCATCAGTGTAACTCCATTCTACCCTCGTCTCGTGTTAAACTTTTAGATGATCCAATATATACAGTGCCTTCAGAAAGTATTCATACCCCTTGACTTATCCCACATTTTATTGTTACAGCCTGAATTCAAAATGGATTAATATATTATTTTTTTACCCATATACACACACAATGCCCCATAAAATCATAAAGTGATTTTAATTATTATTATTTTTTTTAAATATATATATATATTATACAGAAATATCTCATTTACATAAGTATTCACACCCCTGAGTCTATACTTTATAGTAGCACTTTTGGCAGCGATTACAGCTTTGAGTCGTCTTGGGTATGTCATCAGCTTTGCACATCAGGATTTGGGGATTTTCTCCCATTCTTCCTTGTAGATTTTCTCAAGTTCTTAAATTAAATGGGAGCTGCGGTGAACAGCAATCTTCAAGTCTTTCCACAGCTTTTCAATGGGATTCAAGTCTAGGCTTTGGTTGGGCCACTCAAGGAATTTCACATTCTTGTTCTGAAGCCATTCCAGCGTTGCTTTCTCTGAATGCTTAGGGTCATTGTCCTGTTGGAACGTAAATCTTCGCCCCAATCTCAAGTCTTTTGCACTCTTGAAGCAGGTTCTCATCAAGGATTTGCCTGTATTTGGCGCCATTCGTTGTTCCATCTATCCTTACCAGTCTCAAAGTCCATGCCGCTGAAATGCATCCGCATAGCATGATGCTGCCACGGTAGGGATGATGTTAGACGGGCGACGAGCTGTCTGTTTTCTCCAGACATAACACTTTCCATTCAGGCCAAAGAGATACATTTTTATCTCATCAGAATCTTTTGCCTCATGCGCTGAGTATTTCAAGTGCCTTTTTCCAAACGGCAGGTGTGCTGTCATGTGCCTTTTTCTTAGGAGTGGCTTCCTTCTGGCCACTCCTATAAAGCCTAGATTGGTGTAGTGCTGTAGAGACCGTTGTCCTTCTGTCAGGTTCTCCCATCTCAGCCAAGGAACTCTGTAGTTCTTTCAGATTGGTCATTGGGTTCTTGGTCACCTCCCTTGCTCAGTTTGGTCGGACGGCCAGCTCAGGCAGAGTCTGGGTAGTTCAATATTTTTTTTACATTTCCCAATGTTGGAGACCACTGCTCTTGCAAACTTTCAACACCCAAGAAATAGTTGTATACCCTTCCCCAGATATATACCTCATCACAATCTCGGAGATCTACGGACAGTTCCTTGGACTTCATGGTATAGTTTCTGTTCTGACATGCACTGTCAACTGTGGGACCTTGTATAGAGTGTTTATTTCTAAGTCATGTCCAAACTGAGTTGGCCACAGGTGGACTCCAACCAAGTTGTAGTGACATCAAGGATGATCAAAGGGAATTGAATGGACCTGAGCTCATTTTGGAGTGTCATAGCAAAGGGGTGTGAATACTTATATAAGTGAGAGATTTCATTTTCTATCAATTTGCAAACATAAAAAATAAAAAAACATTATGGGGTATTGTGTGTAGATAGGTTTGAAAAACCAATATTTAATCAATTTTGAATCCAGGCTGTAACAACAAAATGTGGAGTAAGTCAAGGGGTATGAATGAATTTCTGAAGGCAATGTATATATAGTATGTGGTTTGAACTTTACTGACCACCCTGTATGTTAATTCATGTTTAAGGGTGCGTGTGCGTGTGTGTGTGTGTTTACTTTTACCCATGTTAAATCTGTGTCTGCTCTCTGTCAGATGTACCGGCTGACTCTGCGCAGCAGCAAGGACACTGTCTCCCAGCGCGTCTGTGACCTCCTGGCAGAACAGTTCTAAAACCCTGAGTCTAGAACCCACCCAACGCGACCCAGGCCATCATCATCATCATCACGCTCTAGACACCCAACACACCGAGACTAGCGTTTCAATTCCCCTCACCCCACCCACTTCATCCCCCCCACTCCCCGATCCTGAGGTTGCCAAGAACAAAGAATCAACGAGAAGGAAAAATACCTACATAAGGGAAAAAAAGCAGCCGTTGCCACTTACACGACTGCCCTATCATAGACATTTATTACTATTGTCACGATTATAATTCCGATTCTTATTATTATTATTACTGTTTATTATCATCGGCGCTGCAATTCTTGTTTTTTTCTGTGTTTACCTGTGAACGTAAGTGTATGACTGTGTGTGTTTCAGAATCGTGCTGGTGTGGGTGTCCTGTTTTTCTCCGTCCTGTCTATTTAAGCATGGACTTGTGGACTTGTGATGACAGCTGGTGTGTGTCCGTGCGTGTGTGATGCATGGGGGAGGGTGGGGAATTCTGTGCATCGATTCCGCGACATTTCAACCTTAGACTATTCCTGGGAGTTGCATGGGAGGACCAGTTCTACATACACATACACACATTCATGTTTAATACACACCCAGATACTCTCACATGTAGGCACATACATGCGTATATTTGTACATGCTTAAGTGTCTGTGTAAAGTATCTGAATAGGGTCCTCCTTTAGTGGGAGGGAGGGGTAAAATGAAATCACTAAAGAAATGGGACTCTTCTGTGTAAAGGTCCAAAACAACACTCTAAACCTTCACCCCAACCCCATCTCTTCTCCACCCTCTGCTGTCCCAGACCCCCACTGGTTATACATCCCAAGGGCCTCTCAGTATAATCCCTGAGATATAATATTCCATAAAAGAATTCCGGCACATTCCCAAGTCTACAGTTCCCGCTTTATTCCAGTGGAAATGGCCAGTGCACTTTAGGTGGTTCCAAGAGACCTCAGTCCATCAATACCCCTCAAACGCATAAACACACCACCCCCTCACACATACCCCATCTTTCTGGCTTGTAACCATACTTTATATATAAACTCAAATGATTCTGTACCTGTTCGTGGAATATATATATATATATATAAATATATATATATATAAAAGTGTAATGAATTACCCCTTTTTATCTTTTTTTTTTTATTGTCTCATCTTTCCTTTTATTAGTAGTGGAGTTATTGAAGTTTTTGTATGTTTCTTTAATGGTGTAATTTTGTGTTGCTTCTGTTGTGTGTGTATGTGAAAGGTAGTGTGAGAAAGTAGGGCCAGCAGTGTGTACCCTGCGAATAGGGTAGAGGGGTTAGCTAAAAGGAGAGCGAGATGGAAGGAGAGTAGCAGGGTAGCTGGTCTTGTTTACAATGTTAATCGGACAGCGATGAGGTTGAAACTTGACTTAAACCTGTCATAAATCCTACTTACCACCACCGTAAGTATGACAACAGATAAGGTGTCGTGAAAACTGTTTATTTCAGATTAGCAATGTTTTTTGACACTTGAGGCAGGGAACATTGGTTGAGAGCTGACATGGGGTGTTTTACGATGGCTTATGAAATGTTTATGTCGTGCATAAGTAAGCATTGAGCAAGCTTCATTGATGGGGAGTTCAGGTGGTAGTTGGAAGGAGTTAGAGGGCAGTGGGCCAGTCCGTGTTCACATGAAGAGTGAAGAGGCAGAGCAGAGGCCTAGTATTCGTTATTTTATTTTTTTCCTTATTGAAAAGAGGGATGGGATTGGAGAGTAGAGTGCTGCTTGATACCGGGATTGACTGAAAAAAGAGGAGTACCTCAGAACTTGATCTCTAAACACTCACAGGCTTGTGCACACACACATCACAAATACTTACCTTATGGTATTACTTGGGAGAAGATTGATTGTAATCTTTGAAAACACAACCAACCACAAAGACACTGGACAGCACTTATCTGTAAACTCACATTTCAGACACACGCACCCACATGTCCATTCTTAGAGATGAGAGGGAGGAGGAGAGAACTCAAAAGACCAACTGTCAATCACAACTACTGGGATCGAGTCATCAGGGGTGGGCAACGCGTGTGTTTGAGTGTGTGTCGGTGTACCACGTGATAAAAATATCCTAAATTATCTTTATGAGACATGGTCATATTAGTTTCAGCAGGAGTCACTTCTACGTCTAACCCATGCAGCATTGGTGGAACAGTCTGATCCTTGTAGTGGAAACTGTAGAATCATTGTGTGTGTGTGTGTGTGTGTGTGTGTGTGTGTGTGTGTGTGTGCACGTCTATGCAGTATCCGCTAGCTAATGCAGCCCCGTGTATCGGTGTTAAACCTGTGAGATACCTGTGTTAGATTTAAGATTTACTCTGTACTGAATAATGTGAAAGTAAAACTATGCCATATACTCTACCACTGGCTCTCTTTTTCTTTATGGGAAAGTGTGTGTGTGATGGTGATTATGATGTCCGTCAAGAGGAAATTCTTTCCAAAGCTCACCACAGTTCCACGTCCGCAACAAGAAACTGATATGTGTAAGTGCTGGGCTTGAGCAAAAGCCTGTACACACAGCAGCTCTCCAGAATCGTAGTTGGATGTATCGCATAGTCCTATCAATAAGAACTCATCACATTGACTAAGTAGTAGATGTAATGTGAATAATTGAATAAACATTGAACATTAAATAAAGATCCTGTTGTAGTTCAACTAGTTTTCCAGTAGCTTGGTGGTAGTTGAACTAAATTCAAATCTAGGTAGTGTTTTAACTTGTTTGCCATGTAGCGGTGTAGCTAACTACTGGAACTAGACACTTCTGATTTTGCAAAAATAAAATGTGGGTGAAGTAGGCAATAAGTTCCTTTTTCGGCATCAGACTTGCGTAACTCTCACTTGAAACTGTTTATGTTTAATTGGCTAAATAACACATTGTTAACATGACCCCAAAGTGAACTGTTCCTGCAATTTGTACTCTGACATATTGGATTTACATATGATGCTTTTTCATGAAGTAGTTTGGATGTAGTGAACTACTTCTTCAAAGTAACTTTAGTCAAGTAAACTATATTTTTATTGAGGGTAGCATTAGTGTAGCTTAACTTCCAGTGTGAAGTAATTGGTAGCTTGGTAAACTATATTTTCAGAGTAGCTTCCCAAACACTGCATGTTACCAACCTGTACCTTCAACCTAATGGCTGAGGATTACTTTGAAGCAGTGATGAAAGGGAGTATGTCACAGAGGAGGCCTTTACAGATCATTTAGGCAGCGTTTACACAGGCAGCCCAATTATTGGTATTTTGACCGATCAGATATTTTGCCCAATTCAGAATTCGGCTGCCTGTGTAAACGCAGCTCAAGTGTGCAAAGATAACAGATTCCATACTCACTGTCATCTCGACATAATAGAGCCTTTTTTCTGGACCCAGATTAATCCTAGTCCTTGCATGATCAATGGAGATGTGTTTGGGAAACCGACCCTCGATCCACATATAAATTACATTTTTGTCTTCTAGTGTGAGATGAGATGTGATTTTTCCTGATTAATCAGAAAGGAACTCCTGATTTGGTATTACATCCTCCTCTATGAACAGGTCAGAGGGGGAGGGAAAGTGACCTACACCCAAACCCATTATTCACCTGTTCCCGATGTCCTTTGTTATGCTGATCACATCTATTTTTTCCACTCCGGATGCTTTATCTGGACGTGGTTCATCAGGACCTCCACCAGCCGAAGCTAAGTAGTAACATTAACATAATGCCTTCTAATTGCAGTCACTGTACTCATAATATACAGGAGAACGATCACCTTACGGCAAGGATAGCTGTGCTGCAAACCCAGCTTCAGACGCAATCGTTAGGCAAGAGTAATTTCAGTGTAGGAAAGGATGAAACAGCGTCTGTGCCACCAGTAAGTACAGATAGTAGTATAAATCCCCTCGCACAGTCCCCGCAGCCGGACAACTTTCTCATGGCTTCTGGATGGAAATGCTGTAGGAATGTTCACCCGGAGTCGCTCATTCAGCCGATAGAAACTTTCAACCGGTTCTCCCCATTAAGCAGCGAGTCGGAGTTAGAGGCCGAGCCTTCTCTGGTCTCTACTCCTCCCGTTACGGGGTCTGAGACGCCGAAGCCTCCCACCATTAGTTCTGACAAATTGAAAACCCTAGTCATTGGTGACTCCATTACCCGTAGTATTAGACTTAAAACGAATCATCCAGCGATCAAACACTGTTTACCAGGGGGCAGGGCTACCGACGTTAAGGCTAATCTGAAGATGGTGCTGGCTAAAGCTAAAACTGGCGAGTGTAGAGAGTATAGAGTTATTGTTATCTACGTCGGCACCAACGATGTTAGGATGAAACAGTCAGAGGTCACCAAGCGCAACATAGCTTCAGCGTGTAAATCAGCTAGAAAGATGTCGGTATCGAGTAATTGTCTCTGGCCCCCTCCCAGTTAGGGGGAGTGATGAGCTCTACAGCAGAGTCTCACAACTCAATCGCTGGTTGAAAACGGTTTTCTGCACCTCCCAAAAGATAGAATTTGTAGATAATTGGCCCTCTTTCTGGGACTCACCCACAAACAGGACCAAGCCTGGCCTGTTGAGGAGTGACGGACTCCATCCTAGCTGGAGGGGTGCTCTCATCTTATCTACCAACATAGACAGGGCTCTAACTCCTCTAGCTCCACAATGAAATAGGGTGCAGGCCAGGCAGCATGCTGTTAGCCAGCCTGCCAGCTTAGTGGAGTCTGCCAATAGCACAGTCAGTGTAGTCAGCTCAGCTATCCCCATTGAGACCGTGTCTGTGCCTCGACTTAGGTTGGGCAAAACTAAACATGGCGGTGGTTGCCTTAGCAATCTCACTGGAATAAAGACCTCCTCCATTCCTGACATTATTGAAAGAGATAGTGATACTATCTCTTTCAATAATTGAGGAACTCAATTTAACCTTGCGCAATACCCTAGATGCAGTCGCACGCCTAAAAACAAAAAACATTTGTCATAAGAAACTAGCTCCCTGGTATACAGAAAATACTCGGACTCTGAAGCAAGCTTCCAGAAAATTGGAACGGAAATGGCGCCACACCAAACTGGAAGTCTTCCGACTAGCTTGGAAAGACAGTACCGTGCAGTATCGAAGAGCCCTCACTGCTGCTCGATCATCCTATTTTTCCAACTTAATTGAGGAAAATAAGAACAATCCAACATTTCTTTTTGATACTGTCGCAAAGCTAACTAAAAAGCAGCATTCCCCAAGAGAGGATGGCTTTCACTTCAGCAGTGATAAATTCATGAACTTCTTTGAGGAAAAGATCATGATCATTAGAAAGAAAATTACAGACTACTCTGTAAATCTGCATATTCCTCCAAAGCTCAGTTGTACTGAGTCTGCACAACTCTGCCAGGACCTAGGATCAAGGGAGACACTCAAGTGTTTTAGTACTATATCTCTTGACACAAGGATGAAAATAATCATGGCCTCTAAACCTTCAAGCTGCATACTGGACCCTATTCCAACTAAACTACTGAAAGAGCTGCTTCCTGTGCTTGGCCCTCCTTTGTTGAACATAATAAACGGCTCTCTATCCACCGGATGTGTACCAAACTCACTAATAAAGCCTCTCTTGAAAAAGCCAAACCTTGACCTAGAAAATATAAAGAACTATTGGCCTATATCGAATCTCCCATTCCTCTAAAAAAAAAAATGAAAAAGCTGTCACGCAGCAACTCACTGCCTTCCTGAAAACAAACAATGTATATGAAACGCTTCAGTCTGGTTTTAGACCCCATCATAGCACTGAGACTGCACTTGTGAAGGTGGTAAATGACCTTTTAATGGCGTCAGACCGAGGCTCTGCATCTGTCCTCGTGCTCCTAGACCTTAGTGCTGCTTTTGATATCATCGATCACCACATTCTTTTGGAGAGATTGGAAATCCAAATTGGTCTACACGGACAAGTTCTGGCCTGGTTTAGATCTTATCTGTCAGAAAGATATCAGTTTGTCTCTGTGGATGGTTTGTTCTCTGACAAATTAACTGTAAATTTCGGTGTTCCTCAAGGTTCCGTTTTAGGACCACTATTGTTTTCACTATATATTTTACCTCTTGGTGATGTCATTCGGAAACATAATGTTAACTTTCACTGCTATGCGGATGACACACAGCTGTACATTTCGATAAAACATGGTGAAGCCCCAAAATTGCCCTTGCTGGAAGCCTGTGTTTCAGACAAGGGGAAGTGGATGGCTGCAAATGGTCTACTTTTAAACTCAGACAAAACAGAGATGCCTGTTCTAGGTCCCAAGAAAAAGAGATCTTCTGTTGAATCTGACAATTAATCTTCATGGTTGTACAGTCGTTTCAAATAAAACTGTGAAGGACCTCGGCGTTACTCTGGACCCTGATCTCTCTTTTGATGAACATATTAAGACTGTTTCAAGGACAGCTTTTTTCCATCTACGTAACTGAAAAAGTCTGTCCAAAAAGGATGCAGAAAAATGTATCCATGCTTTTGTCACTTCTAGGTTAGACTACTGCAATGCTCTACTTTCCGGCTACCCAGAGAAAGCACTAAATAAACTTAATTTAGTGCTAAACACGGCTGCTAGAATCTTGACTAGAACAAAAAATGTGATCATATTATTCCAGTGCTAGCCTCTCTACACTGGCTTCCTGTTAAGGCAAGGGCTGATTTCAAGGTTTTACTGCTAACCAACAAAGCATTACATGGGCTTGCTCCTACCTATCTTTCGATTTGGTCCTGCCGTACACGTACGCTACGGTCACAAGACGCAGGCCTCCTTACTGTCCCTAGAATTTCTAAACAAACAGCTGGATGAAGGGCTTTCTCCTATAGAGCTCCATTTTTAAGGAATGGTCTGCCTACCCATGTGAGAGATGCAGACTCGGTCTCAACCTTTAAGTCTTTATTGAAGACTCATCTCTTCAGTGGGTGCTATGATTGAGTGTGAATGTGAACCGAAAGGCACTGGAGCAATGAACCGGCCTTGTTGTCTCTGCCTGGGCGGTTGTCCTCTCTCCACTGGGATTCTCTGCCTCTAACCCTATTACAGGGTCTGAGTCACTGGCTTACTGGTGCTCTTCCATGCCGTCCCTGGGAGGTGTGCGTCACTTGAGTGGGTTGAGTCATTGACATGATCTTCCTGTCTGGGTTGGCGCCCCCCCTTGGCTTGTGCCGTGGCGGAGATCTTTGTGGGCTATACTCGGCCTTGTCTCAGGATGGTAAGTTGGTGGTTGAAGTTATCCCTCTCGTGGTGTGGGGGCTGTGCTTTGGCAAAGTGGGTGGGGTTATATACTGCCTGGTTGGCCCTGTCCGAGGGTATCGTCGGACGGGGCCACAGTGTCTCCCGAATCCTCCTGTCTCAGCCTCCAGTATTTATGCTGCAGTAGTTTATGTGTCAGGAGGCTAGTGCCAGTCTGTTATATCTGGAGTATTTCTCCTGTCTTATCCGGTGTCCTGTGTGAATTTAAGTATGCTCTCTCTAATTCTCTATTTCTCTCCTTTTCTCTCTTTCTTTCTGTCTTTCTCTCTTTCTTTCTTTCTCGCTCTCGGAGGACTTGAGCCCTAGGACCATGCCTCAGGACTACCTGGCCTGATGACTCCTTGCTGTCCCCAATCCACCTGGCCGTGCTGCTGCTCCAGTTTCAACTGTTCTGCCTGCGGCTATGGAATCCTGACCTGTTCACCGGACGTGCTACCTGTCCCAGACCTGCTGTTTTCAACTCTCTAGAGACAGCAGGAGCGGTAGAGATACTATGAATGACCGGCTATGAAAAGCCAACTGACATTTACTCCTGAGGTGCTGACCTGTTGCATCCACTGTGATTATTATTATTTGACCCTGCTGGTCACCTATGAACATTTGAACATCTTGGCCATGTTCTGTTATAATCTCCACCCGGCACAGCCAGAGGAGGACTGGCCACCCCTCATAGCCTGGTTCCTCTCTAGGTTTCTTCCTAGGTTCTGGCCTTTCTAGGGAGTTTTTCCTAGCCACCGTGCTTCTACACCTGCATTGCTTGCTGTTTGGGGTTTTAGGCTGGGTTTCTGTACAGCACTTTGAGATATCAGCTGATGTAAGAAGGGCTTTATAAATAGATTTGATTTGATATTACGAGCTTCCGCCGAAGAAAGTGGCACCTGCATGAATTTTTATCCCTCAATAATCAAAACGACAACAGACAAGTTCTAGAGTCATATTTCTATTTTCCTAATTCAACACCATGTTAAAATGGCCTTCAAGCACAGGTTTAGGATCAGGAAATCTTCCCCCAGTCATAAACCTGAACTGTTAACAGGGGTAAACGCAGAACTGGATTGAGATCAGATTAGATTAATTCTTTCTTATTCTTAATTTGACCCGAATGGGAATATAGGTCTTCAGGGAGAGGAGTAACTTGTCATGATGTGCCAATGGGACGAACTAGGCCATCTCCTAGGCTACAGTGAACATGCAAACGTGTGCCCTGTGCAAAGCAAAGATCAGCCTTGATGCAGAAATAAAACATGAACTAAATATAAATTATCCATGTACTTCCCATGTTAACCCATTTATCTTGAGTTGTGCAATATTATGTGAGTTTTCTCCCCTCTTGCAACTGTGGGTCACTAAATATAGGCTATGATTGAATGATTACGTTATTTGTAATTGTATTTATTATGATCCCTATTAGCAGCTGCCAAGGCAGTTATATACCATTTTAAATATTACATGACATTACATTTCATAACACTTTTCACAATACATTAAGTGTGTACCCTCAGGCAACTACTCTACCATATATCTACAATACAAAATCTATGTTTGTGTACAGTCGTGGCCAAAGCTTTTGAGAATGACATATTAATTTTAACAAAGTCTGCTGCCTCAGTTTCTATGATGGCAATTTGCATATACTCCAGAATGTTATGAAGAGTGATCAGATGAATTGCAATTATTTGCAAAGTCCCTCTTTGCCATGCAAATGAACTGAATCCCCCAAAAAACATGTTCACTGCATTTCAGCCCTGCCACAAAAGAACCAGCTGACATCATGTCAGTGATTCTCTCGTTAACACAGGTGTGAGTGTTGACGAGGACAAGGCTGGAGATCACTCTGTCATGCTGATTGAGTTCGAATAACAGACTGGAAGCTTCAAAAGGAGGGTGGTGCTTGGAATCATTGTTCTTCCTCTGTCGACCATGGTTACCTGCAAGGAAACACGTGCCGTCATCATTATTTGCACAAAAACGGCTTCACGGGCAAGGATATTGCTGCCAGTAAGATTGCACCTAAATCAACCATTTATCGGATCATCAACAACTTCAAGGAGAGCGGTTCAATTGTTGTGAAGAAGGCTTCAGGGCGCCCAAGAAAGTCCATCAAGCGCCAGGACCATCTTCTAAAGTTGATTCAACTGCGGAATCGGGGTACCACCAGTACAGAGCTTGCTCAGGAATGGCAGCAGGCAGGTGTGAGTGCATCTGCACGCACAGTGAGGCGAAGACTTTTGGAGGATGGCCCGGTGTCAAGAAGGGCAGCAAAGAAGCCACTTCTCTCCAGGAAAAACATCAGGGACAGACTGATATTCTGCAAAAGGTACAGGGATTGGACTGCTGAGGACTGGGGTAAAGTCATTTTCTCTGATGATTCCCCTTTCCGATTGTTTGGGGCATCCGGAAAAAAGCTTGTCCAGAGAAGACAAGGTGAGCGCTACCATCAGTCCTGTGTCATGCCAACAGTAAAGCATCCTGAGACCATTCATGTGTGGGGTTGCTTCTCAGCCAAGGGAGTGGGCTCAATCACAATTTTGCCTAAGAACACAGCCATGAATAAACAATGGTATCAACACGTCCTCCGAGAGCAACTTCTCCCAACCATCCAGGAACAGTTTGGTGACGAACAATGCCTTTTCCAGCATGATGGAGCACCTTGCCATAAGGCAAAAGTGATAACTAAGTGGCTCGGGGAACAAAACATCTATATTTTGGGTCCATGGCCAGGAAACTCCCCAGACCTTAATCCCATTGAGAACTTGTGGTCAATCCTCAAGAGGTGGGTGGACAAACAAAACCCCACAAATTCTGACAAACTCCAAGCATTGATTATGCAAGAATGGGTAGCCATCAGTCAGGATGTGGCCCAGAAGTTAATTGACAGCATGCCAGGGCGGATTGCAGAGGTCTTGAAAAAGAAGGGTCAACACTGCAAATATTGACTCTTTGCATCAACTTCATGTAATTGTCAATAAAAGCCTTTGACACTTATGAAATGCCCCAGTATCTCTACTTGCACATTCATCTTCTGCACATCTATCACTCCAGTGTTTATTTGCTAAATTGTAATTATTTTGCCACTATGGCCTATTTATTGCCTTACCTGCCTAATATTACTTCATTTGCACACACTGCATATAGATTGTTCTATTGTGTTATTGACTGTATGTTTGTTCATTCCATGTGTAACTCTGTGTTGTTGTTTGTGTTGCACTGCTTTGCTTTATCTTGGCCAGGTCGCAGTTGTAAATGAGAACTTGTGTTTCAACTGACTTACCTGGTTAAATAAGGGTGAAATAAAAAAAAATTAAATAAAAAGGTTCAAGTCCGGGCTCTGGCTGGGCTACTCAAGGACATCCAGAGACTTGTCCCGAAGCCACTCCTGCATTGTCTTGGCTATGTGCTTAGGGTCGTTGTCCTGTTGGAAGGTGAACCTTCGCCCCAGTCTGAGGTCCTGAGCGCTCTGGATCAGATTTTCACCAAGGATCTCTCTGTACTTTGCTCTGTTCATCGTTCCCTCGATCCTGACAAGTCTCTCAGTCCCTGCCGCTGGAAAACATCCCCACAGCATGATGTTGCCACCACCATGCTTCACCGTATGGATGGTGCAAGGTTTCTTCCAGATGTGACGCTCTTCTTTTTATTCAGTTTAGTCACATGATTTCTCAATTTGCAGTACATTTGCTAAACGGTCGAGCAGCCAGACTTATTTGCCATTCCTTTTGCCTCATCGGTCTCCACCATATCATTTTTCAATTTCTCATTAATCCACAGGGATTTTGCAGTTATTTGTCATTTTCTGAATGGGTGCATGCTTATTAGTAACTGGAATAAGCAATTTTATATACAGTGCCTTGTGAAAATATTCAGAACCCATAGCCTTATTCTAAAATGGATTAAATAAATACAAATTGTCAGCAAAAAACACACAATATCCCATAATAACAAAGCAAAAACTGTTTTTTAGAAATGTTTGCAAATGTATATATTTTTTACAGAAATACCTTATTTACATAAGTATTCAGAACCTTTGCTATGAGTCTCAAAAAGGAGCTCAGGTGCATCCTGTTTCCATTGATCATCCTTGAGATGTGCCTACAACTTGTTTGGAGTCAACCTGGGGTAAATTGAATTGATTGGACATGATTTGGAATGGCACACACCTGTCTATATAAGGTCCCACAGTTGACAGTGCATGGCAGAGCAAAAACCAGGCCATGAGGCCAAAGGAATTCTCAGTATAGCTCAGATCTGGGGAAGGGTACCAAAACATTTCTGCAGTATTGAAGGTCCCCAAGAACACAGTGGCTTCCATCATTCTTAAATGGAAGAAGTTTGGAACCACCAAGACTCTTCCTAGAGCTGGCCACCCGGCCAAACTGAGCAATTGGGGGAGAAGGGCCTTGGTCAGGGAGGTGACCGATGGTCACTCTGACCGAGCTCCAGAGTTCCTCTGTGGAGATGAAAGAAACCTCCAGAAGGAAAACCATCTCTGCAGCACTCCACCAATCAGGCCTTATTGGTAGAGTGGCCAGATGGAATCTACTCCTCAGTATAAGGCACATGACAGGAGTTTGCCAAAAGGCACCTAAAGACTCTCAGAAACAAGATTCTCAAAGTACAGAGAGATCCTTGATGAAAACCTGCTCCAGAGTGCTCAGGACCTCAGACTGGGGCGAAGGCACACAGCCAAGACAATCCAGGACTGGCTTCAGGACAAGTCTCTGAATGTCCTTGAGTGGCCCAGCTAGAGCCCGGATTTGAACCCGATCATACATCTCTGGAGAGACCTGAAAATAGCTGTGCAGCAATGCTCCCCATCCAACCTGACAGAGCTTGAGAGGATCTGCAGAGAAGAATGGGAGAAACTCCCCAAATACAGCTGTGCCAAGCTTGTAGCGTCGTACCCAAAAAGACTCGAGGCTGTAATCGCTGCCAAAGGTGCTTCAACAAAGTACAGAGTAAAGCATCTGAAACTTATGTAAATGTGATATTTTATTTTTATTTTATTTTATTTTTACAAATGAGCAAAAATGTATAAACCTGTTTTTCATTATGGGGTATTGTGTGTAGATTGATGAGGGGGGGAAACGATTTAATACATTTTAGAAAAAGGCTGTAACCTAACAAAATGTGGAAAAAAGTCAAGGGGTCTGAATACTTTCCAAATGCACTGTATGTGTCCAGTGCAGCGTCTGCTTGATCATCATTACACACGACAGACCATCAAATATTCTTTACATCATCAACATAGCAATCACTACAAAACATATTGTAGGACCTCTTATAAACTATATTAGGCCCAGCCTTTGGAACTTTGGTTATCCAACATATGGCTACTATATTGTGATCACTACATACAATGGATTTGGATACAGTTTGAAAGCAGATTTCTGCAGCATCAATAAATATATGATCAATACATGTTGATGATTTAATTCCTGTGCTGTTTGGAAATACCCTGGTGGGTTGACTGATAACCTGAACCAGATTGCAGGCACTGGTTACAGTTTGAAGCTTTTTCTCGAGTGGGAAGCTTGATGGAAGCCAGTCAATATTAAGGTCACCCAGAAAATATACCTTTCTGTTGATATCACATACATTATTATGCATTTCGCACATACACTACATGACCAAAAGTATGTGGACACCTGCTTGTCGAACATCTCATTCCAAAATCATGGGCATTAATATGAAGTTGCTCCCCACCCCCTTTGCTGCTATAACAGCCTCCACTCTTCCGAATTTAACACACCTGATTCTACTAATTAGCTGCTCAACAAGACCTTAACTAGCTGAATCAGATATGCTAAATTAGGGTTGGACTGAAAACCTACAGGACAGTAGATCTCCAGGAAGAGAGTTGGGCAGCCCTGCACTAGATGTTGCAACATTGCTGCAGGACTTGCTTCCATTCAGCCATAGGAGCATTAGCGAGGTCGGCACTGATGTTGGGCGATTAGGCCTGACTCGCAGTCGGCGTTCCAATTCATCCCAAAGATTTGATGGGGTTAAGGTCAGGGATTTTTGCAGCCCAGTCAAGTTTTTCCACACCGATCTCGACAAACCATTTCTGTTTGGACTGGCTTTTTGCACTGGGGGCATTGCCATGCTGAAATAGGAAAGGGCCTTCCCCAAACTGTTGCCACAAAGTTGGAAGCAGAGAATTGTCTAATGTCATTGCATGCCGTAGCATTAAGATTTTCCTTCACTGGAACTAAGGGGCCTAGCCCGAACCATGAAAAACAGCCCCAGACCATTATTCTTCCTCAACCTAGCTTTACAGTTGACACCTATGCATTCGGGCAGGTAGCATTCTCCTGGCATCCGCCAGTTCTGTGAGCTTGTGTGGCCTACCACTTCGCGGCTGAGCCGTTTTTGCTCCTAGACGTTTCCATTTAACAATAACAGCACTTACAATTGACTGGGGCAGTTCTAAAAGCAGTGGCAATTTTAGCATGTAAATCAAAAAAGTTGGATGCATGCCAACAAAGCCGCTACACAGCACAACACTAAACAATACATGAATTGCACTATAACGGTGACAAACGGTGCCCACAAAGAAAGTAATACTACGTGTATGTTGTGTAGTAAGCTGTTATTAGCCCATGTGCCTCACCCTAATAATTTGGTATATTTTCACCTCTTAATTTCACCTACTGTTCTGACTTGGTGGTGCACATGTAGCCTATAACCTGTTTTTGAGAAATGTAATCATTGAATATTGTAAGAGCTTTCATTGTCTGCTTATGTGCCCCCTTTATTTATTCTAAGGTTCTGACTTGGTATACAGGGAGCACATTGTAAGATCGTCCATGTTCTGAATTATGTTGCAGTACATTTCATAAGTGCTGAACAAATAGTTATATCAACTGCGTCCGTCCTAGCCTGCTCATTAAGGTCTTAATCGAAATGACGGATTTCCTCTTATCTGCTTGTCGTCCCCTTATGCCATAGTTTGTACATCGCAATTGTCATTAGAAACCGCATTTGTTTAAGCAAGTCAGCCATATCAGCTGTTTTAAAGGCAGTAAATAAGGCTGAATGAACTGTTTCGCTACCAGACAAGGAAGGCTCCGCTGATAGCCAGGTGTAGCAGTGGACGTGTTGGGATTGCTGCTGGGACTCTACTGTTTGAACAGCTATATGTAGGACCTAACAGTTTGTGGGCACCGTTTGTCACCGTTATAGTGAAATTAATGTATTGTTTAGTGTTGTGTAGTGGCTTTGCTAGCATGCATCCCACTTTTTTTTTGCCACACCAAGATTTACATGCTAAAATCGCCACTGGATGAGATTATAGGATTTTGCACAAATAAATGCTTTTCGTACACGGGGTATTGCAGCTGCGTGTTTTTTTTAAAACGGCTCTGCAACAATAGCGTCAGAAAAGGTACGATTCATCACAATAAAAAGCCAAGGTCTTCAGGCGAATTGATGATGATGAACAAATGGAGCGCGCACGCGTCAGAGTCCGGCATGGGCGCTGATTGGTTGAAAATGACATCACATACAATTGTACTATTCTTGGCTTGTAGAAAACGCATTACCTCATCCTTTTCCCCTCGCGCAGGTATAGACATACAACAACAAATAATGTTACAGTCGCAGACAGGACGAGGACGAGAGTAGAAGTCGAGAGAGAGAGAGAGCTATACTATTAATTAAGCCTAACATATCCTTTTGGATTCTTCATCCATTTGCTTTGAGACCATTCGTTTGATTATATTGTTTGGTGTGCAGGTTGATTTGTGCGATATTTCCAGCATCTTCGTTTGGATTGAAAATCGTCACTGTAAGTACAATGTAATATTTTTTTGCAATTTGCTTGCAACCAATGTCTGATTTTATATTCTCCTGTGATCATCTAATGTATGTGAACTTGCAAAATCCATGACGTAATGCAAAGACAACATCATTCTGCAGCAGCAATTGACCAAAGTAATGTTTTCTTAATTAACATTCATGGCAATAATAATGCTAATATATTTCTTGCAACTGTTAAAATGATTGTCAAAGTTACATGCATTCTTTTTTCGATTCCTATGTATTGTAGCCTAATACATAATTGTAATCCCTTGATATTGAAATGAACAAAGTTAACTCTCTTGTTTCGGTTCCAGACACAAAGAACAGAGATGGTGTTCTACAGGGAGAGAGAGAACGGGACACGCGAACGTCCACCGCTGTCTCTCATCCTACCGCAACTTTACCTAGGTGCAGAGACGGACGTTACGCAGGTAATAATGTTTTAATTCAGTAGGTCAGTCAATAGAATTGATAGCCTAGCTCTCGTCATTGGCCAACGCGTTGTATTTTCACAATGCACCGAAAATGCAGCTCTTCCAGAAGACTAGAATGTATTAATATTGCCTGTTCTCTGTCTCTCTTTTCCTCGTGCTCTCCCTACTCGGCTGCAGGATTGCCTCGGCGCTCGCGGGATCTCCTACGTGCTAAGCGTGAGCCGCTGCAGCCCGCAGCCTACTTTCCTTCCCCGTTCCCAGTACCTTCGCATCTCCATCGACGACTCTCTCCGAGATGACCTGCTGCCCCATATCCCGGAGGCACTGCGTTTTATCGGTGAGAATAATGATGAGATTGGGTTAGTTATGTGTCAAATGGATGTCACCCTATTCCCCATATAGTGCAACTGCACTATTTTCGACGAGACAGAGAGCTAGTACACTATAGAGCTCGTGCACTATAAGGGGAAAGTGCACTATAAGGGGAACATATAGGTGTCATTGGAGATTTGACCAGGGCAAATCCTACAGGATAGGTGATAGGACATTTCTGCATGTAATCATTATGCCACAGTCTGCATCATCATGGATGCATTACACACTGGCGACTGTCTGTCTGGAAGAAACGCAGATGACTCAGTTCAAGTGATGAGCAGTTATTGATCAGGGTTTCATGCAGGCCAGTTATGCTCCTATGGTTTCAGAAATATTGAATGCTGTTACAGCCCATTCAGTATCACGGACAATTGATACAAGCCTACTGTTGCAGGAAGCCCATTCATGACAGTTGATATAAGCTGTGTGTCCTTTGCACAGTTTGCAGTCTGGCTTAATGATGTCATGCAGTACAGTATGGATGATTTCAACAGAAACAAAAAAATACTTATCTATCTCTTCTCGCTCTCTCAGATGGGGCTATGTCATCAGGTGGATCTGTGTTAGTTCATTGTGCTGCAGGAATCTCTCGCTCCCCTGCCCTGGCTGTGGCCTACATCATGTACAATCTGGGGATGGACCTTGACCATGCCTACAGGTGTGTTTGTCTGTGCTATATGTATTCATGCATTTTAATGATTGTGTGTGTGTGTGTGTGTGTGTGTGTGTGTGTGTGTGTGTGTGTGTGTGTGTGTGTGTGTGTGTGTATAAAGCATCCACATCTAATCTTGTCTGATCCTCACTTTCAGGTTTGTGAAAGAGCGCAGGCCTTCAATCTCCCCTAACTTCAATTTTCTGGGTCAGCTACAACACTTCCAGGGAACCCTCGCTCAGAAGGCCTCTAATGGCAACCCCACTATCCAGCCAATCAGATCACTGGACACATGCCTGCAGTCAAGCAATGAAAACATTAGCTGCGGTTCCTCTGTCCCCCTGTCAGCAAATCA